>NC_056739.1:572416402-572781402 GCF_019279795.1 Protopterus annectens | reverse complement strand
TGGATTAGATGACATCACCAAGGACGGAATGAAGGAGTTCAGAGAGGTGATAAGTCATGTTTGTTATACCTTGTTACTCAATTTATTAGACAATGTAAATGTCTCTAGTTACTGGGAAAGGCTGTGGTGGTACCTATTATAAGAGGAAAGAGAAAAGAAATACCCACTGGATTAAACATCAGTTTGTGTTTTGTGTAGTGTTGGTAAAGTCATGGAGAATATTTTATTGGAGTCACTACAAAAAGTAACTTTGTCTAGTAATCCAGATTATAGTGAGCACACATACACATACATGGTTTAACAAATATGGATCTTCCCATACAGCCTTAGTTCAAATAACAGCTTGAAGTCTACAAGAGCTGGGCAATGAAGAATAGGAATGAATGTTATTTGCTGGCTTGCCCATCCTGGGGGAAGGGAGATTGTGGTACTTTTCAGGCCAGACTGCTCCCATGGAAGTAGTGGCTTGCATATTACCAGTGGCCACAGGACCCGGAGACGTGTGCTTGGCGATCCCAAGCTGGAGATGATAGCCTTCATGGGAGAGGGGAGAAAATAAACAACACTTTTTATGCAGAGATCAACATGTGGCAGTTGGGGCAGATGAATAAAAGTACATCTGATGTTGTCAATTTTCATTCTATCATCAACTATTGGGTTCGGATCCGATTCTGCAATTGCTAAAGCTCGCAGCAGCCAAATCTCTCCATCTTCTTCCTTACCCACAACGCACCTTCCCAAAATACCTCAGATCTCATTTACCGCTTCTAGCTAACAGATGTGGTCTACCATCTCTCTCGAACTGTATGACTTAGACAAGTAATTTTTTTTGTATTTCTCTGTTTTGTCTTGTAAATCTTGTTAATTAGCATTCTCTTAACTTCAATCCCTCCTTTTATATTGCTGTTGTTCTAATTTCCTTTTATACTTGGTACCTTTCATTTACTGTTGTTACTGTCTCTCCTCCCTTATTACTCTATCATAGCCCTTTGTTTACCATTGTTGGAATTCCCTTACTGTCTACCTCCTGGGTGACTCCACCTGCCAATGAGCCTGTTGATATGGTCTCTTGGCGGACATGGAAGGAACCGACTCCTACAGGATAATGGCACCACCTGCAGACAGACAGTTCTGGGGGAAAGGTGTTCCAGTTGATGTCATGGTCATAATGGTGGCGACAAAGAAGGACCTTGCTGATGAGAGTTTCACTGTCCTTCCCCCCAAAAGGGAATTGTGGGTGATGGACAGATTAGGGAAGCGTGGCTTTGCTTCAGGAACCTTTACTCTAAGGTCACTGAACTATTTGTCACACTTTATTAGACTTCAGAGAGATTTGATTAAGGAGTTGTCAAATGCTGTCTCATGAGCCATATCTGAACAGGTTCAAGATTCTGTAACTTCTCAATTGGCAACCCTACAGTCTATATCCAATTCTTTTATGAGGTTAGTTTCCAACATAGCAGAAAGAACCTCAAGAGCAGCAGGTTCATGCATTTCCATGGGGAGACATGCCTGGGTGCACTTGTGCAGTTTTGCAGAGCCATTTAAGTCCACTTTCATCAATACTCCTTTTGATGGAACTACACTGTTTGCCCCTAAAGTGAAGGAAACCCTATCCACGTGTGAGAAGGATGGAAAAACCTTGTCTGGCGTGGGTTTAGGTTTTTCAGCTCCCCAAAGATCCTATTCCAGGAATCAATGCAGTACCCGAAAGATGTGGTTCAAAAAGTCTCAAGGTATTTTCCAAGAGACACATGGAGGAGGTTCCCTCCGAGCCAGAGAATGGAACTGTAATGGACGACGATGCCCATGTGGCAGAAGTAGCCCTCAAAACCAGGGTTTGCAAGAATCTTTCTTTGGCAAACCCTACCAGCACTTCTGAAAGGAGGTCCACCTCTGGAAACAGGGGCATTTATTCCTGCACCAGACAGCCTGGCTAGACGTCAGCCTGGCTAGACTTAACAAAAGATACTTGGGTGCAGAGGATTATTTCCAGAGGCTACATAATATCCTTTTCCCTTCCACCTGCAATTCCAAGAAAAATCCCTGATGTTCTACACATTCAGAGGGATAAAGCAGCAATTCAAATTCCAAAGCTGTTAGAAAAAAAGTCATCCAAGGGGTCCCACCAGACCAAACAGGATCCGGAACTTACTGAAGGTTATGTTTACTGCCAAAGAAAACAGGGGACTGGAAACCAATTTTGGATTTCACCAATTTAAACAAATCATTTCAGTGAACCAAATTCGGGATGGTCACGGTTCAGTCCACTCTCTCTTTTCTGGGCAACGATGATTGGATGTACACTGTACACTTTCAGGTGATCCAGAAAGTACTTACGCTTCCAGATGGGAGCCAGTCATTACCAATTCAGAGTACTGCTCTTCAGACTCACCACAACCCCCATGGTGTTCACCAAATGCATGGCAGTATTAGCAGCTCACGTCAGACTGCATGGATTCCAGGTGTGTCCCTACCTGGACAACTGGTTAATTTCCACTGTAACCAGGCATCAGCTTATATACACAAACGATCAGGTTCTCCAGACTTGCACTCTTCTGAGGAAACCATAAACTATAACAAATCAGAACTACAGCCAACCCAGACATTGGAGTTTATAGAAGCACTTCTCAATACAAAATCTGCCATTGCTTCTCTTCCACCACACAGAGTTAAAACAAGAAAATCACAAGTCAGAAAGATTATAATGAGCACCTCAGTTTCAGCCTGTCTAGTTCTTTGGCCTATAGGCTTGATGGCTGCGTTAATAAGTTTTGTTCCACTAGCCAGGTTTTACATGAAGATCCTTCAGTGAATGCTAGCTACACAATGGTCAATCCTTTATCAATCAATGTCATACCAGATAAGAATTACCCAGACATGTAAATGAGATCTGAATTGGTGGATTCAATCTGACCAAATGCTTCAAGACCGTCCTTTCATTCTCCAACAGCCCAAGGCTATAGTGACCACGGATGCTTCCCAGATATGGTGGTGGGGCATTATCTGGGAAAGGCAGTTCATGGCACTTGGTCCCCCAAAAAGGCCAATTTGCACATAAATGTCCTGGAGATGAGAGTGGTGCTCTTAACATTACAGGCATTTCAAGATGTTCTCCCCTCTGTGATGATTATGATTCAGATAGACAACATGGCAGTTGTATGGTACATCAACAAACTAAGGGGAACCAAATCCTACCCATTGTGTCGAGAAGCTCTCAGAGTCTGGCAGTGGGCAATCTCTTCCAATCGCTTTCTATTAGCAATGCACATTCCGAGGAAATCCAATGTGATAGCAGACAAACTGAACAGGTGCATTCTTCTTCCTCATGAATGGTCCCTCAACTAAATGGTGGCAGACAAGATTTTCCATCAGTGGGGCCGGCCTTACTGCGACCACTTTGCTTCTCCCCTAAATAACAAGTGCAGCAACTACACAGGGGAAGTCACCAAGGGAGGCTGTACTTCACGATTGG
Source organism: Protopterus annectens (assembly GCF_019279795.1). NCBI lineage: Eukaryota > Metazoa > Chordata > Ceratodontiformes > Protopteridae > Protopterus > Protopterus annectens. Next base: position 572,777,927 of record NC_056739.1, on the reverse strand, counting down.
GTCCCTGGTCTTCTATATGCTTATCCACCAATTCCATTGATTTCAAAATTTCTGCAGAAAGCTGCAAGGTCAAAGAGCACAGTAATTTTCATTGCACCCTGTTGGCCTCGACAAATTTAGTTTCCCTTCCTCTGGCCTCACCTGGTTCAACGACCGACTCCAGACCGCCTGTCTCACCTGACAGGTATGATGTATCCAGATATACCAAACCTCAAGATGACTGCTTCGTTTTTCCAATTCTGTTAATAGCCAGACACTCCATGCACTCTTCACCTGTTCGCTGTATAATTTTATCTTCCCATAAACCCTCAACAAGAAAAATATATTCCAGTAAATGGAAAATGTTTGTTATTTGGGCACAACAGTACACCTCTGACTCTTTTTCAGCCCCTATCAATTACATTTGGGACTTTCTAGTGCACTTATTTCTAAACCGTGCTAATTCTTCAGCTATTAAAACGCCTCTGGCAGCAATTTACAATTATCACACTGGATTTAATGGCTCCTCCATAGCTTCTCACAAATTGAGCAATGCCTTGTTAAAAAGTACTCTTTTCCTAAGGCCTCCTTTTAAAGACCCTGCCCCTCTATGGGATTTAAATCTGATGCTGCAGTTTCTCACACAATCCCCTTTTGAACCACCAGCTACATGTGACCTTAAATATCTTATATAGAAGACAATTTACTTGGTTGCCATTACTTCCACATGAAGAATTTCCGAGATCCAAGCATTATTCTCTAAACCTCCTTACTTAATTTTCCACAAAGATAGAGTGACCTTATGTACTAATCTGTCCTTTCTGCAGAAGGTGGTGTAAGAATCCAATATTAATCAAGCCATTAACTTACCAGTGTTCTTTCCTAAGTTTACCAACAAAGGAGAATATGTCTTGCATTTACTGGATGTTCATAGACAGTTACACTTTAATTTGCATAGGACTGAGAAAATCAGAAAAGCTGACCAATTGTTCATCTCATTTTCTGAACCAACTTAGTGAAAACCAGTTTCTAAGATTACGTTATCAAAGTGGTTGACAAATTGCATTTCCTTCATTTATACTAAACCTGGCATTACTCTTCCACATTCCTTGAAAGCACACTCCACTAGATCCATGGCGACTTCCACAGTTTTTCAATCCAGAATTTCCTCGGATGATATATGTGCAGCAGCAACTTGGGGTATACTCCATAACTTTGTCACTCATTACAAGTTGGATCTGGTTTCCAGAGGTAGGACATAATTTGGTTCTGTGGTGTTCAGGAATATCCTTCCTTGAGTCCACCCTGGAAACAGGTAGCTTGGGTTCCAGTAGTTGAGATTAGAATGAAAATTGACAACATCAGATAAAGAAGTTATGTACTCAACATAACATTCCATCTGTGTTGTCCATTTTCATTCTTCCTCAACTCCCCTCCCACCAACCCCCATCCTAAGACTTCTGGAGGAACAAGTAGTTTCAGGATCCCTATATACTTGTTTTTTTTTACATATTACTTCTAGATATGACTTCCACTAACCTCTTTCATCCTTTACTCTCTACTAAGCAGCAAACAAGATCTGAGGTATTTGTGGATGGTGCATTTTGGGTACAAGTGAAGTTTTAGAGATCTCATTGCTACGAGCTTTAGCAACAGCCAAGTGGGATCTGACAGTTTGGATCCGAACCCAATAGATGAGGAAGAATGAAAATGGACAACACAGATGGAACATTATGGTAAGTACATACCTTATTTTTTTCTTGCTCTTTGGATGTGAAATGAAGTCAAAATACCACTTTTAGCTATTTACTGCAAGTGCACAGAAGCACAGCTCTCTGAAGCCTTTAGAAAAAGAAAACAAACAAGTGGCTCTCAGTGCAGTATAAACAAGCCAGAAAAATGAAAGAAACAATGAAAAACAGTTAAGACTTCAGCCAATAATGCTAACTCCCCACAGCCAGCAGTATATTATCCTCTGCCACTGAATTATCACTCCTAGTCTCTGGGTCACAGTGGCCAAAACTGACTGTAACTGTACTCTTTATCAAGGTAAAAATAAAAAGCAGAGAAAAACAGTGAATTAAGCAATAAGGAACACATATTAGTAGTATAAGCAGTGCTGCAATCAGTTTTTTTAGAAAAAAGTTGAAAATATAGTAAAATTGGGGGAAAAATAACTTTTTGTAGAAATCAAAAGACAGCAATAAGTGCAAATATTCTCCTGCTCTTTGGATGTGAAATATATAAATGATTAGTTTTGACTACCTTCCCTCCGAAGGGAAAATCCGTGAGTCCAGATGGGATTCCACTGAAACTGTATTTGTATTGGGAAAATTGGTACTTACCGTGGTTTTGAATGTCTTGAAGGCATCCTAGAGACCTTGAGAATGTAACATTTATGGCATGAGGCAGTGATTTCCATTATTCTAAAGAGAATTAAGGACCCTTCGTATCAGTTCTAATTTTATTTATTTAATTTTGCTTACCAAGGAAGAGCATTTGACCATTTGCAGGCTCATCCTGAGTCAGTTCTCACTGTCTTGAATCAAAATTACAATGTTTTTATGGCTTTTCTTGCATCCAGGTTGGCCCTGTTGATCAGTGGATTTTAATCAGGGAGGTGGACTTTTTATAATTTGGTGAAGAGACTGTCGGTTGTGTAGGAAGCACAGCGATTAAAGAACCCATTAGTGGTAGATGGCCTCTGTACTGAAAAGGCATTTGAAATAGTGAATCGTGCTTATTCTTTTATTCTGTTGAGGTTTGGATTTTCAGGTAAGTTCCTGAAATAATCATAATCATCAGCCCTCTTTTTCCTATTTTCTACATGGCATCGGGGTATCAACTGTAACCATGCCTTTCTATTCACTGCCAGTTTCCTACCTTCTTTGAAACTCATGCCTGACTGTAGCAGGTCTTCTCTCACACATTCCATCCACCTCTTTGCTGGATGCCCTCATTTCCTCTTGCCTTCTTCCAGTCTGTCCCAAATATTTTTCACCAGATTGTCTTTGGCTTTTCTGCACATGTGCCCAAACCACCATAATCTGTTCTCTTTGACCTTTTCTGTAATTGAAGCTACTTTGGCTTCTGCACTTATGACCTTATTTCTTCATTTGTAGCACAGTGTGCATCCTACTCCTCTTTTGAGGCAGCTCATCTCCATCAGCTCTAGCTTCTTCAACTGCTTTGCCTTTACTGTCCAGGTTTCTGCACCATACATTACTGGTCACACCACTGTTTTGTACACTTTATTTTTAAACTTCTTTGACATTCTTCTGTCATACACTACACCTGTCATCTGTGCTAGTTGGCTGCAGCCTCCCTGATTATAGCTTTGACCACCTCATTCCCATTTCCCTTCTTCTCAGCCACCCCTCCCAGATACTTAAAGCTGTTAAGCCATTCTTGTATTTTCCCTTCTATCTGAATTCTCAGCTTCTTCTGATTTCCCTCATTTGCTGCCATTACAACTGTCTTATCTGTACTCGGTTTCATGACATGTGCCTTCAGTTTTGCATTCTATTCCTTTATTCTTTGCTGAATTTCTTGCTCAGAGTCTTTCTGTAATTCCACATTGTCTGCATAAAGCAAGTTTTTTTGATCTGTCCCCTATGACCTTTTTGCTTATGTAGTCCATCACCAATATGAACAGCAGTGGGCCCAGACCTGAACCAGATGCACACCCACTCCCGCTGGGAACCCCTCTGTGATACCGAACACTGTTCGTACTTCAGTCATTGGGTCCTTGTACATAGCTTGCACTAAACCTATCAATGTTTCTGGGATTTTGAACCACCTCAGGGCTGCCCATATCAGCTTTCTTGGGACCTTGTCATATGCTTTCTCCAAGTCTTGGAATGCCCAGTTGGACTCTTTCCTCATTTCTAGCTTCTTCTCAAGTATCTGTCTTACTGCAAACATCAGGTCAGTTGTGGTGCATCCTGATCTGAATCTGCAATGCTCATCTCCCACCTTACTTTATACTGTACTGCGTATCTGTTTATCAATCACCCTCTCAAGAACTTTCATGCTGAATGACAGGAGTGTGATATTATGCACTGCCTATATTTGTGAATGTCTTCTTTATTCTTGAACACTAGCATTAGCACTAGTATGCTTATTCTCCAGTCATCTGGGATACGCCTTTCTCTCTGTACTGCTATGAGTACTCCCAGGAGCCATTTCTCCCCTATCTCACCCAAAGTCTTTATCATATCTGCTGTGACCTCTTCTGAGCCTGCTGCTTTCCCTGACATCATTTTCCTTAGTGCTGTTCTTATTTTTTCTATGGTGGGCTACTCCTCTTCTTTCATCCTGGGCTGTGTCTGAACCAATACAGATTCTGTGGGGTTTTCTTCATTCAGAAGCTGCGGAAGTATTCCTTCCATCTGCCTTTCCTGTGGACATGTAAACAGGGTGTTGCTGGCATCCCTTGTGAAGGGTTTCTGACTATCTTTCTTTCTTTCTTTGCCTTGCAACCTCATAAGAGTTTCTTTATGCCATTTACTGAGTCACTTTCCAGATAATATCAAGCATTTATAAATGGTCTTGACACAGGTTAAAGTAAATGCAGGTCTTTTAGCCAGCTTTGAGTTGGTTAGAGGAAAATGATGGGAGCGTCCACTCTTTCCTTTGTTATTTGCTGTTTATTTGGATCCCATAGTAGAGATGTTATGCAGGTCTGATATCAAACTGCAAAGTTCAAATGGAGATATCCAATAACCCCAACGTGCAAAAGCTAGGTAGTCAACAGGTTCAACTCTCACTGCAAACATGAAAGTATAGAAAATATTTATTGAGCATTTCTGTCCCATATAACGCAAAGGATTTCTTCAAAATAAAAAAAAAACAACAGCTGACACAAATTTATATAATCAGATAACACATCATTTGAGCATAATAAACATGTTAAAGAAACCGATCTATGTCAGAACGTTGACATTTCAGAAAGTCAAACTTCATATGGTCGACACCATATGACTGACTTTCCAAAAAGTCGAACAAGACAAAACAACAAAAATCTACATTCTTACAGGGAGTCTACCCCCCTGCACTCCCACACCCCCTGCATATTATATATACCAACTCTGAGATCACAATATAGTGGAGAAAAAGGGTAAACTCCCAGATCCCCACTGTACTATGATCTCCATACAAAAGCTTTGACATTTTGGAAAGTCAATCATATAGTCTTGACTGTATGAAGTTTGATTTTCTAACACTTTGATTTTCTGAAGGGGAACCTAAAGAAACATAGACCTGCTTTTATGACACACTTAAACATTCTATAAAAAAATTGCATTTGTTTAATAAATATTAATTTCATAATCTAAAACAGAAAAACAGAAAAATTTATGAAATTATAGTTTAGCTGCTCTCATTATTAACACACTAGTTAGTGAAGTATGTTCATTAGTATCCAGGGCTATTCAGGCTGGACAGTCAAACAAGTTCCCTAAACACAGTTTTATTCATCTTGTGAAATTTCATTCTACCATTAAAAGGGAAAAGAAAAGAAACATTTTAAAATGTTTTATATAGTCTGGAATGTCTACTGCAAACAAACATTGATATATTCTGTCATGTTATGTAGCTCAGTTTTATCAACAGACTACTTTGCAATTAAACATTTTGTAACAAATTTGGTACGAAATTCACATTTTTCATTCACCCTTATTATTCTAGGGTAATCTGCAGTTGTAATAATATTAACTTTTGCAGGTTTAATATCAAGAGATTTAATCAAACAGCACAAGAGGTTAGTCTTTATATCTGGGTGGCTGTTGCTTTATTTGAGAGAAAGAGAAAGTGATATGAATAAGTCATTTTGTTTGTAAGTGAGATTTCGGAGTATCTCAGATTACAAGATAAATGTGACAAAAGTAGACAATACTATTGTCAATTTTATTCTTTTGGAATCTATATGAGCTCAGTTTCTCTTATTATTTATTATTAAATATCTTGAGTGTCCAAACTACTCCAACATTAGAAGAATCCACAAAGAGGTCTTATAGACTGTTATGTATTACATAAGTGAATAGTTAAGATTCAGGCATGGAAGATTCCAGTTGTAAACCTGAATAAGAGAGTAGCAGTGATGCAGATAGTTATACTCCCATTGCCCTTGTACGCCTTTCAGGCCACTCCCTTATACCCATGTGCCTTACTTTTTGCCACATTCAGGAACTAGTTGAAGACTTTTGTTTAGGGGCAAAACAAGTTGCAGATTTCTTAGGAGAAATGTACAGTTCCTAGCAAATTGGGTGGCCTTGCTATGCAAGATTTTTTGTTATAGTGGCAAACTTTTCCATCTGTATCATTATTATTTATGGCATTGTTGAGTATGCTGAACGTACCCATGGTTTACTTTTTGGACCAGGAATCTGAGTTGTTTGCTGGAGTAGTAGGTGTGTTACTGTGGTCAGTGGGGTAGTTGGCAGTAGGTTGCTGGAAGGATGATCATTTGTTACCCTTTATAGCAGGTCAACAACAGATTTTGTAAATATTGGGTCAGTTTCAAGAAAACTCTCATTTACCAACAGGTTAGATATTGAGTGCAGTTACAGGAAAACCTCTTATACATTTCTTGGGAAAGTTGTCAGCAAAAGTTTAGTCTCAGCTGTATATAATTGTCTAATAATTGGGAACTAAAGAAGGCTTTCTTTTTGCATCATCTTTGCCCCCATTCTTGCCAACCACCAAGTCTTCCCTCAGTCAGATATCAACCTGTCTGTAGAGGGCCAACTTCGTGGCAGCCATGAGGTTGCTTAGTTCTCCTGTCAGTTGGCATCCTAGCAATGAGGGCTTTTCTTTATTTTTGCTAACCAAATCCTTGGGTTGGTGGGAGCACTTGCATCATCACAGGAGCCACCGATGTCCCCCTTGTCCATACATGCATGCCCTCCCACTTGCACAAAATGGCTACCATCACCCAATTAGGTGGCCTAAGCTACAAACTTCCTGGCACTGGCTCTCTCCATCATGATGACCTCTGCTGTCCAGCCGAGGCTCTGTCATTAGAGAAGCAGTGTAAGATGGGCAAAAATCACCATCTGTCCCCCCAGGATAGGCACACCCATCTTTCCTGCCTGTGCTGTCAAGCACCCAAACCACTAGTCAAACTCGGGTCATCTCAGCTGTAGTCATGGCTTTATCCCGGTATGCCACCAAAATAGGCTGGGACTGGAGAACATATTTAATGATATGAAGAAGAGTTTTCCAGTTGGATGGACAGTACCACAGCTGACGGGGTTTCTTGCAGAGGTCTAACAGGAAGAGTGGCAGTTTAAAAGGCATGGCTCAGTTATTTCAACTAAAGGATAACTGATGGTGAAAATGGAAGATATCTGGAAAAGATTCCCAGATGTTCAGCTCCTCCACCCCACCCCATATCAATGAGGCTCTGGCTTAGTATTTCTGGCCTTGAAGTACACTATCATTTCATGGAGATTTACAGTGTTTGAGAGGAAGCACTGCCAGAAATATTTCTATACACCAGATAGACTACAGTATATGTTTCCTAATTGTTCAGCATATTATTGGTGGTGTAATGCGGGCATTCGGGAGACTTGGCTACACATGTTTTGGAAATGTCCAACGCTAGGTATGTTTAAGCAGCAGATAGTGGCAAGCATTACTTTCATCCACCCTGTGACACAGACCTTGCTACTATACCTTTGGATGGGAACATAAGTTCCAAGGCCTTTTCTGTCATTAATCCAGTCCCAAATAATAGAACAACTTGTGTCTTTAATACACATCTTCCCACCCAAGCGTTTAGGGCAATGTATTGACAAATGCATGTCTAGATATTTCTTCCACATTTTTTGGCTACTATGCAACAAACTCCCTATCTACCCTAAATAATTCAAAGATTAAATGTAATTCACTTAACATGTTAACGATCGTGATTAAAGGTGTGAAACAGCCTCATATATATATATATATATATATATATATATATATATAAGTATTTGCATGCATCTTTATGCAAGAAACACTTTTTTTATATAAAAACAAAAGGTCATTTCACCACCTATTTGCAAATAAAATGTTTTTAAAAATTGCTTCTGAACATGGAAGACTAAATGTATTGAGCCCTGTTTATGGCATAAATACTCATGGGCAGGCAGGAGGTGCTTATGTCACTTTAGGTTCCAGTTATAATTATACTGGCTTAGTATAGGTAAGTAATTGTAAATTAGTTATGTAATTGCCAAACTGTTAAGCCAGTACATAACTAATTTACAATTATCTACCTACGTTAATCCAGAATAATTATAGCTGGAACCTAAAGTGACTAAGCACCTCCTGCCTGCCTATGAATATTCATCTTGTAAACACAGCTCAGTGTGTTTTGCCTTCTACACACAGAAGCACTCTTTTAAACTTTAGATTTTTATAAAGCCTGCAAAATCCACGTTTCTTTTTATGCAGATTTTTGTTTGAAAAGAAAAGTTTAATCTGATGTCAGTCTTCACTCAATCCTTGACAGTGGGTTCGGTTCCAAACCTCAGAACCAAGACGGCCGTTTACTTCAGCTCGTGCTCTCCAAACTCTAAAGCCAGGCTCTACCCATAATGCTCATCACAGAGATTACCCCAGAGCTCGTCTTCCACTTCGCAGACCAGATGCGTTCGTTCACTCTCTTGAGCCTTGGCTTAGTTTGAGAGTAATTTCTAATTTTTTCATACTTTATTTCTAAAGTTTCTTTTTATAACTCCTTGTGTTTCTACCCGCTCCTCCCTCTTCTTATTGTAGCTGGTTTCTATCTGTCTCCCCCTACCTTTGTTAGACCTGCAAGTACCATTGTTGGTACCACCTTTCACTTTTGTTAATTACCTTTAAAGGTTGTCTATCATACAAGTGCTGGTATTTTTATTTCTACTTTCTATTTTTTAAAAACAAAAAAAAGTCTTGTGTTCTCTATATTTCTTTCTTGTGTGACTGCTTGAACCTGTTATGGCGGAACAACAAGATAAACTTTCTCCTTCTAAACCCTCTAAGGGCACCTCCGGATTTAAAAGGTGTAAGAAATGTGAGGGCAAAATGCCCAATTCAGATGGGCATACCCTGTGCGTGTATTGCCTTGGTAAAATACATTTTCAGGAGAACTGTGCGATTTGTCACAGGTTTTCTACCAGTACTTTAATGGAAAGAAAAAACAAATTAATATTAAAAGGACTACTTAAAACTGGATTTGAAGAGGCCATTTCTGAGTCCAGAGAGAAAGTTCGTACTTCTTCATCTTCCTCTTCTTCTCCTGCATCAAAGAAAAGGCCTTCCTCAGTTCCAAAGTCCTCGGAACTGTCAAGGAAAATATCTAGACATTCTTTGGTACAGAAGAGTTCATCGGCACCGGAGGATTTGTCTACACCGACTATTGCTACTACCACTAAATTGCTTTGGAGCCGAAAGCTTCTTCTTTGGTACCTACTGATATATCAGTAGCGAAGCTATTGGGGCTGCCTCCGCTCTCAAGAATATCCTACTCCCCATCTGTGGACCCATTTAAAGACACTCCTTTTGTGGAAATGAGACCTCCGAAATCTCCTTCCACTGCATCTGTTTGTTCCACTAAGAGTGTCTCAGAGACAGACATTATGAGACTGGTGGATCAGCTACTGGTGGCGAGGGGATAGCCCTCGGTTCCAAGACACACTGGCATCAGAACAGTTCATTCTGTGACACCCCCATATCCTCCTCCTCCAACTCTTACTGAGCCTTTGGAGCCCCTGATCCTAACTCTCCTGGTCCCGACTGTCTCAGTTCCGGTAGCATCCTCGTCTCCAGTTCTGAGGACCGCCTTGAGTAGCTCCAAGCTTTTGGCTCGATAGACCTCCTAGGGTCAAGACTCTCTGGTCGGGTCTGAGATGCATGGTACTTTTTTGGTTCCTTTGGAACTGTCTATATCTCTTGGTGCCTTGCCCTTTGCAGTGTCAACTCAGGCTTCTGTTCCAGAGGCAGCTTCCTCATTTCAGGGTGTGACCCCAGTTACGAAGGAGTCTATTTTGGTTCCGGGCTCCCACCCCTCTACAGGGTTGCCAGCCTTCCGGATTATGAAGAGGGCATTGTCTATTGGAGACTCACAGTCTGTGCCATCCCTGTTGGGACAGATTTTGGTATCCCCTTGACCTGAGCTACCATCAGTCTCACCCCAGAGACAGAGAGCACAAAAGTCTCAGGTTAACACCTACCTTGGTAATCTCTTCTTTGGATACTTCCCCGGATCATCCCCCTGAGGAAGTTCCTGTGAAAAGAAAGTGCAAGAGGAAGCACTTACACTTCCCGGAGGAGTCTTTCACTGAAGGTACTGATTTTGATGAAGGGGAAGGTTCCCCCAGGTCACCCTCTGATGATGTTTCCTTTGGGGACATCCTTGAAATCTTGAAACAGAGGGGTGGCTGGTCCTCCTACTAACCTTCCTCAGAGGAATCAGTATACCTGGAGGCTTTTTGTGCTCAACCCTCTACTTCTTGGGTCTCACCACCTGCTGACGATCTGATTAAATTGATCGCTCAGTGGGCGTGGAAGATGCCCAATGCCATAGAGCCAATCCCTAAGAGACCTGATCGAATATTATCAGCCCCTAAAGAGGAACTACATTGGGCCAAATAAATTCTCATTAATCCCATGGTGGTAGCAGCAGCCACCAGAAGGGAACTTGCTGAGCAAAGTCCTACTATCCATTCTCCTAACAAGGAGTCTAGGACTTTGGATATATTTGGGAAGCACGTTTATGCTTCATTGACCTTTGCTCTAAGGTCCTTGAATTATATGGTGCACTTTACAAGACTACAGCGAGATCTGATCAAGGAGCTTTCGGATACCCTCGAAGGAGCAGTGGCTAAAGGGGTATGAGCTAAAGTTACTTCTTAGTTTGCAACCCTAGAAGCAATTTCTAACTAGTCCATGAGGTTTGTTGCCCATGCAGCTGAAGGGATGACTAGGGCAGCGTATTGAGGCATAGCCATTAGAAGGCATTCCTGGGTATGCTTATGCAAATTTGTGGAGCCATTTAAAGCAGTATTCGTCAACACTCCATTTGACGGATCTTCCCTGTTTGGTCCCAAGTTAAAAGATACCCGAGCCAAATGTGAAAAGGACAGTAAGACCCTTTCTGCCATTGGCATATGTTTCTCCACTCCTCAGAGGCTGTATTCTAGGAACCAGAGAAGTGGGAGACTATGGTTTAAAAAATCCAAAGGGCCTTTCCAGGATTCACAAGGCAAAGACTTTCCCCGGGGCAGAGGGGGAAGCAATGGAAGATGCCACGAGATCCAGAGAGACCTTCTCTGGAGCTTCCTACCAACACCCTTGAATGGGTGCCAAATTGCCTGCCTCTGGAGGTAGTCAGGGGACTACTTTCTCTGCACCAACCTGCCTGGCAAACGTTAACAATGGACAAATGGGTGCAGGGAATCATATCCAGAGGTTACCAAATTCCTCTGTCACAACCTCCGAAACCCCAGAAAAATCTCCCAGACATACTACCCAGTCTCAGGGAAGCAGCAGTCATAGAAATTCAACAACTGCTAAGCAAAAGAGTCATCCAAAAAGTCCCACCAGACCAGAAAGGTTCCAGATTTTACTCCATATTCTTTTTAGTGCCCAAGAAAACGGGACTGGAGACCCATCTTGGATCTCAGCCAATTCAACAAGGCAGTTCAATAAACCAAATTCTGGATAGTCACAGTTCAGTCGATACTTCCATTCCTTGAAAAAGATGAGTGGATGTGCTCTATCGACTTCCAAGATGCTTATTACCACATAAAAATGGAAAAGAGCTCCAGGAGGTTTTTCTGCTTCTGGCTGGGAGCCAGTCACTTCCAGTTCAGAGCACTGCCCTTTGAACTCACCACAGCCCCCAGGGTGTTTGCCAAATACAAGGCAGTGGTAGCAGCTCATCAAAGACTGCAAAGGTTTAGAATATTTCCGTATCTCGACAACTGGCTCCTCACCACTGCCACCAGGCATCAATTAGAATGGGCAAGAGATTACACCATATATCTCTGTGCATCTCTAGGAATAACCATAAACTTTGAAAAGTCCGCACTTCAACCCACTCAAAAACTGGACTTCATTGGAGCTCACTTAGACATTGCCTCGGGAATTGCATCTCTCCCTCCAGAAAGGCTGCAATGCATAAGGTCTCAGGTTGTTCAATTGCTACACAATGATAAGGTCCCAACAAAATTAATTTTTCAAACCTTAGACTCCATGGCAGAAGCAATCACTCTAGTCCCCTTGGCGAGATATCACATGCAGATATTGCAATGGCTACTAGTGTCCCATTGGTCTCTCATTTACCAACCAATGTCTCAACTAATTCTGGTTACCAAATGTTGCGAGCACGACCTGTTGTGGTGGCTACACTCCAGCCAGATTCTTGTGGGTTGTCCTTTCATTCTTCCCCAGCCCCAAGCCACAGTGCCACGGATGCCTCCCAGACCGGGTGGGGGGCATTATCTGGGAAGGACAGCCCAAGGCACGTGGCCCCAATTGGAGACCAACTTGCACATCAGTATACTAGGGGTGAGGGCAGTGCTGTTAGCATTCCAAGCATTCCAAGATGTCCGCCCTGTAAGAACAGTAACAATTCAGACGGAGAACATGTCAGTATTCTGGTACATAAACAAGCACGGGGGAACCTAATCTTACCTGTTGTGTCAGGAAGCACTCAGAGTTTGGCAATGGGCAATTTCTTCCAACTGCTTTCTTATAGCAACACATATTCCGGGGAGTTCCAACGTGATAGCGGACAAATTCAGCAGAACTATCCTCTTGCCTCATGGGTGTTCTCTCAATCCAGCAGCGGCGAACAACATTTTTCACCACTGGGGTCAACCTTGCTGTGATCTGTTTGCCTCTTCTCTACACAACAAGTGCAGAAGTTACTTTGTCCTAATCCCCCCTCAGGGGGAGTCACCCAGAGACTCTGTTCTCCATGCTTGGCCTCCCGGTCTGCTTTATGCTCTTCCCCCAATTCCTCTTATTTCACAGTTCCTGAAGAAAGCGAGAAGGACAGAGAACTCAGTAATCCTCATTGCCCCCTTCTGTCCTCAACAAAGTTGGTTTCCCTTCCTGTGGCCTCATTTGATTCAGAAACCATGGATTCTGGAGCCAGTTCCAGATCTACTGTCTCATCCGGAGGGCATGGTGCATCCGAATCTCCAAAACCTCAAGCTCACTGCGTGGCTTCTCCAGTTCCCATGATTCCCAGGCATCCTTCTTTTTCCTCACCTGTCTGACAGATTATTATTGCTCACCACAAATCGTCCACAATGGAACTATACCAAAGCAAATGTGAAAAATTTGCTAGATGGGCTCTAGACAATGGAATAGATCTATATTCAAGTCCTACCACAAAGTATTAGACTTTTTAGCCTCACTTTACCAGTCGGGTTCTTCTATGTCAATGATTAATGTGCATCTAGCTGCAATCTCAAACTTCCATACAGGACTGGAAGATGCTCCTCTGATGTCACACAAACTATGTAAAGCATTCCTAAAAGGTTTTCTAATGCTAAGACCTCCATTCAAAGAATCTCTCCCTCCTTGGGATTTAACTATGGTCCTTCAGGCCCTAACTTGGAACCCCTTTGAACCACTGGCAACTTGTGACTTAAAATATCTGTCCTGGAAAACCCTATTTTTTGTGGCTATCCTTTCTGCCAGAAGAGTCTCAGAATTCAGACCCTGTTGTGCCAACCTCCATACTTAATTTTTCATAAAGATAGGGTTGTGCTTCGAACCAATCCTTCCTTTTTGCCCAAGGTTGTATCCAAAACTAATATTAATCAGACTTTATAGCTGCCAGTCTTTTTCCCAAATTTTTCGAACAAGGGAGAATATGCTCTCCATCTTCTTGACATGCACAGGCAACTACATTTTTATCTTCACAGGACTAAAGTATTTAGAAAATCAAACCAACTTTTTGTGGCATTTTCTTCTCTCCATCTAGGTAACCCAGTTTCCAAGGTTACTTTGGCCAAGTGGCTTAGAGACTGCAGCCTTCATTTATCATTCTAAAAGACTCCAGCTCCCAAAAACAGTTCAAGCCCATTCTACAAGAGCAGTAGCTACTTCTGCAGTCTTTCATGCCAGAGCTTCTTTAGACGACATTTGTGCAGCAGCCGCTTGGTCTTCTCATCATACCTTTATCACTCATTTACAAATTAGATCAGGACTTAAGAGGACAAGCATGCTTTGGCTCTATGGTGCTTAGGAATATTCTTCTGTGAGATCTCCTGAGGCTAAAGTAGCTGGGGACTCTGTCCCACTTTCAAGGATTGAGTGAAGACTGACAACATCAGATAAAGAAGTTATGTCTTACCGTAACGTTCCATCTGTGTTGTCAATCTTCAACAATTCTTGACATCCCCACCCTCCGTCCCCCATCCAGAGACTCTTAGTAGACTGAATTTAGACTTTGGCTAGCTTTCCTTTAAGGACTCATATTTGGCCTCAATTAATCTAATTATCATGCATTTTGTCCTCTCACATCTGACTGCCACTCCTTGGCAAACTCAATCTGAGGTAATCTCTGTGAGGAACATTATGGGTAGAGCCTGGCTCGAGAATTTGGAGAACACGAGCTGAAGTAAATGGCTGTCTCGGCTCCAAGGTTCAGAATTGACCCCACTGTCAAGGATTGGTGAAGATCGACAACACAGATGGAACGTTATGGTAAGACATAACTTCTTGTTTTGTTCGTCCCTTTAAACACAATATTTAAATTCTGCTTCCCAAGTTACTGTGCATTCTACTAAGTGTGGAAGCTTAGTCTAGGGCTACTAGTAAAGGTAGTGTAATGTGTAGGAGGGCCTGGTCAAACTACAGAACTTTTCCTGATTTATGTAAAGATTCATCTTTTAAATGCTCCACTTGACAAATGCCTTCTTTCTGGGAACTCCTCAGTTGATGTTCTTAAGAAGCTGGAGGAAGTGGGAAAATTAATGCAAAGCATCCGTGTCCCTTTCTGTTAATGCAGGCAAAGAGGATTGGCTGGGTTTTGCAAAAGATTTAGTTTGAAGCTGTCCAGTCTTTACAGTCTAGGTCTTCTCTTCATTTAAAAAGAAAGAGTTTCTCCTCTCTCTCAGATTGTGAAAAACAGTCTGAGGAACCATATTACACCTAGACTACAACTCTCTAGTTTCCACTTATGAGACTGGGGAATCTGAGTATGAGAAAAGCTTGTCTTCAGATTCCCCTCCAGAAAAAAAAAATGTCCCAGAAAAGATATGAAATGCAGGTAGATTTCCTCAACTTGCCGCTTCTGCACCTGTTTTGCCAGCCTCAGATAAATGTTCCTTATAGCAAGCAATTTACCTGACAGTCAGCCACCAAAAATATGAAAAATGTTATAAGGTTCCCCAGTCTCACAGATTTCTTTTTTCAAACCATAAGGAAGATCTTGCACTGATTTCTCTTTGTCCAAATACCTTCTGACAGCTAACTCTATTTCACTGGACAAAGGTAGAAGAACTTTTGGTGGGTTTGGGAAGAAAGCATAGACTTCTTTTACCTTGGCCTTCAGAATAGTCATTTTTGCTGTATTCCTTTGACAAAATGAGAAAGTTAATTGCTGACGTGCCTGTCTTAGACATGAAAACAAATCTAAATTCTTTACATTCCCCTGTGTTTCAGGTAAGTAAGCATTTTTTAAAATGTTCTTATGACACTGCTAATGCTGTTTCTCGAGCAGCTGCCATTGTGTCAATAATGAGAAGATATGTCTGACTGCATTCTCAGCATTTACCAGAAAATGTAAAAGCTGAGCTTCTGAATACTTATTTGGTAAATTTCTGTTATCTGGCCCTATCTCTCCTGAACTCCTCAAAAGATTTGATGAAAGGGGATGGTTAATTCAGGAGATTACCCAGATATTTCAACCCCACCAACCCTAAATATAATTGAGACTTCCTTTCCAGTTCATGTTCCTTTTTATAGGAAACATAATAAGCAATCCCAGTAAAGCTGTAACAAGCAAGCTTTTAGAAAACAATGGCAGGAAGGTTTAAATAAGAAAGGAAGGTTCTTCCAAAACCAATGACAGCCTAAAAAAACATGCACCATCTTGTCCCCCCCCCCCTGTCCACCCTGGCAATCCAGTAAAGCTTTCCAAACTATGTTTTCAGTTTTCTCTGTGGTACTAGATAACTTCAGACACTTGCTTTTGAGAATAATTCAAAAAGGCTACAACTGGCAGTGAGACTTCTCTCTTCCTTTCCAATGGATTCCTCTACATCCATCCAATCAAATCAGCCTGTTTCCTCCTATTCTGGATCAAATGTATCTCAATGGGTTATAGACCTTGTTTCCCAAATGAAACAGGGAAAGAATTGCATTCAATATGTTCTTGAGCTAAAGAAAGAAGAAACTTGGAGATCTGTCCTAGATCTTTTTTTTCCCTTAATCTTCACAACAGGATTTCAAAATTCAAAATGCTCTCATTACAGTCTCTGTTGTTCATAATATTGATCACTGTTGTAGTAACCTTAGCTATATGGGTTACATCCTGCCAAGGATATAACAGCCAACCAGCTTCCAAAGCTTTAGGAACCCTTCCTCATGCCCAAATCATCAGTCAGCCTGAGCTGAGCTGACTAAAAAGACAGGTCTGGATGCCAAGTCCTTCAGAGCTTTCCTGCCACCAAAGAGTATGCCCTCCTGCAGGGTTTTGATGATTGACAATAGGCTTGTGCTGTTCCTTTGCTGGGCAGGTAAGTTCCCTTTGGGAAAAACCTTCCACTTTATTAAAAAAATAAATTTCTTTTATTGTACTTTCCTGTTTAAGAAAGT
Organism: Protopterus annectens; assembly: GCF_019279795.1. Lineage (NCBI taxonomy): Eukaryota > Metazoa > Chordata > Ceratodontiformes > Protopteridae > Protopterus > Protopterus annectens. The sequence continues at coordinate 572,761,142 of NC_056739.1, read as the reverse complement.
TATTTTTAAGCTAGGAGTGTATGTTTTAATGAACTGTTATGAGACTTAAGTGTACTTTTAAACAAGCATTTTTCCCTGTCAGTTTAAAAATTATTTAAAGAAATTGAAAACCATTTGTCCCATGGAGAAACTGTTTATTTTAATTTTTTTGGGACTGGCAAAGTGTTTTAAAATACTTTTTATTGTATTTGTGTGGGAAAAGTGACTTTTAAAAAATTTTTAAATTTTACCAGATTTTGCTACTTGTTTTCCCAAGGAAAGATGTACCATTTTCAGCTTGACCATGAAACAAACTACCAATCCCATGGTCAGTCCTTCTTTCAGCCACAAAAAGAAGTTAAGCAAACAACCTTTGCCACTACAGCAGTTTAGCAGTTTGCAGGTGGGTGACTGCTGTGCCCATAAGTTGTTTCTCAGACCACTCATCTTTTATCCTGGATCCCTCTGATGTAGCACCTACAGCCACTGTAGACCAGAGGTTAATGACATCCTCTGCAGCAGTTGGGCTCCCCTCAGTGGGCAAGGGAGAACCACACTTGTCAGTCCAGGGAGAGGATACAAAGGAGGCTTCCCTGGTTAGTCTGAATATTGTGTCCATCCCTGGGGAAGCTGCTGCACCATTAATAATACTGTTAGCCCAATTTCTCCTGTCAAATGAAACAGAAAACTGTCTGGGTCTGGCTCAGGGTTCATTTCAGGCTATTGATTCTTTTTCTAAGTGGTTTCAGGTAAAATAGAGATACCTCTTTTTCTGAAGAGATTCTGAATCTGGACAGGAAGATGAAGGGATAGATACAGGATTTTCTCCTCAGTTTTCTGATTCAGAATCAGAGGGCAGCTCAGTTTCTAATTCTGCAGGTGGGAGGTTCTATTTGTTTGAGCCTATTTTTAGAATGTTCCAGTGTTTTCAGTGGGAGAAGACCAAGGTTTCTCCATTCCTCAGAAAATATCATGAACTGTTACAAAAGGAATTTCCAGAACCTGCACCCATTCCTTCAGTTCTGTCAGTTTTGGAGGATATGGGTGTCATTGCATACAGTTCTCCTGATAATCAGCCTGCTGCCCCTAAAAAGGCATATTGTATAAAGTCATCAGTCTTTTTTTTTAAGTTTTTATAACACTCTTCTCAAACCTGACCCAGCAGCTATAGCTTTATCTAATTCTACTGATGCTAAACATTTAGAGCTGAAGTAGTTTACTTCATTTGGTCTTCAACCTGTGGGATACGGATCCGTATCAGATCCGAGATGGCAGTTTCACCAGCATCTGATCCGAGCTTCAAGCTCCTCCCCTTACCCATAATACTCCTCCATCTCCTTCCTTCTCTCAGATCTCATTTGACGTGGCTTTGCCTAGCATCGTGGTCTCAGAGCCCCAGGCATAGTGCTTGCTTTAATAGTGTTTTTTCAGATCTTTTGGGGTAAGAGTGCACTTTCTTGTTGTTTAGGTCAGGGTTTCTCTTTCCTTTCCCTCCCCTTCTTCGCATTAGCGTCATGTAAAACAAACAAAAAAAGTTTAGAGTTTCCCTATAGTAGTGTGTGTGTGTGTGTATGTGTGTGTGTGTGTGTGTGTGTGTGTGTGTGTGTGTGTGTGTGTGTGTGTGTGTGTGTGTGTGTGTGTGTGTGTATATGTACTTGATCTGAAAACGGTTGATCTCAGCTGCTTTATTTTCGGGCATGGCTGAACAGAATAAGCCTTTCTTTAGAAAGTGCACAGAGTGTGGCCATAAGTTATCTCCAGCAGATGGCCACACTCTGTGCATGGTATGTTTAGGGGTTGCACATCTGTCAACCGACTGTTCTATTTGCGTGGGTTTTAACCAAGCTGGTGATGAAGGGACTGTTGTCTGCTTCTGGGGAGGCTGTCCCCACTACTACTGCTGCAGTCACGGCGGTGACTGCTTCTGCTTCTTCCCAGGCCAGGACTCATCCTCCTGTTCAGAGGCCTGTTGAAGGGGATATGCTGAGAAAGGATAAAGACAAGGCTAGGAAGAGGTCCCCAGACTGGTCGGGTCCTCCCCTGAAACTAAAGGCTATTTTCAGGTCTAGTACTCCTCAGCTCCGGTCGCCGAGGTACTCTCCGGAGCCGGAGGAGGCTAGACCTTCTTCTGGGGCGTTGATGCAGCCGACCTTCTAGGTCAGCATCAGTGGCTTCTTTGTCACGCTCCACCAGAAGTTTGAGTGAAGTGGAGATGGACAAAATGATGAGAAGATTTATTCGCACCCAGGTCCAGATGGGAGTCTTGCCAGCCCCCTCTCCCTCTGGAGGGGGGAGCTCGCTCCCTTTTTTCACTCCAATAACTCCTTCTCCGATCTGACCCCCGGTATCGGAGTTTTCAGATCCGAGGAGTCTCGGAGTCGGGGGGGGGGGCAGCACCAATGGTACCTTGTACCTCGATACTGGCCCTGAGCTCGCCGGATCTGATGAGTTCGGACCCAAGCAGCTCTTGGAGCCATAGACTAAGTGTAGGATCCGAAGCGGGGTTTCCATCGGCTCCAGCTGTGTTGGGTCATGGCCCCTCCCTTCAGCATCTTGGCACCTGTGGGCTCGGCTGCAATTCCCCCATCAGATCCGTGGAGGACAGCTTCCTTACTGGTGGCCCAGGAGGCTTGTTCTCCTTTGGCATGTGGTGGAAAGAGTGATTTCAAGTGGGCGAGACCTCTGACTATTTCCTCAGATTCTACTCTGGCTCCCTCAGTTCTGGATGCATCCTCAGCCATTCTGCCCATTCAGGGCAGCCCATGCCCGATGAGCCATTCTGTCCATTCAGGGACAGCCCATGCCCGATGTGCCCCAGGCATTTCCCCTTGTGGAACAACAGACGGTTTGCAGGTCCACTTCGGACAGTCCCACCGAAGAGGCTCCTCGCAAAAGGACGTACAAAAGGAGGCACCTGGACTCCTTCCCAGACTCCCTCACTAAGGACACCAACTTGGAGGAGGGGGAAGGCTCCCCCAGATCACCCCCCGATGATGTCTCCTTTGAAGAAATCATGGAAATCCTGCACCAACAGGGGGGGGTCTGCCCCCAAGCATACCTCAGATGAGTCAGTGTTTCTGGAGGTCTTCAGCACTGGCCCATCTATCACCTCCCAGGCATGGAAGGAACCAGACACCGTGGAACCAGTTCCGAAGCACCCAGACAAGATTCTAAGTCCCCTCTTGGATAGAGCTAGTTGGGAACAAAGGGTCCCCTGTAGCTGCTATGGTGGTAGCGGCAGCCACCAAGAAAGAACTAGCCCAAGAAAGTTCTACCGTCCATCCTCCCAACCGTGAGTCCAGGACGATGGATCGCCTAGGGAAGCGGCTGTATGCCTCAGCTACCTTTTCCATAAGGGCACTGAATTACTTGGCACACATTACCTGACTGCAGCGTGACCTTGTCAAAGAGCTGAATCACCCTGGAGTCCATGTTGCCGGAGGATAAGCAGACATTCTCCGTGCGGATGGCCACTCTAAAAACGGTATCCAACACATCTATGCATCTCCTCTCGCATGCCACCGAATGAGCGGCAAGGGCGGCCAGGTCAGGCATTGCCATAAGGTCTCACGCTTGGCTCAGGCTGTGTCAGTTCATGGAGCCCTTTAAGGTATCATTTGCAAATGCCCCTTATGATGGTTCTTCCTTGTTCGGGAAGACTGTTCATGAGACATTGGTCCAGAGCGAAAAGGATGGGAAGACACTGTCTGCCATCGGGATCCGCTTCTCTAACCCTCAAAGATCCTTCTCCAGGAATCAGTGAGGGCAAAAGAAGATGTGGTTCCGGAAGTCTCAGTATTCCTGGGACACTCAGGACTCATCTTCTCCCAGAGGCAGAGGGGGTTTTGATAGATGCTGGCCCGGAGGCAGAGGGGGTCTGAGGAACGTGGGGTCTCGAGAACCGTTCTCGGACAGGCTCGCACAGCAGCCCTGAGGGGTTGCCCGACTGCTCTGCTCTGGAGGCAGTCGGGGGTCATCTTTTGTTGCACCTAACGGCATGGGAGTCCATGTCAACAGACCGTTGGGTGCTTCAGATCATATCCAGAGGCTATTCTATCCACTTTGTGGAATTCCCTCTTCCACCAAAACACCTCCCAGACATACCACCCATGCAAAGGGAGGTAGCAGCACTCGAGATAACAAGTTGCTAAAGAAACCAGTCATCTAGCCCATCCCCCATGACCAGTTCGGATCGGGCATCTACTCCAGGTTCTTTTTTGTACCAAAAAAGACAGAGGACCTAACACCTATTCTAGATCTTTCCACTCTCAACCTGTCAGTTGCCAAAGAGATGTTTCAGATGGTCACGTTGCAATCCATCCTGCCTTATCTGCTAGATAAAGACTGGATGTGCTCGATAGATCTCTAGGATGCGTGCTACCATATAAAGATTCACAGACACTCCAGGAGGTTCCTCCACTTCTGGCTAGGAGCCAATCATTATCAGTTTTGAGCTCTACCCTTTGGTCTCACCACAGCCCCCAGGGTGTTCAACAAGGTCATGGCAGTTGTAGCGGCTCACCTGAGGCTTCAGGGGATACAGGTCTTCCCGTAGCTGGATGATTGGCTCCTTATTGCTCCCCCCAAGTGTCTACTTTGTCAAGCTAAAGGCTACTTTTTGAAGCTGTCAGGCCACCTGGGAATCACTATCAACACAGCAAAATCTTCTCTGATCCCAGTCCAGGTTCTAGAGTACATTGGAGCAAGGATAGACACTCTGCAAATTAAGGTTTTTCTAACCCCAGAGAGAATTCAGAGCTTACAACTCCATGTGTCCCTGGTCATTCAGTCTCATTTCCCATCAGTAGAGATGGTACTTCGAGCTTTGGGTTCAATGGCAGCCACTATTACCCTTCTTCCCTGTGCTCATCTTCATATGTGGGTTCTAGAGTGGACATTATCGGTCCAACGGTCATGGTGGCAGGGAATCCCACATCTGGTCGATGCACTCCTCAGAACTGGTCGAGGGACATCCATTCATTGCAGCCCCTCCCCCAAGTCACGGTGACCACGGACGCCTCGAGAAGGACAGTCCAAGGCATGTGGTCCCCGAACAAGACCAAGTTGCATATCAGTGTTCTAGAGATGAGGGTGGTCCTTTTGGCATTGCAGGCCCTTTATGCCTTTCTCCCTCTGGGAACAGTTGCAATACAGACAATATGTGAGTAGTCTGGTACATCAACATGCAGGGAGAAACCAGATCTTATCCCCTCTGTTGCGAGGCCATGAGAGTGTGGGAATGGGCGATCTCCACCACCGGTTACTGGTAGCTATGCACATTCCGGGACAGTCCAACATACTGGTGAACAAACTGAGTAGGACTATTCTGATGCCTTACGAGTGGTCTCCGAATCCTTCAGTAGCAGAGCAGATCTTCCTCGAGTGGGTTTGGCCTTGTTGTGATCTCTTCGCATCTCCTTCCAAAGAGAAATGCAGTGAATTCTTCACTCTGAACCCCCCACAGGGGGAGTCCCCCAGAGATGCTCTACTTCATGTTTGGCCTCCCAGTCTTCTCTGTGCTTACCCCCCATTACCTCTTATTTCGAAGTTCCTCCAGAAGGCTCGCAGACTGGGGAGCAAAGTGATTCTCATTGCCCCGTTCTGGCCTCGCCAAGTATGGTTTCCCTTCCTCTGGTCTCATCTTCTAGCTCCTCCATGGAATCTTAGAGCCAATTTTAGATCTCATCTCTCACCACTCGGGGGTTACACATCCAAACCTGGACAAGTCTAAAGCTCACTGCTTGGCTGCTCCAGTTTCCGTGATAGCTAGGACTCACGGTTTATCTTCTCTGGTTAAGACTATTCTGGTGGGAGCTCACAAATCATCTACAGGAAGCTTTACTGCAGTAAATGGAAGCATTTTTCCATCTGGGCTTCTCAAAGGGATCTGGATCCTTTCACAGCTCCTGTCCCAGCAGTGTTGGATTTCATGGCATATATATTTCATCAAGGTTCTAGCTATTCTATGGTGAAAGTTCAATTGTCTGACATTTACAACTTTCATATTGGGGAGAACATGGTTTCTTTAGCATCCTCTAAACTTTGTGAGTCCTTTATTAAGGGTGCCTTACTTTTAATACCCCGGTGAAGGATCCTACCCCTCCTTGGGACCTGACTTTGGTTTTGCAGGCTTTGGTTGCTCCTCCCTTTGAGCCGGCTGCATCAGTAGATGTAAAATTTTTATCCTGGAAAACAGCCTTCCTAGTAGTCATCACCTCAGCTAGGAGGGTTTCAGAACTTCAAGTGTTGTCTATCAAAGCTCCATATATGGTCTTCCATAAGGACAGGGTGTCACTTCGTACCAATCCATCCTTTCTCCCCAAGGTGGCTTCTGAGACTAATATCAACCAGATGAGTAATTTACCCGTGTTCTTCCCAAATTTTCAGAACAGGGGTGAATATAAATTGCACTTGTTAGACGTACGTAGACAACTGAGATTTTACTTACACAGAACTAAGACCTTTCGCAAGTCCGATCAGTTATTTGTGTTTTACTCTAAACCCTTTCTGGGCAAACCAATCTCCAAGGTAACTTTGACTCGAGGAATCTCTCATTGTATCCTTCAGGTATACAAAGACAAGGGTATGTCACCTCCGGGTCAAGTAAAAGAACATTCTACCAGATCCATGGCTACCTCGGCAGCTTTTTGGTCCATGGTGTCTTTGTATGATATTTGTTTTGCGGCTACTTGGTCCTCACCTCATACCTTAATTTCTCACTATAAACTGGACATGATATCTAGAGGGAGAGCATCCTTTGGCTCTGCAGTGCTCCGGAATATCCTTCCATGAGGGCTACCCAGGTGTTTAGTAGCTGGGTTTCTGTCCCACAGGTTGAAGAGCAAATGAAGTAAACTACTTCAGATAAAGAAGTTATGTACTCACCATAACTTTCCATCTGAGTAATTCTACTTCATTTGTCTTCAACCGTCCCTCCCTCCCTCCTTCCCCCTGACCTTATGGTTTATTACTCTGGTAGTTGGGAGAGAGCACCACTGCGGCTTTCCTGTTCTTATTGGTAGGTTTATATATAAACTGTTGTGATATGGTCTTATTGGGTTGGCTTAGGTGGATGGTGCAGCAAACTTGATCTGAGGGAAGGAAGGAGATGGAGGGGTATTATGGGCAAGGGGAGGAGCTTGGAGCTTGGTTCAGATGCTGGTGAAACTGCCATCTCAGATCCAATACGGATCCATATCCCACAGGCTGAAGACAAATTAAGTAGAACTACTTAGATGGAACGTTATGGTGAGTACATAACTTCTTTTAAATTCCAATCCTACTCTTTCTGATAAAGATGGGAAGATTATTGATAAGCATGGAAAAAAAAGAGTATGCTGCTGCAATCTTGATTTTCCAAATTTTGAAATGTCAGGCTCATATATTAAAGTGTATTCTGACAAATTGTGACTGCATGAGGAATGTTTTGCCTGCAGTTTTATCTTGTTAGGAAAAATAGATGTTATGTGATCCTATCTCGCCTACATTCTGTACTGATGGGCTCGGAGCCGATCCCTTGGCTCCGACTCGGCATGCTTATGCTATAGAGCGAGGCCTCTTATTGGCTGAGCTATCTTTATCCCAGGATGCACCACCACTAATCCCCCAGATCTCGTTTGCCGCTTACAAAGCTTAGACGTGGTCTCAACTTGGCTGGGCTAAGTACTATTTATTTAGGCTTTTTCCTGTCAGAAATTTGCTTGCTTTAAATCCAAAAGCTGTTTTAACAGCTATTGTTGTCATACAAGTGTGTATTGGGTAGTTTTGTAGAGAAATTCATGTTTTTTCCTGTCAGGGAAGGTTTCCCGTTTTAGTTAGAGGGGCCTTCCCCTGTTGCTTCTACTATCTTGGTTTTTTGTTTGTGGGTCAAGTACCCGTTTAAGTTAGAGGGTCTTGACTCTCTCTATCTTTCTATTTTCTGTATAAAATTTCGTTGTACTGTTCTTATATTTTTAAAAAAAAAAAAAAAAAAAAAAAAAAAAAAAAAAAGAGATATTTATATTTTCTGTGACAAACTTTTCTTTTTGGCCGCAGACAAATGTGTTTTGACTATTTTGGCCATGTCTAAAGAACACAAACCCTCCGGGTTTAAAAAATGCACGAGGTGTGGTTTTAAGATGTCCATAACGGACGACCACTCCTCGTGCGTCTATTGCTTAGGCGCCAAGCACCTACAAGAATCGTGTAGCGTGTGTCACGCCTTTTCATCAAGAGTCCTCCAGGAGAGGAAAAACAAATTAATCCTGAAGGGGTTAATTAAGCCATCCTTCGAGGAGGCTTTATCTTCCCCTCCTTCTCCTTCAAAAAAGAAGAAAGCGTCGGCTCCGACCAGTCAGTCGGAACCAACTACTAAAAAATCTAAGCAGACTTCTCCATCGGCTCCACGGACTTCGGAGCCGAGGGCGGAACGGTCTGCTTCGATGCCTCCAACCTCGACCCCTCTGGTTTCGGAGCCGAGGACTGGGGCATCGAGAGGCGGGTCACCCTCATCGGCTCCACTGATATTGGAGCCGATAAGGGTTACCGGCTCAGACTCTTCCCCCTCGGAGCCGAAGTCCTTATCGGCACCGAAGGAAATTGCCTTGAGATCTCCCTCGGAGCCGATAGTGGTGGAGTCCATTCGGAGCCGGTCCCCGAGTCCTTCGGAGCCGATGGAGAAATCGGTTCGGGCCCGATCGGTATCCTCTAGATCATCCAAGATGTCTGATTCGGACATCGACAGGGTGCTCCTTAGACTCTTCCAGTCTCCGGTGTTCCAAAAGCTAGTTTCGGCTCCAGCCCATTCGGAGTCGGAGCCGATGGTCCACGTCCCTACAATGGTTCCTCCTCCAACAGCTTCGGCACTGTTGGAGCCGGTACTGGTGGAACCGGTGGAGGTTTTAGGGACGGGCCCGACCCTTGCTCCAACTCCGGCTCTTGGGTCGGAGTTCAGTACACGGACTTCTTCCTGAAGCCCTGGGGGGGATGCTTCAGGATTGATGCTTTCAGTCCCAAGTCTCCCTCTTGGTGCGTCGGCGGCGGGAGTGCCGTCCACTGTCGTGGCCACGGAGGTGGGACCCTCCCAGGATTCTGGTGGTCCCGCCTTCAGGGCTATGAGGAGTGCGTTAGCCAAATCTTCCTTGGCTACCTCCACGGTTTCCCCAGCTCCTTCCCTGCATACCAAGACTGGGTCTTTGGCAGTCCCCCTGTCCTTAGACAGCGGAGCCCCGGGGCCTCAGGTTACCCTCGCTGGGGTTTCTCCCCCTCCTGGAGGTCCTTCTGAAGCCTCTTCAGAAGAACCCCCCAGGAAGAGATCGTGCAAGAGGAAGCACGTTGACTCCCCAGATGAGTCTCTTACATCAGACACTGATCTCGATGATGCAGAGGGGTCCCCTAAGTCGTCCTCGGATGATGTCTCCTTTGCAGACATCCTGGAAGCCCTAAAACAACGAGGCGGCTGGCAGTCTAAACCTCCCTCTGCTGATGAGTCGGTGTTCCTGAAGGCCTTCGGGGCTCAGCCCTCCGCCTCCTGGGTGTCTCTGCCCTTCGATGAGCTCTTGGAGTTGATCTGTCGAAGGGCGTGGGAACACCCAGACTCTGTGGAACCGGTGCCTGCTCGTCCGAATAAGTTCCTCTCAGCACCCCCTGAAAAAGAGTTTCTAACTAAAGGTGTGGCTGTAGATGCTTTGGTGGTGGCATCTGCTACCCAGCAAGATGTAGCAGAGGCTTCAACGTCCGTCCATCCTCCTAATAAGGAGTCTAGGAGCATGGATCGGTATGGAAAGCGCACCCTGAGTTCAGCGGCCTTTACATTGAGGTCCTTGAGCTACCTTACGCACTTTACCAGATTTCAGAGGGATCTGATTAAAGAGCTATCCGATACCCTCTTGGGTAACCTGCCTGAGGAGCTGGCCCAGACGGTTGGCTCTCAGCTGGCTACAATGTCGTCCATCTCAAACTCGTCCATGAGGCTCATTTCTTATGCGGCGAAGGGCGTAAGAGCAGTACAGGCATTGCTCTCACGGAGACAAGCCTGTCTCCGCCTGTATCATTTTGCGGAGGCCTTTAAGTCTTCCTTTGCCGACGCCCCCTTTGATGGGTCCTCCCTGTTTGGACCTAAGGTAAAGGACACACTGACCCGCTGTGAACAGGAGGGTAAGACTCTGACTGCCGTAGGGGCACGATTTTCCACTCCCTTTCGGCCTTATCCCAAGGCTAAAAGAGGAGGGAAAATGTGGTTCCGTAGATCTCAGAAGCCTTACCCCTCTCAGCAGGAGGATTCCCCTTTCAGAGGCAGGGGAGGGGGAAATTCTTCCGGAAGACGCCGTCCCAGAGGCGGCAGAGGCCCTCGCAACACTGGAGACCACGAGTCCTTTCGTGGCTCTTCAACCTTTCATAGTCCCTGAGGGATTGCCCGGCTGTGCAGCTCCGGAGCCAGTCGGGGGTCGTTTCTCGAAGCACCTAAAAGCCTGGGAAGGTATCACTCAGGACCGATGGGTGCTTTGAATTATCGCCGGAGGTTACTCTATTCCATTCTCTCATCCCCCCTCTCAGTCCAAAAAAATCCCGGACCCGCCACCCAGTCAGCGGGATACTGCAGCCTCAGAAGTTTCAAAGCTGCTGCAAAAAGGAGTCATCCAACCGGTCCCCGCAGACCAGATCGGATTAGGGACTTACTCAAGATTCTTTTTGGTGCCAAAAAAGACCGGGGACTTGAGGCCCATTTTGGACCTCAGCATCCTAAACCGTTCAGTCAGAAAGTCCAAGTTCCGAATGGTCACCCTACAAACCATTCTTCCATTGCTGGAGAAGGGTGTTTGGATGTGCTCCATAGATCTCAAGGACGCCTATTACCATATCATGGTACATCAAGCGTCCAGGAGACATCTGCGCTTCAGCCTAGGAGGCAGTCATTTTCAGTTCCGTGCGCTGCCCTTTGGTCTCACCACAGCCCCCAGGGTGTTCACCAAGTGTTTGGCAGTTGTGACTGCTCACCTGAGAAGTCTAGGATTCCAGGTGTTTCCGTATCTAGACGACTGGCTCCTAACTGCCACCTCCAGGCATCTACTACTGCAGAGCCTTCAAGCCACTATATCACTGGGCAGTTCCCTTGGAATCACCTTCAATTGGCCAAAGTCTGTGTTGCTGCCATCTCAACGAATAAGATTCATAGGGGTAGAGATAGACTCAAATCGAATGCGGGTCTATCTACCTACAGACAGGATACAAACCATACAGTCTCAAGTTCGAGCCTTACTTCCCAGGTCCAAAGCTCCAGCCAGGATGGTCCTGCAGCTATTGGGATCCATGTCCACCACGGTTCTTCTAGTCCCCTTGGCAAGGTTGCACATGAGAATTCTCCAGTGGCTTCTTTCAGCTCAGTGGTCCTTTCAGGAACTCCCTCTCAGTCACCTCATATGGATCACGGAATCTTGCAAACGGGACCTTCGCTGGTGGCTAGTGCCCTCCAATTTGGATCAGGGACGACCCTTTGTTCTACCTCCTCCGGCGGCCACTTTGACCACGGACGCCTCCCAGATGGGGTGGGGGGGGCATTCCCTGGGCAGGACAGTCCAAGGCAAATGGCACCCGGAAGAGACTCTACTTCATATCAACATCTTAGAAATGAGGGCAGTACTTCTGTCCCTTCAAGCCCTTCACGATTATCTCCCTCAGGGCGTAATTGCTGTTCACTCAGACAACATGTCAGTTGTCTGGTACCTGAACAAACAGGGAGGGACCAGATCCTATCCTCTTTGCAGAGAAGCCATGAGAGTTTGGGAATGGGCAATTTCGACCAAACGCTTCCTAGTGGCTACTCACATACCGGGCAAGTCCAATGTGATAGCCGACAGATTGAGCAGAACCATCCTCTCTCCTCACGAATGGTCTCTGAATATGACAATTGCAAGTCAGATTTTCAGCAAATGGGGAGTTCCGTGTTGCGACCTCTTTGCTTCTCCTCGGAATGCGAAGTGCAAAGAATTCTTCTCCCTAACCCCGGCTCCAGGGAAGAGCCCCATGGACGCACTAGTCCGTCCTTGGTCCACCGGCTTGCTTTATGCCTTCCCTCCAGTTCCTCTCCTTCCCAGGGTGATTCAAAAGGCATCTCTCTTGGGGAGCAGAATGATCTTAATTGCTCCTTACTGGCCTCGTCAAGTATGGTTTCCCTATCTTCGGAAATATGCTCTGGAAGGTCCATGGTTCCTGGATCAGATCCCAGACCTACTGGTTCATCAGTCGGGACTATTCCACCAGTCCCTACGCACCTTAAAATTGACGGCTTGGCTCCTCCTCTTCCGACTATAGTCAGGAGTCATACATTGGATCCAGATGTTGTACACATATTATCTTCGCCCATAAGTCTGCTACAAAGAAACTGTATTCTAGCAAATGGAAAAGATTTGCTATTTGGGCTCAACTCCGGGGCCTGGACCCCATTTCTATTCCGTGGCAGAAGTACTAAAATTTTAACTTCTCTTTTCAATCAAGGCTCTTCAGTTTCTACCATCAAGGTACAATTGGCAGCGATTTCCAATTTTCACGAATCCATAGACCCACCTTTAATGAGCAACAGATTGTGTAAGACCTTCTTGAAAGGTGCTGCTCTATTAAGACCTCCGATTTCTCATCCTGCACCTCCATGGGATCTCGATATAGTGTTACGCGCCTTGACTTCTTTCCCCTTTGAACCGGCAGCTACATGTGATCTAAAGTTTCTATCATGGAAGACAGCTTTTCTGGTGGCAATTACTTCTGCCAGAAGAGTTTCAGAGCTTCAAGCTTTGTCAGTAAAACCCCCGTACTTGGTTTTTCACAAAGACAGAGTATCCCTCAGGCCAAATCCTTCCTTTGTCCCTAAAGTTTGTTCTAGTTTCTGCTTACAACAATCGTTAGAACTTCCAGTCTTTTTTCCAAAATACTCTAACAAAGCGGAATTCATATTCCACACACTAGATGTCCACAGGCAGTTACGTTTTTATTTAGACAGGACCAAACAAACAAGGAAAACAGATCAGTTGTTTGTATCCTTTGCAGACAATAAATTGGGCAAAGCTGTCACAAAGGTCACTATTGCCAAATGGATCAGGGACTGTATTACTCAAGCTTATTTTTATTCTAACAAAGAGCTTACCACCTCTGTCAAAGCTCATTCTACAAGGGCTATGGCTACTTCGATAGCATTTCATTCTAAGCTTGCCATTATTGACATTTGTGCTGCAGCTACATGGTCTTCCCCGCACACTTTTATTTCCCACTACAAATTGGATGTGGCATCTAGAGGGCGAGCTTCATTTGGTTCCACAGTGCTCAGGAGTGTTTTCCAATGAGCCACCCGGGATTTAGGTGCTAGGGACGCTGTCCCATCAGTACAGAATGTAGGCGAGATAGGATCACATAACATCTTTTAGTTATGTACTCACCATAACTTTAGATGTTTGGGATCCATCTACATTCTAATAACCCACCCTCCTTCCCCTTCCTTGGAGATCAGAGGATATCAGAAGGTCCGAATCCTGTTGTTTCATCTTGAAACATCTAACAATGTTATATAAACAAGTTGTGCATGTGTGCATGAATGCGGACAAACAAGATCTGGGGGATTAGTGGTGGTGCATCCTGGGATAAAGATAGCTCAGCCAATAAGAGGCCTCGCTCTATAGCATAAGCGTGCCGAGTCGGAGCCGAGGGATCGGCTCCGAGCCCATCAGTACAGAATGTAGGCGAGATGGATCCCAAACATCTAAAGTTATGGTGAGTACATAACTAAAAGTTTTTTAATGTTTTAGTTTCTTCCATTGTACAAGTCACTACTCATTATTTACAGTGTGTGTATGACTTTGTTAATACTTCTTCCAGGGCTATGGCTAGTGGTACTTTTTGAGGAGTTTGCCTGGCTGCATTCTCAGAAGTTCCCATATGATGTGAAAATAAGATTTAAAATTCTGCTTTGGATATAGATTTAGTTTATGGTCCCACTGCTGCAAAGGTTATCAAAAAGTGAGATGAAAAGGGTACATTGGTACAAGAAACTTCTAATATTTTTAGCCCACCTTTTCCAGATGTTCTAAGGGATTCTCTAACCCCTCGTGCAAATGTGGCAAAAACAAAATGCAGGTAAACAGATGTTTAAGAAGAAATGGCAAGAGGGCTCCAAAAAGAATCTAAAGACCCCACAAAACCAAGGACAGTTCAACAAGTCAGAATGACTATATACATCTACCAAGCAGTCCATTTTCCCTTCCAGAAAGTCTGAATCTCTACTTTTCTCTTTGGCAACAGATAGTTTCAGAAAATGGGTTCTGAAGATTATTCATCAAGGCTGCATATGACAGTGAGAGGAATTTCTTCCTTTTCATGGGTAATCCCTCATCTACTGGACCAGACTCTCTAATTTTCACCTGGTATTCATCACATCCTGTCCCAAGGAGTGATAGAACTAGTTCCTCCTTCCCAGGTGGGAAAGTGTTTTTATTCAAGGATGTTTTTAGTGCCAAAGAAAGAAAATGCTTGGGAGACTAGTTTTGGATCTTTGTTTCCTAAACCTATTTGTGATAGTGCCCAAGTTCAAAAAGCTGTCACTTTACAACCTGTTACCTGTCCTTCCTCTTTCAATTTCCTGGTAAGACTAGATTTAAAATATATTTATCATGACATCTGTATTCATTCAGACATCAGTTTTTTTTCACAAGCTTTTCTGTGTATGGATCACATTATCAGATCTCTGCCTTACCCTTTGGACTATTCACTGTACCACGAGTGTTCGCAAAGTGTCTAGCTCTAGTCATAGCTCATTCCAAGGTGCAGGATATCCACATTTTCCCTTATTTAGACAACTTGCTTATATTTATAGGGTCTTTTCCAAAGTGTCAGGAATCTTTCAGTTGTGTGAGAGATCTCTTACAAAAGCTGGGTTTCCAAGAGAACATTCAAAAGTCAGTCCTCAGTTCTGTTGTTTGTGTCTGTCTTCTTCCAGGGCTAGGCCCATTTAAGTTAGAGGACCTAGTCCTCTGTTTGTTTCTTCTTTTCTGTCTTAGGGCTAGGCCCGTTTAAGTTAGAGGACCTAGTCCTCTGTCTATTTGTCTTTGCTATTACCTCAGGACTAACCGTTTAGTGGACGTAGTTCTTGTTCACTCTTTACCTTTGGTTTGTTCATTGCACTAACATCTAAGGACACTAAGGATCACAAGCCTTCGGGCTTTAAAAAATGTACTAAATGTGCCCAGAAAATGTCTTTGATGGATGGGCACAATCTTTGTGTGTACTGCTTGGGTGCTATTCACCTCCAAGAGTCTTGCTTATTTTGTCATTCCTTTAGTCCCCGTGTTCTTCAAGAGAGAAAGAACAAACTTATTTTGAAAGGCCTGTTAAAACATTCTTTTGAGGATGAGTTGGCTTCTTCGTCCTGCAGTTCCAGGTCACCATCCTCCAAGAAAGACAAAGCCAAATCTACAAAAAGTTGGTCTCCCACTCATTCAGTGACGTCGGCGCCGCCAGACAAAATTGCCAAACTGACTACATCCTCATCGGCTCCACTGGTTTCGGTGCCAACAGAGGTTTCTATTGTGGATCCATCAGTTTCGGCTCCAGGAGTTTCAGAGCCAATAACTGAGCATGTGTCTTGGAGCCCGTCAGCTGAACTCCGACCAGTCTCCCCTACTGTTAGATCACCTATCTTTCAGCAATCTAGGTCCCCCAGTCTATCCTCCAGGTCCTGTAGGAGCCTTTCTGATGAGGACATTGAGAGAGTGGTGCACAGACTACTACAGACTTCGGCGCTGGCAAATTTACTTTCGGCTCTGTCCCACTCGGCTCCAAAGCCTAATGTGCCCATACACCCTGTTGATGTTCCTCCTCCAAGCCACTCTGGCACTTCAGAGCCAGAGATGTTGGTGTCTCAGGTCGTGGAAAGGTCGATTCCAGCTACTTCAGTTGGTCTCTCAGTTCCGATATCCGCTCCGACCCCTTCGGTGTCGTCCGTGGGGTCTAGGGTCCTTAGCTCTCTGGTCAGGCCCGAGGGGGATGCTTGGACCCAAACTTCTTCGGTTCTGAGCCTACCTCTCGGTGCTTCAGCTTGGGTGAGTTTGGACCCCACATCTACCTCAGAGCCTACCTCTTTGGCACCGAGGACTGCCTCTGCACCTTTGGAGTGGGGGGCATCCTTGGAGCTGGGAGGATCGGCATTTGAGGTGATGAGGAGTGTTCTGTCCAAGTCTTCAGTTCCAACCAGAGGTACTGACACTCTTCCCCCTAAAGCGCCGAATTCAGTCTCAGCTCCCTTTCTCTCCCAACACAGCAGAGACTCGCAGCCTCAGGAAACCTCCATGAGTGGTCCCCAGTCTTCCAAGGTCTCCCCAGAATATCCTTCTGAGCTGCCCCCTCGGAAGAAAACTTGTAAGAGGAAACATGTTGACTCCCCCGATGAGTCCATTACATCAGACACTGACCTCAAGGAGTCAGAAGGGTCCCCCAAGTCATCCTCTGATGATATCTCCTTCACAGATATCCTTGAGATCCTGAAATAGAGAGGCAGCTGGCCCACCACATCCCCTTCTGATGAGGAGTCAGTGTACCTGAAGACTTTCGTGTCTCAACCCTCCGCCTCTTGGGTGTTTCCACCTTTTGATGAGCTACTGGATCTAGTGAGTCAAAAGGTGTGGGAATCTCCTGATTCTGTGGAACCGGTTCCTAGAAGACCAAATAAATTCTTGTCAGCACCTCAGGACAAAGACTTTCTTACTAAGGGCGTGCCAGTAGATTCCATGGTGGTGGCAGCAGCCACCAAAAAGGAACCTGCTGAAACTTCCTCCACTGTTCATCCACCGAACAAGGAGTCTCGAACAAGAGATAGGTACAGGAAGTGTATCTTTTCTTCAGTGGCTTTTACACTTAGAACGCTGAACTACCTGTCTCACTTCACTAGGCTCCAGAGAGATGTCCTAAGAGAACTGGGAGAGACTCTGCAAGGTAACATAACTGAAGCGGTGTCTGAGAAAGTTAACGCACAGATGTGTACCTTAAATTCTATTGTAAACTCATCCATGCGGCTGATATCTTACAGAGCTGATGGAGTGAGTAGGGCAGCGGGTTCAGGAGTTTCTCTTAGAAGACACTCCCGGATGCGCTTGTGTAACTTTGCAGAGTCCTTTAAGTCTACATTTTCCAACACTTCCTTTGATGGATCCTTGTTGTTTGGAACCAAGGTAAAGGACACACTCACCAGGTGCGAACAGGAAGGAAAAACCCTGGCTGCCGTGGGAGTCCGTTTTTCCGTTCCTTCTAGACCCTATCCCAAAGGGCAGAAGGGCGATAAAATGTGGTTCAAGAAGTCGCAGAGGTTTTTCCAGGATGTACAGGGGGATTCCTTCTCCAGAGGCAGAGGAGGAGGAAATAATGGTAGATGCCGCCCTAGAGGCAGGGGAGGCCTGCAGAACCAGGGAGACAGTGATTCCTTTCATGGTCATCCCTATCAGTGCTCCTGAAAGGAGAAAAAGCCTGGCACAATATCATTCAAGACAAGTGAGTATTAAGGATAATTACCAGAAGTTACAATATTCCCTTCTCTTTTCCCCCTCCTCAGATCAGACGAATCCCAGATGTTCCACCCAATCACAGGGAATCAGCAAACCTAGAAATCCAAAATTTGCTCGTAAAGAGAGTCATCCAACCCGTCCCCACAGACCAAGTAGGATTAGGGACTTACTCCAGATTCTTTTTGATGCCAAAAATAACAGGGGACTTGAGACCCATCTTGGATCTCAACAAATTGAACAAATCTGTACAGAAGTCCAAGTTCGGAATGGTCACCTTACAGTTGATACTCCCGTTGTTAGGGAAAGACATTTGGATGTGCTCCATAGATCTCCAAGATGCGTACTACTGCATCAAAATGGACGGAGCATCAAGGATTCACTTACGCTTCCAGCTGGGGGCCAGTCATTACCAGTTTGGCACCCTGCCCTTTGGTCTCACCACAGCCCCCAGGGTGTTCACCAAATGCATGGCAGTGGTAACGGCTCACTTGAGACGTCGTGGATTCCAAGTGTTTCCGTACCTGGACGACTGGCTACTGATTGCCACCACCAGACATCTACTATTACAGGCCAGGGACGCTACTATTTTGACTTGCTTGCAGCTAGGGATTACAATAAACTGGCAAAAATCTGCATTATCGCCCTCTCAGCATGTGAATTTTATTGGTGCCGATATAAATACTGTTACAATGAGGGCTTACCTCCCCGTAGAGAGAATTCAGAATCTCAGGAAACAAATTTTGAGCTTACTTCCTCTAAGGAAAGAAAAAGCAAAGACGGTGCTTAAGTTGTTAGGGACGATGGCCTCCACAATAACATTACTCCCATTAGCCAGACTGCACATGAGGATTCTGCAGTGGTTACTTTTTGCCCAATGGTCACTGCACCATCTACCTCTTTCTCACCCCATCCTGATAACAGAATTGTGCAAACGGGATCTTCGCTGGTGGACCCAGTCCAGCCATCTGACCACAGGCAGACTATTTGTTCCGTCTTCCCCTGTCGTCACAGTGACCACAGATGCCTCCCAGATAGGGTGGGGGGGCATTATCTAGGGAGAACAGTCCAAGGCACGTGGCAGGAGCATGAGGCTCATTTGCATATCAGCATCTTAGAGATGAAAGCAGTGCTTCTGGTGTTGCAAGCACTTCACAGCTTTCTTCCTCTAGGGACGATTGTGATCCACTCGGACATGTCGGTGGTGTGGTACATAAACAAACAAGGAGGGACCAAATCTTATCCCCTTTGCAGAGAAGCCCTTCGAGTGTGAGAGTGGGCAGTGTCTTCCCAATATTTTCTGGTCGCAATACACATTCTGGGGAAAACCAACGTGATAGCCGACAGGCTCAGCAGGGGTATTCTGATGCCTCATGAGAGGTCTCTGAACACACACATTGCGGAACAGATTTTTTGCAAATGGGGTCAGCCTTGCTGCAATCTATTTGCCACCCCTCTAAATGCCAAATACAGCAGCTACTTCATCCTAATTCCCCTGGAAGGGGAGGCATCCAGAGATGCATTTGTTCACGATTGGCCCTCGGGACTTCTCTATGCATTCCCACCATTTCCCCTGATATCGAAGGTAATTCAGAAAGCAATACCCTTGGGAAGCAAAATTATCCTAATTGCTCCTTACTTTGGTTCCCCTTCCTCAGACCTCATCTTATGGACGAACCGTGGACTCTGGACCCAGTGCCAGGTTTGCTGACACATATGTCAGGGGTCTTCCATCCCTCTCTCCACATCCTCAATTTGACAGCTTGGCTGCTCCAATTCCATCCTTAGTCAGGCTTCATGACCTTTCCCCTGATGTTGTACATATTCTGACATCTTCTCACAAACCTTCTACCAGAAAGGCTTACACCAGTAAATGGAAGAGGTTCTCCTTTTGCGCCTGTGAGAGAAACCTCAATCCTTATACAGCTCCCATTTCTGCCATTTTGGAGTTCCTTACTCAGTTGTCCCATCAAGGCTCAGCAGCTGCCACTATTAAAGTTCAACTGGAAGCCATTTCTACCTTTCATTTGGCTAATGACCCTAACCTTATGGTGCATAGACTGTGTAGAGCATTCCTTAAAGGGGACACCTTATTACGACCTCCAGTCATGGATCCGGTGGCACCCGGGGATTTGAATTTTGTACTTCAAAAATTTACGTCGAGTCCTTTTGAACCTTCAGCAACTTATGACCTTAAGTTCTTATCATGGAAAACGCAGTACTCAGGAGCATTTTCCAGTGGCCATTACATCTGCAAGGAGGGTCTCAGAACTGCAAGCCCTTTCCATTAAGCCCCCTTATTTGGTGTTTCACAGAGATAGGGTTTCCTTACGGACAAACCCTTCTTTCGTTCCTAAGGTTTCTTCTCAGGCCAATATTAATCGGTCCATTGAATTGCCTATTTTCTTCCCTAATTTTCCTAACAAGGCAGAGTACAAATTCTACCTACTTGACATGCATAGACAATTGTGTTTTTATGTTGACAGAACTAAGAATTTCAGAAAGTCAGATCAATTGTTTATTTCCTTTTCGGATGCAAGGAAGGGCCTTCCAGTTTCTAAAACCACATTGTCTCACTGGATTTCCAGCTGCATTTCCTTTGTCTATACATCCAGTGGCAAAGATCTTCCCTTCAAAGTGAAAGCTCACTTTACCAGATCTGTGTCTGCTTCAGTAGCCTTTCAAGCAAAAATTCCTATAGATAACATCTGTGCAGCAGCAACATGGGCTTCACCTCATACATTCATTACTCTCTGCAAATTGGACATGGCTTCCAGGAACAGGTCTTCTTTTGGTTCCACAGTACGCAGGAGCATTTTCCAGTGAGCCACCCAGGATAAAGGTGGTAGGGATGCTGTCCCAAGTGTAAGAATGAAGGTGAGATAGGACTACAGAACATAAAGAAGTTATCTACTTACCATAACGTTTGATGTTTGTAGTCCATCTCACCCTTCATTCTTATGAACCCTCCCTCCTGCCCCCTCCTTGAGGACCTGGGGGTAGTGTGACTATTGCCTTATCTTTATGTTGTGACCATTCTACATGGTTTGTTCCTTGTCTCTGTATATTTACTTCTTGCAGCAAACCAGATCTGGGATATGTTAGTGGTGCATTGTGGGATACCTCATAGCCACGAGCCAACCAGAAGATTTTGAGCTAGAGATTTGCCGAGTCGGCTCCAATCCCAAGTGTAAGAATGAAGGGCGAGCTGGACTACAATCATTGAATGTTATGGTAAGTACATAACTTCTTTTTCTGCTTTGTTTTGGAAATGGCCATAGGTAATTACCATAAGCTTTCTCACGGAATGGCTCTATTCACATAAAATCAGGGGTTGTTTGATACACTCTGAACCCAGTCAGCTTCAACTGACTGCCTGGATGATAGGGCCTTAAATTTCTTTAGGCACCTGCTGTTTTGTAGTTTTACAATATTTATGTGAGTTACTGTCCTGTGGTCTTCCTTACTAATCCATCAGGGTTCATATATCAGCCATTTCAGCATGTCTGCCCATAGATCCTCCTCTTTCAATGCATTCTCATCTCAAAATGTTTTTGAAAGGGATTTTTTTGCAAGAGGACTCCAAGAAAACTGATGCCCCATCCTTGGGATCTTAAGTTTGTGTTAGAGAAGCTAACATTTTCTCCATTTGAAATAGCTAACCTGACTGACTTGAGGTACTTAACATGGAAGACAGTTTTAATAATTGCTCTGACCTCTTCAGGAAGGGTATCTGAGTTGTAAACTCTTATGGTGAGTCAACCCACCTCATTTTCCACAGAGAAAGGGTTTCTTTGATAACTAATGCTTCTTTTATACTGAAAGTGGTATCCAAGCTTACTTTAAGCCAAAGTATCCTTCTCCCCATTTTCTTTCCTGAAGCTAAAAACGAGGGAGAAAAGATGCTTCATACCTTGGATGTCCACAGACAAAATGCAGAAAAAGTGAACAGCTATAAGGAACAACCTAAAGTTTTAGGTACTTTCATGTCTTCCAAATGTGGCACTTTTCATTGCCATAGATGTGTGTATTGCATACATCTGTATACTGAAAGTTTTATACTACATCCAGTGTTTAAAAACACTTTTGCACTATGAGCAACTGGTACCTGTGACACAAAAAATGTAATATACATGGATATTTCTACATCATGTAATGCATACTATATAGAAAAGACCAATAAAAAGTTCAAAGAACGGATTGGTAATCACCTTTCAGAAATAACTAGACAAGTTACAACTAACACACTCTATAAGCATATTAGTTTGATTGATGACACAAACGCTTTCAGATTTTAAATTTTACAAGTTATATGGACACCAATAAGAAGTGGAAATTTAGTAAATTTAACTGAGAAAGAGGAACTCCAGTGGATAATGCAATTTCAAGCACATATCCCACCTGTTTAAATGGTTGTGTTAGTGTTAAACCAATAATGTTATGTAGTCCTATCTCGCCGTAATTCTTGCTGGATGGGTTCAGAGCCATCTGAAGCCATATTTGGCTCTGACTCGGCCGATACTAAAGCTTGAGAGCTTTTACTGGCTCGAGGCTAACCCCTATCCCATGGTGCCTCACGGCAAATCCCCAGATCTTGTTTGCCGCAAAAGCTTCGAGGTGGAGTCTTACTGTCTTGTTGGCTAAGTAAAATGATTTTTTACTATATTTAGGGCCGGATTCACAAAGGCTTGCACGGAGTCTAAAAGCAGAGTAAGCCGGCAGACAGCCAATATGTCTGCCGAGCGATCCAGCAACAGCCGGCAGGGGCATGCATGAGAGCTCCTAAAACTACTCTTGCACGGACAGCGTCATGTTATGCAAATTACCTCATTTGCTGCTGAACGCTATGCAAATGAGGTGATTTTGCGATGCAGGAAAAACTAACCTGTCCGTGGAAGAGTAAAGTTATTTGCAGAAATGTACTCCATTGGTAACGGAGTACCGTTCTGCAAATAGCAAAACGGAGCTATGACAGCTCCAAATAAAGGATGCATCCAGTTGAGGAAGCATGCCAATGGCCAAATATAAGGCCACTGGCATTTATATCTGTTGCAAAATAATAAAAATATTTTTTTTTCCCGATCTCCGATGTTTAAGCATAGCGCAACGCCGCGCAAACATGCAGCGCTATAAAAAACAGAAAATTAAAAAAAAAAAAGCCAAAAATAGGCATTTTATTAAAAATATTCTTGTGCCATGCAAGTGAATGGCAGGCTGAAGACAACATGGCTACTGAGTAGTGGTTGCTAAGGGGGGAAGCTCAGTTTGAGAGATGTAACCAAGCATTAGTAGGCAATCCTATGCAAATGAGGATAAGGATAGTGATTTCCCCTGCCATGTGAACCATGTCCCTAGAGTGTAAGTGTAGGATTAGGGGAGTAGTAGAGTAGAAGACAGGTGACATCATGAGGGGGTATGTATGAAAGACTGTAAGCTTATTGGAGCAGAGTGGCATGTGTTTGCTGTGAGTTACTCAGGACTGGAAGAGGCGTGTCTACAGTTGTCTTAACTGAAACCCAGAAACCGAAGGTGTACGCCGTGGATATCACTAAAGTTTCTTGCAAAGATGCTTACACTATGTGCGCACCTGTAAACCAGTCTAAGCCTGTGTGCACGTGTGTGCACCCGTGTAAGCCTGTGTGCACGGATGTGCACCCGCCTAAGCCTGTGTAAGCCTGTGTGTGCGCGTGTGCGCGTGTTTGCACGGAGCTGCCCCCTGTGGAAACAGAAAGGGAAAAGGAAGGAAAAGAAGTAGTAGGAAGTTAACCAAGGAGAACTAGCAGAGCTGCCAGGTGAAATCAATCAGAATCAGCCAATTACACAGGCAGTACACTAGCCCAGCCCAACACTTAAAACTCTACAAACAACATTACCCCATGTTTTACTCAGAAACACTGCAACACTGCAGTATACAAAGAGAAGTGAAAATTTAAAAAGCTTAACTGAGAAAAAAAAATGTTAGGGATTGCCATTGCTATTATAAGGCAACATGTGCAAGATGCTGAGGGTGGTGCCATTGCAAATGCTGCTGAGCAACCCACAGTGAGGAGACAGAAAAGAGTGTACAGACCCAGGGTAACCTACCAGGAGCTACATGAGCTGGAGATAGTGGAGCGCTATAGAGTGGACAGAGACTTCCTGCAGCAAATTGTTGAGCTGTGCAGGCCACACCTCACACACAGAACCAACAGAGGGGAACCCATCCCAGTGGAGACCAAGGTATGTGTTGGCCTAACAATACTAGCAACAGGTACCTTCCAGAGACCAACTGGTGATATGATGGGGATTTCACAGGCATCAGCATCCAGGGTACTGCACCAGTTCCTGAATGCCATGTCAGCACATGTCAGTGATCATGTATATTTCCCCAATTGCCATGAGGCATTGGCCAGCAATATGCATCTCTTCTAGCAAATAGCAAAATACCCTGAGGTAGTGGGTGCAATTGACTGCACGCACATACACATCAAAGCACCAGCCGGTGAGTGGGGTAGGGCCTACATCAACCGCAAGGGCTTCCACTCCATCAACTGCCAGGTCTTGTGCAATGCCCAGAGCATAATACTGAATGTGTGTGCTGGCTGCCCTGGAAGCTACCACAATTCCCATATCTGGCATCTGATGCAGCTGTACCAAACATTTGCCATTGGGGATATCCCTGACGGTCACGTAGTGGGGGATGCTGGATATGTACTGGAGCCTTGGCTGATGACACCCATCAGAAATGCACACACACCTAAACAAGAACACCATAATGAGGCACACGCACAAACACGAAATGTAATCGAGCGTGTGTTTGGGATGCTCAAGTCACGGTTCCGGTGCCTGGACACATCTGGTGGAGCCTTGCAGTACTCACCAACTACATGTACCAAAATTGTCATGGTATGTGCCATGCTACACAATATGATTCTGCGAAAACAGCTGCAGCAGGAACATCATGGGGCAGGGCCAAACAGCCCCCCACCATTGCCAAGGCCTGCACAGGCACAGCGTGACTCAGAGGAGGAACAACCTGAGCCTGCCCCAGTAGGCAGAAGGAGGCATGCCCAGTATGCCTTGGCCTTGGCAAAGAGGCAACGCATAGCACATACACTGGCTCAGTAGGAACCTTGGAAATGATACCTCTCTCTGACTAGCACATAAAATAAAAGGGATGCCTAACTTGACACTACCTGTTTTCAAACATGTATAGGGAGTGTACTATGTGCATCCAACATAGGCAGCCCTGCAGCACCACCTGAGGCAAGATTGCCATGTTTTAAGCAATATAAAGCAGTGCTAAGCAACTTTTAACACTATTTAGTATATGTAAACAAAATTGCCCATGCTAACTAGCTCAACGTCGGGCAACGTTGAGCAATGTTGGGCAAGGTCGGGCAAAGTCAGGTAAACATGCTCATATTTGCTTTGCTGTTCCTTAAATAATCTGGTCTGCCCGGCATGAAAATAAAAAGCAGTGACAGGGCTTGAACCCAGGATACTGTGCACTATAGTCACAGTACTGAACCACTAAGCCATGACAGCATTACACTGGCACAGACACAGCAGGACAATTGTACACTAATGCAAACACAAAGAAATGCTGTATCATGACCCTAAAAAGGCATATGGGTAACCTCCCCCACAGGCCTATTCAGACAGATCATACTGGGCATGCTCACACACCAATAAACGAAGCAAATGTCAGGCAACAACATACTGAAAGGTCATACTGGGCATGCTCTCACACTTAGGCCATGTCTGAGTACAGCAGTGGGCCACACATATCTGGCAGTTGCATGTTTCACCCCAGGAACCTGTCACTATTCACCAATCCTGCCTTTTGCACACAGTTATATGAAAACAGACACATATAATATATTGGAACCGTGTCATAATTAAACTATGTACCACAAGTACTTAAGTTGTTCACAGAAAGTGAAAAAGCAAAGATCAATAAACCTGCGATCAGTATCATCAACAAACAATGTGCACTCCAAATATTATCCAATCCATGTTCTGGCAAAAGAATCTGTGAAGGAGTCCATAGAGAACCATGATGCTTCCTTCCGCTATGTCATAAATAGCAATGTACACTCATATATGTCCTGAGTCAGTGCAAATTGTAAATGACTTACATTGCCAACATCCTGTCAGACAGGCCTATACATACATACCAGCCTCTCACTGACAAAAGGCCCTATCATCATACCTGGAGATTGTGAAAGCACAGATATCACATATAGAATGGTTAAACAGCTCCTTCCAAACCTGAAAACAAGGCATCTATGGGATTACATTGTTTCCCTAGCTGTGTCGTAAGTGAACTCCAGAACAAACAGAGCCTGTAACTGAACAGTCTGTTGAGACTCACCCTCTGTACAGGATATGAAACTGTTGAATGTGTTACAGCAACGTTTGACACACTCCACAAGTGTTGGTGCACAACAGAACATGAGAACTACTGTCTTATAAGCCTACTAAGCCTGATCTGCAAGGCCATGGAGTCCATCATGATGGAACTCATAAACAGAGCTATTGGGAGCCTACAAACACCCAACCCTACCAATTTCGGTTTGGTCATGGGCAGATCATGGTTCCCAAACCTGCTAGACTGTTTACAAGGCAGTCACCCAGGACATACATCAATGAAATGAGCTACACATGTCCCACATAGACCTTGAAAAGCCCTTTGCCAACATCCCAGACACATGTCGTATCCACAGAATCAACAACCTGTGCATAAATACGTCAGTCATCTGATGGATTGCCAAATGGGGCACAGATAGATCACACAAGGTAAGAATCATGGTCTCCTGTACAAGCTGGTAACAACAGCTGTCCCCCATGGTTCAGTCCTGTGACCCTTCCTGTCTGGTGTATACTTTTCAGAAATACAGTCAAACACTCAAGGGCTATGTTTAGAAAAGTTTGTGGATGACTGCCAAAAAGTTGTCATAATCGATGTTTGGGACAACAGAGACATCCTTAAAAAGGGTCTCAGTCAGACAGATGTGGTGTCAAAAGTATGTCCTCGAGCTAAAGTCATACAAATACCACATAGGTGCCAACACCCTAAATATGGAGGTGATAATAAGGGATCTATGGACAAATGTGGATAGTCATCTGTACTTCCAGAAACACATTGACAAAGTGGTCAGAAAATCATGCTATGTGTTCCCACAAACTGCCAAGGTCTTTGCATGTAGGTCAAAGGAGGTTCCCTCAACCCATCAGTCATCAGACCCGTCAGAGAGTACCACAACACACCTGCGATGAATCTGACTAGGCACCTTCAGCAGCTGGAAAGACCAATGAAGCACCTCAACAGGAGGATTACTGGCCTCAAACAGTTGCCCCATGCAATAAGACTGAATTTAACTCGATCTGTACTCCGTTGCATACTGTCTACTCAGGAGATCTCTGCCCAACAGACAGGTCCATGTCATGGCAACACTCCGATCTGCTCTGAGTTACAGCTCAATGGCACTAAAATATACAGACCCAACTGATATTGCCAACATCCTGGCAGATAGGATCAGTGTTAACCTTACCCCCCTCTCACCCATGAAAGAGCACATCTCTATAATGGAAGACTGCAAAGTTGCTGTCATCACGGCTGCACAGGTAAAAAACACTCTCCAAAGCCAGTATCACAGCATCCATGGGACCAGATAACTTTCTAGGTTGTGTTCTACACAAACTACAGAACGAACAGGCACCACACCGACGTACCATGTTCAGTCATAGCCTCACCTCAGGCTCTGTGCCTGCTGAATGGTGCACAGTGACGGTTATCCCACTACACAAGGGTGGAGACACCACGGACTCCAGGAACTAGAACCCCATTAGCCTGATGAGCCTGCTCTGCAAGGCCATGGAATGTATCATCATACAACTTGTCTCCTACACCTGATAGATGACATTGAAGCAGTCACCAGAACCGTAGACAAGGGTAAGGTGTTTTGCACAGCCTATGTAGATCTTGCCACAGCTTTCAACACCATCCCACACTCTGGAATTATAGATAAACCCACTAAACTAGGTATAAATTGCTATGTCACAAGATGGGTTGCCAACTGGCTTACTGACAAAACGCACACTGTGAAAGTAGCAGACTCCAAGTATGACTTTGGACCATTGACGAGTGCAGTACCACAGGGCCTAGTCCTGGGTCCTGTCCTGTTTTGTATCTACTTCCTTGAAGTAAACTTTAACATGGAAGGTCTGTGGCTAATGAAGTTTCCAGATGACTGCAAACTAGGAGCCATAATTGTAAATACTAAAGATGTGGACATCCTACAAAATGGGCCTCACTGAGTCAGATGGCTGGTGTCAAAGCCATGGGCTCAAGCTCAATGGCAAAATGTGCATAGTCATCCCCTTTGGTAAAATCTCTGTAGCCATGAACTATAACATAGGCAGTAGTGTACTTAACACTGAAAGTGTGATAAAAGACCTTGGGTCACAGGTGGACAGTGGACACACCTGTGATAATCACATCCCCACAGTAGTCAGGAAATCCTTCTATGTGGCACACCTCATCACAAAAGGTGTCTCATGCAGAATAAAAGAGGACATTGTTCCCCTTTACTCATCA
Organism: Protopterus annectens; assembly: GCF_019279795.1. Lineage (NCBI taxonomy): Eukaryota > Metazoa > Chordata > Ceratodontiformes > Protopteridae > Protopterus > Protopterus annectens. The sequence continues at coordinate 572,733,071 of NC_056739.1, read as the reverse complement.
CTCACTAGATCCATAATGGAGTACAATGCCCCTTTTGCTATGTACCTCACAAGACATGTACAACAACTGGAAAGCCTGCAGCAATACCTCACAAAGAGCATTAGTGGCCTGAAATACATGCCATACACAGACCATCTCAAAATGCTCCAGCTGCACTCTCTCACATATCGCCTACTCAGAGGTGATCTCTGCCTAACATATCAAACACAGAGCTGTTGGACATGCTCCACGTAAAACACTCACAAATCCTCTGATCTTCGGACCCAAAACCACGAGTGAAATACAAAAGGAAGGGGTGTATCCATTTACCTTATGGATACCCACACCATCAGGTTAGTGGCACAGCATGAGGCCTTGGAGACCATGCAAGTGCAACTAACATTGGGCAAAGTTGTTTATCAGATTGTAGCCTGCTACAGATCACCTACCTTGTCTCAGGAACCTCACTCAGTATTCCTGAGAACAGTGGAAAATATAAAGGTCCTATCAAACACCATTATATGAGGAGAATACAACTACCCAAACAGTGAGTGGGAGAATTACTTGTGTACAACGTCCTTTGCCCAATGTTTCCTAGAGTTTAAAACCCAAACGCCTTGGAACAGCTGGTCACCACTCCCACTAGAGGTGACAACATACTGGACCTGATCATCACCAACATGGGGTACCAGTGTTCCACTGCAGAGATAAACCCCTCGCTGGTAATATCAGATCATAAAGTGATCACACTGGACATCCACCCCCCCCCCCCCAGTCAAGGAAACCACTGTGAAGACATTTTCAAAAGCAAACTGCACACTTCCCAAGACCAAAGTGGAAAGTTCCAAAGCCCCCTTGCTATAGGATAATGCTATACAATCTACTGAATCATTTACAAGTGCATTCTATGAGCATCTACAGGGATGCAGAGATAGAGGCATGCCAAATAAAACCAAGATGCACTCCTCCAAAAACAAGAAACCAATCTGGTGGTCGTCGTCCATAAAAAAGCTATACAACAGAAGGAGGAAACGAACACATGATAGAGCAAACTTCACAAAAGGAAAGGCATCACTGATCATTATTAGGAAGACGCAATGATCGCTCATAAAAGAATCCAAGGCCAGTTTCTAAAGACAAATTGCCAAGGAATGTAAGAATAACAACCACAAATCCTTCGTTAGCTATACCAAACATTTAGGTGGCAACTTTCAAATTTGCTGTCAGCTACTGACAAATGGCAAGAAATACACTGAGCCAACTTACATTGACCACATCCTGGGGGACAGGTTCAGTGCAAACTCCACCACCATCACCCCCAAAAGGGCCTGTGTCCATCCCAGAAGAATGCAGAGCCCCAGACTTAATGGACATGCAGGTAAAGACAGCCCTCTCCAAAGCTAAGAACACAGCATCAATGGGACAGGATGGTGTTCTAGCCTGCATCTTACACCAGCCCCAAAAGGAACTACAGCCTCACCTACATTCACTGTCCAGACTCAACCTTACCACAGGCTATGTACCCAAAGAATGGCCATACACCAACAGTCATCCAGCTCCACAAAGGGGGTGCCACAACAGAACCTGGAAACCATTGCCCTATAGGTCTACTCAGCCTGGTCTGCAAAGCTATGGAGCAAATTATCATGGAACCCATAAACAGAGACATTGGGGACCTGCAGACATTGGACTCTACCCAACTTGGCTTTGTTAAAGGCAGATCCTGCCTCCTAAACCTAGTTGACTCATTTGAAACAGTTACCAAGGACATAGATGGAGGTGAAAGTAGTCCACACAGCCCACCTGGACCTCACTAAGGACTTTCAACACCATTCCCCACTCTGTCATCATGGACAAGCTTACCAGCTTGAACATTAACAGCTATGTCACAGGATGGGTGGGCAACTGGCTCACAGATCAAACATACACGTTCAGAGTTGCGGGTGCCATGTCCGACTATAAACCAGTCACAAATGGCATCCCACAGGTCTTGGTCCTGGGACACCATCTGTTCAGTAGATACTGCTCAGAGGTACAGGCAAGCACAGGAGGAGTATGGCTGAACAGGTTTGCAGATGACTGCTAACTGTGGTCCATAATCGACTCTATGGCTGACACAGACATCCTTCAGAAGGGTCTTACAGAGACAGATACCTGGTGTATAAACAATGCCCTCAAGCAGAATGCCAAAGAATGCATAGTCATCCCCTTTGGATAAAACAAAGTGCACACAAATTACCACATAGGTGGTAATCCAGTATGTACGGAGAAAGTAATTATGGCCCTGGGGACACAGGGAGATAGTAAACTCTCCTTTGATGATCACATGGCCAAAGTGTTTAGAAATTCCTTCTATGTAGCCCACCTAATGTCACCTAAAGTAACCCATTGTGTCTAGTCTGATGATGTCACCATCCTACAAATATACCTGTGGAAAGGAGAACTCACAGTAATGTGTATAGCGTATTGTGTAAATCTGTACTCCTCTAGTATCATAAAGTAGTTAGGTAGGGGTTTGAATCCTGCACTTGACAACTGTGTGTGTGTTTGTGTGTGACTTCCTTTGAGAGGAGCAACCTTTTTGTAGACTACTAAAACACCTTAAAAGTGGTATACTCATCTGTGTCAAGTCTGATGATGTCACCATCCTACAAACCTCCAGTAATGTATATAGTGCGTCGTGTTAATGTGTACTCCTCCAGTATCATAAAGTAGTTAGGTAGGGGTTTGAATCCTGCACTTGACGTGTGTGATTTCCTTAGAGAAGAGCAACCTTTTTGGAGACTACTAAAACACCTTAAAAGTGGTATACTTATCTTTGTCAAGTCTGATGATGTCACCATCCTACAAATATACCTGTGTAAAGGAAAACCTCCAGTAATGTGTATAGCGCGTTGTGTTAATGCGTACTCCTCTAATATCATAAATTAGTTAGGTAGTGGTTTGAATCCTGCACTTGACAACTGTGTGTTTGTGTGTGATCTCCTTGGAGAGGAGCAAAACACCTTAAAAGTGGGATACTTATCTTTAAGTCTGATGATGTCACCATCCTACAAATATAACTGTGGAAAAGAGAGCTCCCAGCAATGTGTATAGCATGTTATGTTAATGTGTACTCCTCTAGTATCATAAAGTAATTAGGTAGGGGTTTGAATCCTGCACTTGACAACTGTGTGTGTGTTTGAATTCCTGGGAGAGGAGCAACCTTTTTGGAGAGTAGTAAAACACCTTAAAAGTGGTATACTTATCTTTGTCAAGTCTGATGATGTCACCATCCTACAAATATACCTGTGGGAAAGAGAACTCCCAGTAATGTGTATAGTGCGCCATGTTAATGCATACTTCTCTAGTATCATAAAGTAGTTAGGTAGGGGTTTGAATCCTGCACTTGACAACTGGTTTGTGTATGATCTCCTTGGAGAAGAGCAACCTTTTTGGAGAGTAGTAAAACACCTTAAAAGTGGGATACTTATCTTTGTCAAGTCTGATGATGTCACCATCCTACAAATATACCTGTGGAAAAGATAATTCCCAATAATGTGTATAGCGCGTTGTGTTAATGCGTACTCCTCTAGTGTCATAAAATAGTTAGGTAGGGGTTTGAATCCTGCACTTGACAATTGTGTGTGTGTTTGTGTGTGAACTCCTAGGAGAGGTTCAACCTTTTTGGAGAGTAGTAAAACACCTTAAAAGTGGTATACTTATCTTTGTCAAGTCTGATGATGTCACCATCCTACAAATATACCTGTGGAAAAGAAAACTTCCAGTAATGTGTATAGCACGTCGTGGTAATGTGTACTGCTCTATTATCATACAGTAGTTAGGTAGGAGTTTGAATCCTGCACTTGGTGAGTGTGTGTATGTGTGTGACACTGTTGGTCAATGTGTTGTGGGTTTTGCTTTTACTACTGTATGACAACAGTATGTGCATTGCACATGTCAGGTAGCTGTATGACAAATACATATACGTACATGTGACCTCTATTTCATAGGTGGGAACCCTGCTTTCTCCATGAACACATCTGTCATCTTTGCCAGAGTGTGCTGCTGCTTTCCTAGACCTTAGGTCACATCTGTATGCTTGTGACAAGCCCGCCACTGCAGTGATCCCTGGCTTAGGTCATCCGTGTCACACACACTCATTACGGTTTCTATTGCATAGTGTGAGTGAGGGTTTATGGCTGAGGTATATTTCAGACCTGTTCAAATGCAGCAAAGTCTGTCAATGATGGCTATTCATTATAGGTGTAGAACAACCTTTGTGGATATGCATGCAGACCCCTTATTGCTTATGTGATCCACCGAGGGATTTCAAAATACCTTTGGAATTGTGATTACCAAAGAAGAGATGACGTAACACTTGGCTGCATGTATACATCGGTACCTGTTCAACATGTTGGTGGCTACTACGTATGTGGTACTGTGTGGATAGTATGTTTTGTAAAGGTGGATGACTATGCTTTAGTTGGCTTATAGCTTTACAGCATGGGTTTGACAACAGGTATCTGTCTGTATGATACCCTTGTGGAGGATGTGTGTGTCATCTGGAGAATGCATTATAGGCCACAGTATGCATTTCCAGACGTGGACGTACATATCCCTACTGTGATTGCTTGTACCTAAGAGAGATATATGCCAAACATGAGTGGTCTCAGGAATGGGTGCAGGTGAATACCACTGGTTACTGACATAGTATAGTACCTGAAGGATCCAAATGTTACTGTGTGTCCTGCATCTGTGTGTCAGTTGTCAAGACATCATCTAACGATTGTTTATGGTCAGGCTGTTGAGGTTATGTATACTACCAGAATGCAAAACAATGACAGATAGTAACAATATCACCCACAGCACAGTGTCAAACCATGTCATACACACATGTGTACTCAAGTTCCACAATGTGTGTAGTACAGTGCATACTGGCCACCAATAGGAACTATGGAGTGTTACTGTGTAACACAGGGCATGTCACCCTGCCCATGTGTCCGCTATGCACGTACATGCAGACAGTGCACCTCCACCATGTTCACAAATGTACACCTGCAAATCTGTGCTACACACATCCCACACGTACTATCCACTCTCTAACACATGCTGCCAATACTACACACATCAGCCAAGTGGCACGTGGGTGGACAATACACTATTGGAACTAACACTGGTGTAAACAATACTACATTGACAATCATAGCTTTAATGCATCATGCCTGCTCAGCTACACCTTCAAGGGTATCATTACACTTTACTGCTGACAACATGCTAACATTGCTATACTGCTATAAAGTTACGCTGTGCATCAGCACCATGGTAGCCTGTTCCTGCATCAATGTTACAGATGACAGGAGGTGACACAGGTTTCATCAGATGCACAGGGTGTGTTGTTGGTTTGCCAGAGCCCTACACTGAGCCATACAATCGACATGTGTGTGTGTGTGTGTGTGTGTGTGTGTGTGTGTGTGTGTGTGTGTGTGTGTGTGTGTGTGTGTGTGTGTGTGAGGGCCAAGAGTACTGCTATGGACCAATGTTGATCTAGGTGTCTGGTTTCTGTGTTTTTGTGTCTGCATGCACACAGTTCCACCATGTGGCTGCCATATACGGGGATTTGTGGGACAGCCACAGACTGTACCTGCCAGGCTTTACAGATCACCGTCTCTGGCCACGGATACGGTATCTGTGCCTGACAGGTGTGCTACTGACAATATCAGGTACTAAGCCAGACTGGGTACTATCCTCAGAGGTGGACAGATGTACACTGGACCCAGGTCCCTGCTGGGACTGTCCAGAGCCATGTGCACGTTGTCTTCTAGGACGGTCTATGGACAGCCCACCCCCAACATTGCTGGGGCTGGTACTGGCACTATGGGAGCGGCTGTGACTTGAGGGACGTCTGCGTCGACTGCCAGCTGCTGATGTTGCTGGTATACATCCACGTCGATGTCTCAACCGTCCCGCACTGTCCTGACACATGGACATGACATTGCAGAGGACATTTAATGCCTCACCCCAATGTCTATCAGTGACCTTAGTGTAATTATGGATGGCACCTGCTAGGTCACAGATACTGTCAATTACAGCGATGTTATGTGCCCTCTGTGCCCTTAGTCCCTGTCTGGTGTACCGTTCCATATGTGCCTGTGCCTCCATGACAGCCTGGAACATGCGTGAGGTTGTAAGACCTGTGGCACGTCTGCCAGGGGCATGATGAGCAGCAGTGCTCCAATGAGAACCCCTGGACATCTGCCTATGTGGTACCCTTCCAGACATCTGGGTATGGCTGCTGTGTCGGGATGCATGTGCCATAGATACCACACTGTCCTGCCCAATGCTGACTGTACACTGTCCCTCAGCTAAGGGCATTGGTGATGGATGTATTGGCAGTATGATTGTGTGCATGGATGGGGTGGACACTTGTGTACTGTCCATTGGTGGCCCAACGACAGACCCTGGCAAACATGCCTGTGCCTCAACACACCTATCCTCATTATCACTATTTTGCTCAGTGACATCAGGTTCCCTGCTGCAGTGAACCAGCCCAACCTCAGCACCTGTGAGAGGAAGACAGGAAACACACTTTATGACCTGTACATGATGGCGGAACACATGAACACATGCACACATGAACACATGCATACACATACACTCCTCACTAAAGCAGACACACACACACCACGAGCAATCCAGAACATACTCAATAGCGGTTGATGGTGGGGTACAGTATCACAAGCCAAACAGTCATATCACACGTGTCAGCATGCAGGACGTGTGTTACTCAACAGCATGCAGTGCGAGTGTAGACAGCCCTTGCTAATAACAGTATGCATGGCTTTGATGCATGTGTGTTGTTGTTCAGTGATTGGCCTCACCCTGGAACGCAATGTATACATGGACACAACATTGCTGTGCAAGTATTAAAAGCTCTGCGATGCCCTGTGCACCATCACTCACAGGTATACATACCATGGCTGGATGTGTATCTGTGTGTCACATAGATATCCATTTCTGATTAGAGTGTCTGTGTATTTAGCAGATAATTGTGGACACAGGTTTAGCACATGCATGCTATGTATACACACAGGATGAGTGATGCATGTATACCTGATGGAATACCATTGCTCAACATAGCCATTGTACAGTGGTTATGGTGAGTGTAGGACATATTGTGGACATGCCAGTGCCAGCCATGACATGGCATGCTACAACACAACTGCAACATTAAACATCACACATACCCAATGTGTGTCATGTGACCTATACACTCAATAGCATTACAAGACATATATGTGTCACTTTGTACAAATGGTGATTGCTATGCATATGCATATTGTGCATAGGTGCATATGTTTGTACACACACAGCATTGAGGTGCATAGCAATGAATGCTATGTGTAGTACTGTGATTACTGTAACTGGGTGGGGTGTAGTACCATGAGCCATCATCATGCAGCATCATGTGGTCACTCAAGGCTACTAATGTGTGCCAGACTGGCACCTAGCATGCTGTACCTGAACTGTAGTACCATGGCTACATTCACCATTTCACAGCCAGTTGTTACATGGGTTTGTAAGGTGCCCAATAGGAAGCATTGCCTAACATGAATGTGTTATGTGTTGAAGAGTGTCGCACAGCCCCATGATAGGCCTCTACCCCTCAGGTATATTATGTGTGCTGTGTAGATTGACATTTGGGATACTGGAGTGTGACCTTACAGCGGGTGTCTGAATACGCCATGTGTAACATATTAACGTGTACTGCGTATGACAAAGTTGTGTATGCTGTGTGCATGTGTATTGACTCTGCCTATCCAATGTCCACTACAGTGTTGCCACAATTGTGTGGGATGCTCTGTGTATTGCATGTGTTTCAGGCAGCTACTCATGTTACTGAGATGTGCATAGTCTCACAGCAAACATGCACAGCATGCATTATGCATAGGTTTGTTACGTGTACATGGCCTACACCTCACCTATGACATGCACATTTAATTTGCAATATTAAATGTAGAACACAATTACCAGCATGGGTCTGCTGCCTTGCTGTCACACCAGAGGGACCTACAAGGATATGAAACAGTTTGTCAGTGGCAACAACTGTGGCATTGCTACTGTGGGTTTGCAATATTACAGTAGTACAATGGTTGACAGTCACAGGCCTACAGATTATGTTACAAAGTATCAGTATTGCACAACACCAGGATCCACATCTTCTAACTACACAGTACACATCTCACATATGCATGATCTACCAATAGAGGTAACAGTAGTCTACAGATATGCCATGTTACCTGCATGCTCTGTGTCAACTCGCTGGGTGGCTCCGGCCTCCATGATGATACATGTTTGCTGTTGTTTTTGTTGGCCAGGAGCCACCAGGCTCAGGAGCAGCTCCTCCACTCTGGTGAGGGGGGGATGGATGGCTACCCCACCACCTGTGGCAAGCTGTTGTCTACGGACATCAGACGCATGCTGCTGGACATGTCTAAGTAAATCACTGCAGTGATGGCGTACCTGCTCATAGGTCCAGTTATGCATACCTATGTCATTTACCCTATGGACAACATCTTGCCACAGTGCAGTCCGCTCATGCTGGTCCTGGCTGGTTCTTGAGAACAGCAGGGTGTAGTGCTGAACCAGGCTGGTTGTTATCACTTCATCCTTTGCTTGGCTATAGGTAGGGTTGCGATGGTAAGCCATGACCCTGGAAGACAATGAAACAATATGTGTGAGCAAGTCATGTGGCACACAACATTCTAAAGTACAGATATCACTGAACTGACATATATAGCAACCTATTGGCTGTCAGAGGATACACACTTTCAATACCACATATCAGTGCTCAACCCACAATTGCCTGACAGTGCCTGGCACGCTCTATATATCAAACCATGTTCTGCACAGCAACAAAGAGAAACCAGTATGTAAGACTATACAGCAGTAGATGGCACACTGTATGTGACACAATGCACCACCTAGACACAGGAGGTACATATCAAGCTAATACATAAAGAAATATGTCATCCATTGAAATGATTGTAAAGTCCAGTTACAGTATTACCAGTATACCACACTAGTTGATGATGGAAACCCCTGCCTAACATATGTGCACGTTCGTTAATATAGGTGGCATACTGCTGTACTAGACTATACATGTTGCTAGATACGCACTTATATCCTGTGACACACATATGACCAAGGGCATGTTACAGGTGTACCCACACACACATCAGGCATACATACAAGACACAAAGGTATGGCAACCCAAATGAGCTTTACCTGTGTACCATACAGTACTGTATGTCAGTACTTACAAAACCTTATGTCTGAGGTATGTAATCTGTGAGGACTACAGGGAACACACAAAACAGTGGTTACAAGCAATGTGGACATACAACATACTGTGCTGTTTAGGCCTACAGCTTCAGGTAGTACTACAGTTCATACGGGATTTGGATTCACCAGCAGTACCAATCAATAAGAATAAATGTACTGCTTTAGCCTACAATGCCACAACCCAGTCGACACCAAGGTACTATGTCAGACCATATGCCATACAGCTTTTTCTGCCTAGCAGTAGCATACACATCTTTTGCTGGGATCAGAGCTAGGACACAAAATACCACGACAGAAACAGTTTCCCACTAAGCTATCACACATATACAGAACTTTGACACATTCACCAACAAATTCACCATCACACTCAGTCAACCTCACATAGCAATTACTGCAACAAGTACATGTGGGTGTGTATCGGTTCATAGGTAGGAAATAGGCTTTTGGCCCTAGGGCCTATAGAAGCCTAGCCATATGCTACCCTGGCCTTTGACACACATGTAATTTAATTTCACATCCCCTGTCAAGCAGAGCCACAGAGGTGATTCCCGGGGTATATTTCCTATCTCCCATCCAATCATCAGGATTATTCATAACAACTGCTAATGAGGAGCTTTGTTTGCTATTGATAGGTGGTTTGTTCCAGAGTATGGGATGTCTCTGAGATAGGAATCTATCCCTCCAGCATGTTCTGTTTATTGAGGTGACAAGGTTAGGTCCCTAGAGTGTGTAGCTCGTAGTGATTGTGATCTGTTTATGTGGAGCATGTCCAACAGCTCTGGGTTTGACATAGCTTTGTATGTTAGGCAGAGGTCACCTCTGGGTAGGCGGTATGTGACACAGTCTAGCTGTGGCTTTGTGGGACGGTCTGCATAGGGCATCTGTTTGGGGCTGGTATTACTCTTTGTGTGTTATGTCTGCGGCCTTTCCAGTTGCTGTAGATGTCTTGTGAGGTACATACCAAATGGGGCATTGTACTCTATAATGGGTTTTATAAGTGATGAGTAGAGGGGAACACTGACCTATATTTCCCTGGATGACATACCTTATGTGATGAGGTGTGCCACATAGACAGATTACATGACTAGTGTGGCACTGTGATTATCACAGGGGAGTCTACTGTCCACCTGTGTCCCATGGTCTCTTACAACACTTTCGGTGTTAGGTACACTACCACCTATGTGGTAGTTCATGGGTACAAAGTTTTTGCCAGAAGAGATGCCAATGCAGTTTCATCACTGAGCTTGAGTCCATGGCTGTGTCAACAGGCATCTGTCGCAGTAACTATGACCCTGTCTCTCTCTCTCTCTCCATATATATATATACACACACATACATATAAACATACATTGGTGTACATATAGATATACACACGGGCACATATACAGTCCACCTTTCATGGTGGGAATATCAATTATGAGAAGGTTGTGAGGTATACAGTTATGTAATATTGCACAATCTTGTGCGGCATGCATTGAAGGTGTTCTCAGCCCAAGTAGCTTTAGCAGGCCTCACTGGCTGCAACACTGCAAACCTGACAAATCATACCCACAGCGTTAAACCACCGCATGTCATATACCAGCACTGTATGCTGTCTTGTTTGCCACACACTACAACCTACATAGAAATATGCACATAACAACCTTCAACAACATATATATGTCCACCCTTCACCAACAGTTGCAGTATGTCCCTTGCTCCATGCACATGTACAAATGCTAATATATCTGACACAGAAAGATCTCTCTGTATGTGTGTGCCATACACACACAAGGTCCACACTGTTGTAAGTCCGTGGACCTCACAGCTGACCTGTTGGGCCTTGCTGCAACATGAACAGGTGTCACATGCGAGCACACAGTAATATTAGAGGGTGTATATATAGCTGCAAATGCTAGATTAGCATACTAGCCTGGTACAGCAGTTGCCAATGCTAAGCTACACTTTAATATGACTATCATGCATGTCACACCCATGTTTATATAGCTGTATGCGCTACTCCCCCAAACAGCCATTGTACACACTACTGTACAGAACACAGATAACATGGATCAGATGTTTGACATTTAATGCTGAGCTACATATGTCGCAGTTATATCCCACTGCACAGAGCTACACACTGATTTGTCCATGGCAGTAGTTATGCAGAGCATCTGTGCATAGATACGTACTGCTGCACACATGGATGATTCAAAATATGTACTCTTCAAAAACATCTACAACATGCCAGTAAATACATATCTGTTACATACCTTTCCTTTGTATGTGTTTGTAAATTTCAGTTCCATGTGTCTTTTTATTTTATATATATATATATATATATATATATATATATATATATATATATATATATATATATATATTTTGTTTATTTATTTATTTATTTTCTGTTGCTGTTGATGTGGATGTCGGTGTCTGTCTGCCTCTGCCTCTGTCTCTCTCTCTCCGTACCAGCAATGGAATGATTGCATGTGTGGACAGCAAGTACAGCCTGCTTTTATAAGTATCTGCACATGTGCATGTGATGGCCTCTGCACGAATTTGTGGCCACCATTTGGTAATTGCATGCTGCAGCCTGCTGTGTGGTGATTGCAGTACTCACTGTCATAACAACCCAATGCTATAAATTGCTAAGTCAGGTAGCCTTTGCCCTTTCAGCTTTCCAAAGTGGAGCCCATGCTTGTCTGCTGTGGACACTGTTGTGTAAGTCAGAAGGTTTGTATACTTCTTATATCTAAAGCTAGGGGTGTAGCCAGTGATTTGAATGTTGTACTCAGTCCTGAAAGTTGCCACTTCCAGTACACAGTTGTCAGTGTAGAATTGTACTCACCCCTACAAATGCTAACACAAAATACGTGGGAGTATGTAGTTTCTTTTCTACTTATACAATTAGCTGCCATACATAAATAGTTATTGAGATTTATTCATTTGGCACATGTACTGTTTGTGAACTGCTATACTGTGAATATTACTCACTTCTGCACAGTTTCTGCTTTTTTATTGTTGACATTAGCACAGGATGCTCAAGAAAACTAGACAATTCCAGTACTGAGTATGCCTACCTACATCCTTGGTGGACCCTGAACACACAGGTATATTCTACATTTGGGTGGGGATTGTCCTGCTATGATACTGTGTGGGGGTTGTAAAGTGCTGCTGTAACATTATTTCCTGCTAGAATGTCTGGTTCTCTTTTCACAGTCATGTAATGCAATTCCACAACAACTGCTGGTAAAGTTCCACAGAACAGGTTTTGTGTTGTGGCATTCCTATCTTTCCTTTACATTCACTCATTCAGATGCATGATATATTTATTTCAGCAACAACCTGCTGTATATCTACTGTGGCTTAGTGGTACTTCATGCAGTCTAGTGTGTCCAAGGTCCAGGGTTCGAGACTGACAGAGGGGTTTTAGTTTGCTGCTGAGCAGAACAAGGGCCCTCACATGCAGGGTGACTAAGGCACTTTTAAGCAGTTGTAAGTGGGTTTGCGTGGGTTTGCGTGAAGCTTAGCAATACCTAGCTAAGCGCACACAAGCGCACACTCACGCAAACCCACTAACTACTGCTTAAAAGTGCTTACTCTCACTTTGAAAGAAAAGAAAATGGGGAGATAGGAAAGTGGTGAAAAAGGGGCACATAGAGGGAATGACAGTAGGGAAAACAGCTCGGGATGTGCAGGACGGGTGTAGGGAATGTCCATAGCTGTCCATTTCTTTCACAGCAACAGCTGTGCATATGCTAGAAATTGGGAGGGAAATATGAAACCTTCCACCCCTGAGAGAGGGGTGAGGACAACAAAGTATGTTGTACTGCCAATTAAATATCAGTTTATGTGTCCAGTGGACATGTCTGCAAAATGGGCAGCTATGTATGGTGCGTAATTTTTTTTGGGAGCAGATTGCCCTTTTTTTCTTCAGGTGAGAGTGGAATGTGTGGTGGGGAAGTGGGTATATATGGGGAGGTAGGTTGGGGAGGTAAACAGACAAGACAAACAAGATGCATACAGGGGCGGAATATGACACATGCGGTGGGTGAACACCATTGATGGGGAAGGATGTTTGGAAATCGCAAGCCCATGAGCCCACAGATGGCAACAGTGGAACTGAGATCCCCACCCATGGGCAGTCACCACTGCACCTTCACAGCCCAGAGGGTGGCTGTGCTGGGAGCTGTGTAGGAGGGGCAGGCTCACCCATGAGTCGCACCACACGTGCCTCAAGCTGGCGTAGAGGATCAGCGACTGAAAGCTCGATCTCCCTACGCACCACAGCCTGGACCATTCGGAGGGTGATAGGTGGCCCTTCTCTGGCCATGCTTGCACGGGGGGACGAGCCCCATCCCCTGCAGCTCTTCCACCCGAAGGTGACACAGGACCAACGGAGGAGGAGGTCCCGGGCTGGGCACCGGACCTGCTGGTGCCAGGTGCCATCACCAGCTGAGGTGGGACAGGTGGGTCTGCTGGGACCGGCCTTCCCATATGTTCTAGGTTTAGGAGGATTTAATGACAATATGGGTTGTTAACAGCCAACAGCATTCCAAATTAGTTGTAACAGCATGCAGTAGTATTCCCATTAACCCAACACACCAGAGTTCCAACAGTTGAACAGCAAGCATAACACATGCATATATAGAACAACGGTGGACATTCCAACAGCATGCAGGATTGACTGGTGGCAACAGGCCACCAAGATTGTGGTATTTGAACAGGGCACATGCATCAAAGTAAATGCAGATATTTTTGAACCAATAGGACATATGTCCCAACAAATATTTTGAGATTAGACATACCCACTGACATGTGGAACTGAATTGTTTATGCACATACAGTATGGTGTGAAAACATACCTCCATTAACAACTTATATGTACTTATAATTTACACTACATTCCTATTGACTGCAGGTATATATCCCCTACATGTATTATTATACTTGGCAATGTCCGTTAAACTGTGAAATGGGTTTTGCTAGTTCTTTATATACCTGACCTGTATCTGACATAAAGACTGTCCAGGATGCAGATGTTACTGCTATGTATTTATATATTTTATTTATATTTATATATCTACATATCTGGATGTGTTCAGGTGACATTATCAATTATGTTTTAACAGCCCCCTACATTTCTAGCAGCAAACTGACATTTCTGGGGAACACAATAACACGCTACTCATGTGCCAGATTAACCTATACATGTCGGCCATTAACCAATTGTTGAAGACTGTATATATGTTTAACAGCTACTGGCACTCCCTTCTTCCACTTTAAATGGGCCTACCCAAGTGTGGGTTGACAGCTCTTAATACAACAGTAATATTTCTATAATGCAAGTGTACAACAACATATCAAAAAAGTGACATGGACAAACTCCAGGAATTATACCTTTATTAATTACATTACACACTTTTATAGAAGCTCTCTCATTTATTTGATATTACAGTGCATGCAGAAGACTTATTCAAGATGTATTATACCTTTAGTAATGGGTTACAACTCTCTTTTTCATGCTCTCTCACTTATTTTATATAACAATACATGCAGAATAATTACTAACCTGCCTGGTGCTGCAGCCTTAGCAGCCTATCTGCATAGGCTTGCTGATTCGCAGCATGGACACCTGCAGCTGTGAGGTAAATTAAGTGATATTGAGACATATACCTATCCATAATATGGACTACAATAGCAATTCTTACATACTTCATTCCATGGCTACCTACTTAGTAGTGGGGCATTTTCCATCCCACAGGCCTCCTGTATCCACTGGTTCAGTTGGTCCTGCTTCTGTCTCTTCAGGTCTGAGTAGTGGTGTCTGACCTGCTCACCAGTCCGAGGGATGCCTGTGGCAGTGGTGAGATCATGTGCTAGATGGTTCCAGGCTTCCGCTTTGTATTCAGTGCCCTGGAACTGGCACTGCAGGAGTCTGTCATCATGATTATAGATGAGGAGCCAAACCATCACTTTTGACTACTCAATGCCCCACTGTTGCAATCGAAAGCGAGAGCCCTCTCCAACACCAGTCATGCTGCCTGCAGATGGGAGCTACAACCAGTTATGGCAAGTATTCCCGCCTATGGGGCTTAAATATGCCTCATTTCCCGCACTTATTTGTGATTGGCCGGTTTTGAAAATCTCAGCTGAAAGCACACCTGCTTAGCACTGGGTAAACTTTCATTAATATGTATGTGTGTGTTGAAAGTGCATGCATATCAAAAGCTGTCATGGCTTAGTGGTTCAGTACTGTGATTATGGTGTACAGTATCCCAGGTTCGAGGCCTATCATTGCTTTTTATTTTACTACTGGCCAGACTGGCTAGGAGGTGTGGCTGTGTTTAGCCGACTTTGCTCAACTTTGCCCAATGTTGCTCTATGGTGCTCTACGTTGCTCGACGTTGCCCAATGTTGAGCTAGTTAGCGCGGTGTGCAGCTACGCGCAAACATGTTTTGTTTGCGCTAGTTGGCGCGATGCGCAGCTCCGTGCAAAGCCATTGCGGTAGTTAAAGCAGTGCTAAGTTATGAGCAATTATACTTAAATATGCTTAATACTGGTAAACTTTGCTTAGCAGTGCTTCACATTGCTTAAGATACGTTACTTATGCATTCATCAGTATGCATAACCATTTCGCCTTCTTATATATATATATATATGTGTGTGTATATATATATATATATATATATATATATATATATATATATATATAATATCGTTCACTACTACATAGTCCATTTCAATGCTTTCTACTAATATTTAAAAGATAAATGCCAGGAATTGTTTTTCGATACAAATTTCCTACAGAAAATAGAAAGGGGAGTGGTGGGACTCGAACCAGGAATGCTTCCTCTTTGTGCGAAGGCTTTACCACTACGCTATTGCTATTTGGCTTAATTTGCATATAAGTTTCTTATTATCCTCTTCGATCTCTAAACTGCTAACTGTAGCTAAGCAATGGGCAAACCCACGCAAACACGGGCAGCTATATCGGGAATAATAAAAAAAAAGGAAAGTTTTACATTTTAGAATTGTACAGTGATTTAGAAATAGGGGAGTGTAGTGTTGGGTATGTACACATTTGAGCAGACTCGCTCATTTCAGTTGACATTTGCAGATTAAAGGACTTGCAGGGGCGTGGATTTTTGGACTGCTCAGCAGTCTGACACGCCCCCTACACTCGTGCACGCTCCGTGTTAGCCTTAGAGTTGAGTCAGCTCGCCCTCATGAATATGCATGGTGCGCGGACGTCTTCCTCTTAGGCTGCAGTTTCCATGTAAGACTTATTTAGTCTTACATGGAGGATTAGTGAATCCTGGCCTAAGTCTTTTCCTACTTTTTTCTATCAGATATATATATATATATATATATATATATATATATATATATATATATATATATATATATATATATATAGAGTCACTTTATAACCTCGAAATGCTGAAATATCGAATTTCAGTATCTCGAGACTATAAAACCGAATCCACAAAACACCGACAAACAAAAACCGCGAAACCACATAACCGAAAACACCGCACACACTACACTTAACATACAACACAACACCCACATCACAACATAAACAAAAAAACAACACACATACACAACTCACACACACATAAGCTGTGCCCCCCACACCCCCTACTTATATATACTAACTCCGAGATCGCACAAACGCAACACAAAAGCTCACTCACACACGCACATTCTCCAGTCCCTCACACACACACTAACTCCCACTCAAAACCCTTACAAAACACTCACTTACCTGACATAACACCTACATCCAAACACAGCACCGCGCACCAACAAAACACAAACCCGGACATTACATAGCGCAATTTCATAACCGCAAATTCGACATATTTTCGACATATGTCAAATTCGCGATTATGAACGTTCGCTATTTTTAACATACGACTTTATAGCTTTGAGATACTGAAATTCGACATTTCAGTATTTCGATGTTATATAGTGAACCTATATATATATATATATATATATATATATATATATATATATATATATATAATTTCTTGTGTGACTGTTTTTTGAAAGTTCTTCAACCCCTATTTCCCCCCTTAGGAATGTACGGCCCATTTAAGTTAGAGGGCCATAGTGCCCGTTTAAGTTAGAGGGCTTTTCCTCCCTGTGTGTGTGTGTGTGTGTGTGTGTGTGTGTGGGTGTGTGTGTGGGTGTGTGTGTGTGACTGTTTAAAAAAAAAATCTCCTTCTCTTCTCACTATTATTGTAGTTAATATCTTTACTATTGTTATCTTTTTTGTCTTCATTTCTAGAAATGTCAAAAGATAAAGATAAGGATCATAAGGATCATCGCCCTTCGAGGTTCAAAACGTGTGATAGGTGTGCGCAGAAAATGTCTCTTACAGACAGCCACACCAGTTGCATATATTGCCTTGGTGAAGCCCATTTGCAGGAACCCTGCACTTTCTGTCACGCATTTAGCACTAGAGTTTTAAATGAGAGAAAGAGAAAACTCACTGACAGGGGTCACATGACCAGTTCCTTCTAGGAACAGCTGGAACTTGGTCAGGCAGCTCCAATATCCTCAAAGAGAAAATCATTGGCCCTGGCTTGACAAAAAAGACTAAACTGTCGGAGCCAAGAAGTTCCGGTTCCGATTCAGCATCATCTATTTTGGTGCCATTGATTTCATCGATTCCGAGACCATCTTCGGTACCGAAAATTTTGCCTGACATCGAGACTGTATCTCCTACATTGAGCTCTCCTATTTTGGAGAGAAGGAGGTCTTATTCTGTCTCCACCAGATCCACCAGGACCCTATCAGATGAGGACATCAAGTGGGTGGTGAAGAGGTTGCTTTCGGATCTAGCTATGGCTAGAAAATTGGCCCCTCCAGACCCAAAGGTCTCGGAGCCGGCCCCC
This sequence comes from Protopterus annectens, assembly GCF_019279795.1. Lineage (NCBI taxonomy): Eukaryota > Metazoa > Chordata > Ceratodontiformes > Protopteridae > Protopterus > Protopterus annectens. The sequence goes on along the minus strand of NC_056739.1, from coordinate 572,714,876 downwards.
TTACTGACCACTGTTCCTCCTCTGACTGCTTCGCTCTCTGAGCCTATTACTTCAGGTTCCTCTGTCTTGGACCATTCAGTTCCGGGGATTCAACCTGTTTCCTCGGAGCCAATTACTCTATCCTCAATGGCTCAGTCTGGAGCCGAGGGTTATGGGAGCCGATGCTCTTGTGTCAACTCCAAGGGGGACAGTCACCCTGGGTTCTCATCGGAACTGACCCTCCCTCTCAGAGCCTCGGCTCGACTCAGCTCGGCTCCCACTTCTGCTTCGGAGCTGTTTCCTCTTGCTAGGAGTCGACCATCCACCCCCTCAGAGCGTAGGTCTTCTTCAGAGCAGGGGGGAAGGCTTTCAAAGCTATAGAGAAGGCTTTATCCTCTGCCAAAGCCATTCCATTGGAACCTGTCTCCCACCAGCAGCAGGCAGCATCCTCTTCCCCCTACCACCCCCACAGCATAGGGAACCAGAGGCCCAAGTAGCTCCCATTGAAGGTGCCCCCTCTTCTGAGACCTCCCCAAATTATCCCACTGGAGAGCTCCCTCGGAAGAGGCTGTGTAAGAGGAAACATGTCGACTCACCTGAGTCTGTCACGTCAGATACTCATTTAGAGGAATCAGTAGGGTCCCTTAGATCCCACTCTGGGGATGTCTCTTTTTCTGACATCCTAGAAATCCTTAGACAGAGGGGTGATTGGAAGACCTCTAACCCTACTGAGGATGAATCAGTGTATCTTGAGGCTTTTGGTTCCCGACCTTCCACCTCCTGGGTGACGCCGCCTTATGACCAACTTTTGGGGGGGGTCAAATCGCGGAAAGCATGGACCTCTCCAGATTCAGTGGAAGCCGTCCCGAGGAGGCCAAACAAATGTATGACAGCACCTGAAGACAAGTCCTTCCTTAATAAGGGAGTTCCAGTTGATGCCATAGTGGTAGCAGCGGCCACCAAGAAGGAATTATCTGAGACATCTTCTAATATCCATCCTCCTAACAAGGAGTCCAGGACGATGGATAGGTATGGGAAGCATACTTTTTCTTCAGCAGCATTTACATTAAGATCGCTGAATTACCTGACTCATTTTACTCGTCTTCAGAGGGATCTCCTGAAAGAGTTAGGAGACACCCCCCAGGGTTCAGTAGCTCCGGGTTCCATGGATCAGGTTTCTACGCAGCTTTCCACCCTTACTTCCATAGCTAACTCCTCCATGAGGCTGATCTCATGTTCGGCAGATGGAGCAAGTAGGGCAGCCGCAGCAGGAATATCCCTCAGGAGACATTCGTGGATGCGTCTTTGTAGTTTTATGAAATCCTTCAAGTCATCCTTCACTAATGTTCCCTTTGATGGTTCATCTCTTTTTGGACCCCAAGTGAAAGGGACCTTGACTAGGTGTGAGCAGGAAGTGAAAAACTTATCTGCCGTCGGAGTCCGGTTCTCTCTCCCATCCAGACCCTATCCCAAGGGTAATACAGGAGGGAAAATGTGGTTTCACAAATCCCAAAAAGATTTCCCTCGGGCACAAGGTCAACCCTCCCCAGAGGCAGAGGGGGAGGATATAACGGAAGGCACCGCCCTCGCGGCAGAGGAGGTCCACAACATCAGGGAGATGGAGAAGCTTTCTCTGATCGTCCCTTCCATCAACCCTGAAGGGTTGCCCAACTGTCTGTCTCTGGAGGCAGTCGGGGGTCGTATATCGCTTTACCCAAGCGCCTGGCTAACTATCACTCAAGATCATTGGGTACACACAATAATATCCAGAGGTTATCTGATTCCCTTTATTTCCAAACCCCCAACAAACCTGTCTCTACCAGACGTACCACCCATCCAACTAGACCATGCAACATCAGAGGTCATCTCGTTCCTGCAAAAAAGAGTCATCCAAGAAGTCCCCGCAGAGCAAGTAGGATCCAAAACTTACTCTCGATTCTTTTTAGTTCCAAAAATGACAGGGGACTGGAGATCAATTCTAGATGTCAGCAGGCTCAACAAGCATGTAAGGAAATCGAAGTTCCGAATGGTCACTCTGCAGTCGATATTTGCCTTTATTGGGAAAGACAACTGGATGTGCTCAGTCGATCTCCAGGATGCGTACTACCACATCAAAATGGACAGGCACTCCAGGAGACACTTGCACTTCCTGCTGGGAGCCAGTCATTTTCAGTTCAGAACACTGCCCTTTGGCCTCACTACAGCTCCCAGTGTGTTTACCAAATGCATGGCAGTGGTAACGGCTCACCTGAGATGTCAAGGATTCCAGGTGTTTCCGTACCTAGACGACTGGCTCCTCACTGCTACCACCAAGCAGCAACTCATAAGGACCAGGGACGAGACTCTATCCTTGTGTGCCAGTCTAGGCATCACTGTCAACTTGCAAAAGTCAGTCTTATCTCCCTCGAAGCACATTGTATATTTAGGCTTAGAAATAGACACAACCACCATGTCAATAAGGCTAACACAGGAAAGAGTGATACTCTAAGCAGTCAAGGTAGATCCTTGCTAAACAAACAAAGAGTCCAGGTCAGAGTAGTCCTTCAAGTCCTAGGGACTATGGTGTCCGCCATCCTATTAGTTCCTCTTGCTCGCCTACACATGAGGATTCTCCAATGGCTGCTATTTGCACAATGGTCGATGCAAGACCTTCCATTGTCTCACCAGATATTGATAACAAACGCATGCAGAAAGGATCTGACATGGTGGTTACACACAAAACAACTTATCCTAGGTCGTCCACTTGTTCCTCCCCAAGAGAAAGCAGTTTTGACCACGGACGCTTCCCAGATAGGGGGGGGGGGGCATTATCTGGGAATGACAGTCCAAGGTACTTGGCAGAACCATGAGAACCACTTGCACATCAATTTTCTGGAGATGAGAGCATTGCTGTATGCATTGCAAGCACTTCACAGCTTCCTTCCCACTGGGACGATTGCGATTCAGTCAGACAACATGTCTGTCATTTGGTACATAAACAAGCAAGGGGGAACCAAGTCTTACCCACTTTCCCAAGAGGCCTTAAGAGTTTGGAAAGGGGCGATGGATACGCAATGCTTCCTGATAGCAATGCATATCCTGGGGAAATCCAACGTAATAACAGACTAACTCAGCCGAGCAATTCTGATGCCTCAAGAGTGATCCATGAATCCAATAGCTGTGAAAGAGATCTTTCACAGATGGGGCCAGTCTTGCTGTGATCTATTTGCCACTCACCTGAACACCAAATTCAGCAGCTACTTTGCCCTCATTCCCCATCCGGGGAAGTCACCCAGGGATGCTCTAGTTCATGATTGAGCCCTGGGACTTCTTTATGCCTTTCCTCCTTTTCCACTCATCCCCAAAGTAATACAGAAAGCAAGACAGTTGAGGAGTTTCTTGATCCTCATTGCTCCTTACTGGCCTCGACAAGTTTGGTTTCCCTTCCTGTGTCCCTACCTCTTGGAGGAACCATAGATTCTGGACCCATCTCCAGATCTTCTCATTCATCAATCGGGACAGTTCCACCCCTCCATCCACACCCTCAAATTGACAGCATGGCTGCTCCAGTTCCATGAATAGCCAGGTGTATTCCTCTATCCCCTGTGGTCAAACACATTCTAATTTCATCCCATAAACCTTCCACTCAGAAACTATATTCTAGCAAATGGAAAAGGTTTTCCCTTTGGGCTAAAATTGGGGCTTAGATCCATATACGGCTCCTTTAGAATCCATTTTATCCTTCCTAGCAACAATTTTTCATGAAGGAGCAGCAGCCGCTACAGTTAGAGTTTGGTTTCATGGGAAATCCAATCATGCAGCACTCCTTGTGTAAAACTTTCTTCAAAGGAGTTCTTCTCAGGCCCCCAATAAAACAACCATTAGAACCCTGGGACTTAAACTTAGGCCTCTCATCTTTGATGTCTGCATCCTTTGAGCCATCCTCGTTGTCAGACCTAAAATTGTTATCATGGAAAACATTATTCTTGGTAGCCATAACATCTGCTACGAGAGTTTCAGAACTACAAGTTCTAACTGTTCGACCTCCTTACATTATCTTTCACAAGGGCAGAGTCTCTCTCAGGACAAACCCTTCCTTTCTTCCTAAAGTATGCTCAGAGCACAATCTGGATACCACCATTGAGCTACCTGTGTTTTTTCCAAAACACTCTAATAAATCAGAGTATAGACTACACCAGCTAGATGTTCGCAGAATACTCAGGTTTTATATACACAGGACTAAAGAATTCAGGAAATCTTATCAACTTTTTGTTTCCTTTTCTGACAAAAGGAAAGGCTTGCCTGTTTCTAAGATTACTCTTTCAAAATGGCTTTTGGATTGCATATCCTTTGCTTAACAACAAGCTGGTAGACAATTACCTGTCAAAGTTAAAGGTCACACTACTAGGGCTGTAGCTACTAACATGTGCCTTTAGTTCTAGGCTCCCAATTGTTACTATTTGTGCAGCAGCTACTTGGGCAAGCCCACATACATTTGTCACTCATTACAAATTGGATTTGGCCTCCCGGGACAGGTCATCCTTTGGGTCCACTGTGCTGAAGAGTGTCTTCGCTTGAACCACCCGGGATAAAGGTGCCAGGGACACTGTCCCATCCAGCAAGAATTACGGCGAGATAGGACTACATAACATAAAGAAGTTATGTACTTGCAATAACGTTCCATGTTTGTAGTCCATCTCGCCTATATTCTTGCGTCCCTCCCTCCAACCCCCTTACTTTATCTGGGGGATCTGGTGGACCATTCTGGTGCTGCCTGACATTGTTTTTTTTGTTGTCCACTTGGAATGGATTATATTTCTAATCCTTTGCTGTATTTATACAGCTCTTATTTTACTCTTACCTGATAGGTATTTATTGCTTTCTAGCAAACTAGATCTGGGGATTTGCCGTGAGGCACCATGGGATAGGGGCTAGCCTCGAGCCAATAAAAGCTCTCGAGCTTTAGTATCGACCGAGTCGGAGCCAAATATCGGCTCTGAACCCATCCAGCAAGAATATAGGTGAGATGGACTACAAACATGGAACATTATGGTAAGTACATAACTTCTTTTTAAATCAAATTCATAGTCAAGTGAAATTTGAATGTATTTTTAAGTTAATTGACTTTTTATAATGTGACTAATTAATGAATGTTGATCACATGCTTTGGAACTACTTGTTTTTAGTTCTTGTGTTATGAAGCCTGATGAAGCTTATCTGTGAAAGTTTTAACTTGCATTATTAAACTTATAGTGATTTTAAGACACATCATGGTTCTTGGTGACTTTTATTGTTTTTTAACGTCCACAGACAACTTGTGTACTATCTTGACAGAACTAAATCATTCAGATCCTCGGATTAATTTTTCATTTCTTGTGAAGATAAGAAGGAGCAACCTGTGTCAAAAGAGACTATTTCCAAATATTTGTCCAAGGCTATTACCACTTGTTATACTTAATACAACAAAACTATATCAGGTTGGGTCAGGTCCTACTTGAACAGTGCCTTGGCTTCTTCTATGTTTTTTTGGAAAGGGTTGGATTCTACAACTACTCCTGAAGCAACAACTTGGTCCTTTATACATACATTTATAAGGAATTACAAGCTTGATTCCTTCACTAGATCTAGTTCAGGCTTTGCTAGGACCATTCTCCAGGGACTCCTGGACACTTCTCCTTCCACCTACCATATGTAGATAGTTAAGGTAATCTAACCTTACAGCTAAGGCTACTGTAGCAGTGATCAATATGATGAACATAGTATAGTTATGATGTTGTCAATCTTGCCTTTATTCTCACTGATGGGTCTCAGCCATTTTCCAAGCTCAAGGTTTTCAGCAAACCTCATGAGCTCTTTCTTTAGACATAATGCAACCCCCTAGCTTCCTCTGATCTATTTTGCCATGCAGTGAAGAGGTTGGACAGCAAGCTCTGGGCTGTTTGATATTTTTTTTTATTATTATAGATTTCTAACTTTCCAATACTTAAAAACCTTTTTTCTCTTAAAATAATATTTTATATCTTAACCCTTTAGCGAGTGTCTGCTAGTCTCTTTCTACACCTTTTCTTAGTAGTTAGTGTCCATTTCAGTTAGAGAATGCTCTATCCCCCTCTTTCCTACTTTTCCCACCTTTCTAATCATTTAAAAAAAATCTCTCTTTCCTTTAAATTTTCTGTCCATTTAAGTTAGAGGACTGTCTCCGAGTTTTTTGTGTGCTCTGTTCCTCTCCATCTGCTCTTTCCTTCTGATATAGATATGTCTCAGAAGCAGGAAAGGAAGCCCCTAGGCTTCAAGAAATGTGGGAAAAAGATGCCCCTAAGCGAGTCGCACATTCTACATGTTTATTGCTTGGGGCGTCTTCATTTACAAGAGTCATGCTCCATCTGCCACGGATTTAACCACAGGGCATTGATGGAGTGTAAAAATAAGCTTATTCTAAAAGGTCTGCTTAAAGACCCCTTTTAATGAGGATGTATCACAGGAATCTTCAAAATCTGGCAAACTGGACAAACCACAAAAATGAACTTCTTTGGAGCCAAAGTAGAAAGCTCCGAAGCTGTCAGCTTCAAAGTAAATACTGGAGCAGACGACTCAAGTCAGATCCAAGGCTTCTTCGGACCAGCAAGAACCCTCAGCCCCAAAGTCAACTATACCCTCAGAGTTTAGATATAGGAGCCAATCACCTTCCCTGGAACCAGTCCTGTCTCGGCTCCCATCACCTTTTCTAGCCAGATCGAGGTCACCTACTCTCTCTACCCAGTCCACCAGGTGTCTGTCCGATGAAGATGTGGATAGGGTAGTGGAAAGACTATTAAAGACATCAGCCTTAGCCAAATTATTAGTGGATCCCAGCCCAAAGGAAATGGATCAGACACAGTCTTCCCCCTCGGCACCTGCTCCTCCTCCGATCCGTCCCTCGTTTTGGAGCCGGAAGATTCTGATATCCATTTTGTGTCTGTATGAGGTCCAGGACCCATAGGCTCCTCGGATCCAGTATCTGCCCTGAGTATTACCCCCAGTTGAAGCTGGAGACCTCTGGGGGACAACATTCCTCGTTCGGGTCTGCAGAGCCAGTTCGGATCTCACTGGATCTGACCCTGTCTCTGGGGGGGGGTGTCAGCACAGGTGAGTTCAGCGCCTTCTTTGTCTTCGGAACTTCCATCTTCTGCCCCAGAGGCTTCTTCTACTCTGACAACTCATTTGTCAGATCCGGAGAGTTTGGAGCAGGGGCAGACTGCCTTCAAAGTTATGAGGAGGTTCTGACTATCTCTCAGTCTGAGACACAATCTTCTTTGGATCTTCCTGCTAATTCTGCCAGGTGTCTTTGTCTCCTCACCTACCCTCTCCACAAGTCTGCAGACACCATAGGCCTTACGATGTCTAGCAGGGGATACCCCCCCCCTCTGAAACCTCCCCAGAATATCCCACTGAGGAGGTTCGTCAGAAGAGAACATGCAGGAGGAAGCATCTCAACTCCCCAGAGGAATCCTTCACATCTGATACCGACCTCGATGAAGTAGAAGGGTGCCCACGGTCACCTCCTGAAGATGTTTTCTTTGGAGACATCCTGGAAAACTTAAAGCAGAGAGGTGATTGGCAGTCTACCTCTCCTTTGGCTGAGGAGTAGTTTTACCTGAAGGCCTTTGGGTCTTGCCATTCAACTTCTTGGGTGACCCCTCCTTCTAATGAGCTTATTGAGTTAATCTGTCAGAAGGCTTGGGAGACCCCAGACACCATAGAGCCTAGTCCTAGTAGGCCAAATAAATATATCACAGCCCCTAAGGACAAGAACGTTTTGACAAAAGTTGTAGCAGTTGATGCCATGGTTCATAGGTTCATAGGTAGGTACAAGGCTATTCACCCTAGGGCCAAGAAAATTATTTTCCTGTGCATCTGTTGAGCAGGGCCACAGAAGTGATCCCCGGGTTGAATTTCCTATTTCCCATCCAATCATCAAGATTTTTCTTGAAGAGTGCTAATGAGGAGCTCTGTTTGACATAGATAGGTAGTCTGTTCCAGAGTGTGGGAAGTCTCTGGGATAGGAATCTATCCCTCCAGCATGTTCTGTTTATTGTGGTGACAAGGTTTAGGTCCCTAGAGTGTGTAGCTCGGAGGGATTGGGATTTCTTTAAGTGGAGTATGTCCAACAGCTCTGGGTTTGACATAGCTTTGTATGTTAGACAGAGATCGTCTCTGAGTAGTCGATATGTGACGGAGTAAAGCTGGAGTTTTTTTTAGACGGTCTGCGTAGGGCATCTGTTTGAGGCCAGTAATCCTCTTTGTGAGGTATTTCTGTGGCCTTTCCAGTTGTTGCAGATGTCTTGTGAGGAACATACCAAATGGGACGTAGTACTCTATAATGGGTCTAATGAGTGATGAGTATGGGGGAACAATGACTTCTTTTTTCTGGATGAAAAACGTTTTGTGATGAGATGTGCCACGTAGAAGGATTTCCTGACCACTGTGGCAATGTGATTATCAAAGGAGAGACTACTGTCCACCTGTGTCCCAAGGTCTCTTATCACACTTTCGGTGTTAAGTAGACTACCACCTATGTGATAGTTCATGGGTACAGAGTTTTTACCAAAGGGGATGACAATGCACTTTTTGGCATTGAGCTTCAGGCCATGGGTTTGACACCAGGCATCTGTCTCAGTGAGGTCCTTTTGTAGGATGTCCACATCATTAGGAGTTTCGATTATGGCTCCTAATTTGTAGTCATCTGCAAACTTCGTTAGCCAAAGACCTTCTGTTAGCCTGTACTTCAGAGAAGTAGATACCAAACAGGAGAGGACCCAGGACTGAACCCTGTGGTACTCCACTTGTCACTGATCTGAAGTCGGATTTGGAGTCTGCTACTTTCACAGTGTGGGTTCTGTCCATGAGCCATTTGGCAACCCATCTTGTGACATAGGGATTTGTACCTAGTTTAGTGAGTTTATCCATAATTCCAGAGTGGGGGATGGTGTCGAAAGCCTTGGTGAGATCTAGATAGATTGTGTGAACCACCTTACCCTCATCTATGGCTTTGGTGACTGCTTCAAAGAAGTCTATCAAGTTTAGGAGACATGATCTGCCTTTTACAAACCCGAACTGGGTGGGGTCCAGAGTTTGGAGATTTCCAATATCTTTGTTTATGAGTTCCATGATGATACATTCCATGGCCTTGAAGACCAGGCTCGTCATGCTAAAGGGGTGGTAGTTCCCGGGGTCCATCGTGGCTCCCCCTTTGTGGAGTGGGATAACCGTCGCGGTGCACCATTCAGTGGGCACAAAGCCTGAGGTGAGGCTATGATTGAACTTAGGTGAGGTGCCATATCATTCTGTAGTTCGTGTAGAACGTAGCCTGGGATATTGTCAGGTCCCATGGATGCTGTGTTCTTGGCTTTGGAGAGTGTGTTTTTTACCTGTGCAGCTGTGATTACAGGAACTTTGCATTCTTCCGGTAAAGAGATGGGCCGTCTAGAGGATGAGAGGGGGGTAAAGTTAGCACTGAACCTATCTGCCAGGATGTTGGCAATATCAGTTGGTTCTGTATATTTAGAGCCATTGTGCTGTAACTCAGAGCAGATCTAAGTGTTGCCATTGAGATTCTTGACATAGCTATAGAATGCTTTGTGGTTGTCTTTAGAGTCAGTGGCAATTTTGTTTTCGTAACTAGCTTTAGAGGATTTTATGAGGGATCTCAGCTTCTTACTGAGGCTGACCAGGGAGTTCTTCCAGTCATGGGATTTTACTCTTTTTTTGTAACAGTTTCTTTCTTTCTTCTGTTGTAGAGTTTGTTTATGGCAGAGGACCACCAGATTGGCTTCCTTTTTTTGGAGGATAGCATCTTGGTTCTGTTAGGGATAGCATGATCCATGCAGTCATATAAGTGCTTATAAAGTGCATTTGTGTAGGATTCAGCAGTCGTACCTCTATTGTCTGTCTGCAAGGGTGTCAGGAAGTTTGCCACTTCTGTCTTAAGAAGTGTAAAGTTGGCTTGGAGAAGTTTTTTATGGTGGTTTCCTTAATGGGGGGTGGGGGCGGGATGTGGATATCTAGGGTGATTAGCTTGTGGTCAGATCTGACCAACGAGGAATTGACCTCTGGTGTGGAACACCGGGCGCCTATGTTGGTAATGACCAGGTATAGGATATTGTTGCCCCTGGTGGGAGTGTGAATAAATTGATCCAAGGCATTTGAATTTATGAATTCCAGAAAACGTTAAGCAAAAGAGTTGGCACATGTGTAGTTTTCCCAGTTAAAGGTGGGGTGGTTGAAATCGCCCATTATTAGGGTGTTGGGTTGTACCCTAATATTTTCCAGTGTATCAAGAAATGAGGAGTGGGAATTCTGGGGCATGGTGGGGGGGTCTGTAGCAAGCTACAATTTGGAATGCGGTCTTGCCCAGAGTTAGTTGCACTTGGATAATCTCGGATGCATTATGCTGTGCAACTAGCCTGGAGGTGTGGATATCCTTAATGAATATGGACACTCCTCTGCCTTTAGTACTTCAGTCCGGGATAGGTGGCCAAAAGGTGTGGTATGAATTGTAGCGGTAATGCAGGGGTGCTCTCTAGAGCTTTGGACCAGGTCTCTGTCACTGCACAGATGTCGATGTTCTCCATTTTAAGGAGTGCCTTGAGTGAGTGCATTTTGAGGTTTAGACTTCTAGCATTGAGTAGCATTACCCTCAGATTTGCTTCCTTGTACCTGTTATGGTGGTGAATTTGTCATTTGAACCTTGCCTAAAAAAGGCACTATAGGGGTGGCAAGAGCTTTAACCAGTATCCGGAATCCCAAGGGCAACAGGTGCAGGCCATCTCTGGCAAAGCATCATGGTCAGTCGATCATGTCATCCCAGACAGACAAATACTGGATCCCCTTAGAATGACCAAACAAAACAGAATTCCTGCTGTAAAACGAAAAGGAATATGCAAAAACATACTGACGTTGAGAAAAACCTTTAATAATAACAGCAAAGCTTTCGGGACTATACCCTTTTTCAATACTACAAACGTTTTGAATTGTTTGTAGTATTGAAAAAGGGTATAGTCCCAAAAGCTTTGCTGTTATTATAAAAAGTTTTTCTCAACATCAGTGTTTTTTTGCATATCCCCTTAGAATGACACCAGAAGCGTAGCCAATTGTTGAAGTCAATCATTTTGTCCTAGTACTGTGGTATCATTTTGGGTGATGGCAGGATGCTACTCAGGGCTAGGGTCTTACCTGCCTGGGCTACAAGATAGGAGAGCTCCTCCATGTCTCTTTTCATGTAGTCCAGGGAGGTACGTCTCAGGTCATTCACACCAACATGGACAACAACAGAGTCATATTTGTACTTGTGGAGTGACCTGAGTGCGTGCGTTATGTGGCGGATCCTGGCACCCGTCAGGCTGCTGACAGTAACTTTCTCCTTGTTTAGCCTGGTGAATGGAACATCAGTATGCCTGACTATAGAGTCACCTATGACTAGAGTGTTGGGTACATTGTTATGCCTTATAGGCTGTGGTTGAGTGGCACACTGAGTTTGTGGGCTATGTGTCATTTGGGTTGTGTTGGGGGGTGGAGTTTGCTTGCGTTTCTGCTTTGGAGGTCCCAGTTGCTTGGGCAGGTTTTTATTGAGAGCCTCCGCAAATGTAGGTGTGTGTTTTGTGTTTCTATGTGTGTGTTTTGGTGGTGTAGGTTTTGAGGGACTATGTGATGAGTGTGGTGTGGTGCAAGTGTTTACCTTCTCTTGACTGTCTAGTCCAGTCTTGGGTGAAGAGAGCTTTGCTTCCAGTTTGGCTATATAAGTGCATCTCTCACAGATTGTAGTGTTGGGTGGTAGGAGGAGAGGGTTGTCTGTGTACATGAGGCAATTGCTGCATTGCCCCAAGATGCCCAGACTCATCAGGTAGACAGGAGAAAACACTGAGAGCTGACCCTTAGACATGCCTGGATAGGTGCTTATTTATTAAATACTAAAAACTGCTTTCCTCTAGACAAGTGAGGAAAGTTGAGTGCTGTAGTAATTTGTAGCTTATTTAGTGCTTACAAAGAGTTCTGAACAAGTGCTAAACTCAAAGAAACAGATTTGAGTGCTGAAACTAAAAAAAAATGGCTAGTTCTAAGAAACAAAATTAAGCTAGAAGGCTTCCCTCCAACACAGAAAGGCTTGGGGGCTTAGAAGCTTACATATAGTCCTGGATATAGCAAATCTGTATGTGGACATGACTACTTACAGGAAAGGCAGGAAACAAGCTTAGAACATTTTTTCCCTTCCCAAATGCTCTGTTTGTGCACAGTAGGAGTGCCTGAAATCAGAATTTGATCTCACTGCACTCAGTTGAGTGACCAAATGAGATGGGCCCAGAAGGAGTATCCAAATACAAATTTACAAGAGGGGCGTGCAATTTCAAAGCCACCAAGATTAACACCAAAACAAGAACAGGGATTGGGGCTGGGAACTAACTGTAGAGACACAGAGACACAATTTTCAGTTCAATTAATATTCAGTGAGAAACAAAAGTAAATAAAATGCACTACTATATGAAAAAGTGCAGATAAAAGTGTACTTAAATTCACTTATACGTCCAGTTGATTGCAGATAGATCTTAGCCGGCCAAAGCTCAAGTATTTAGTAGAAAAAAACAAAATGTACCACTTATATAAGGCAGGACAGCCTCTAAGCTAAAACACAGAATATCAAAGTGAAACTACCCCCCACTGCTATCAGTGGCTACACTTCTAACAAGACCTCTGTAGAGACACAAGCTCTCTGTAGAGACAGAGAGCCACAATTTTCAGTTCAATTAATATTCAGTGAGAAACAAAAATAAAATGCAGTACTATATGAAAAAGTGCAGATAAAAGTGTACTTAAATTCGAGCTTTCCAAGACCAGCTCCCTCTATCCATCCTCCGAATAACAATTCCAGGACCATGGATAGGTATGGGAAGCACGTCTTTTCGTCAGTGACCTTTGCCTTACAGTCACTGAATTATCTTACCCACTTGATTGCAGAGGGACCTGTAAAGGAACTATCAGACTCCCCCCAAGGAGCTGTAGTTGATGCGGCAGTAGATAAAGTCAATGCTCAGCTCACCACCCTAAATTCGGCTGTGAACTTGTCCATGATGCTTATATCATATGCAGCAGATGGAATGAGTAGGGCAGTGGGTTAAGGCAATCTCTCAGGAGGCAGGCCTGGATGTGCCTTTGTGATTTCATGGAGCCCTTCAGGTCTTTTTTCATTAATGCTCCTTTTGACAGCTCTTCTAATTTTGGGCCCAAAGTAAAAGAAATGCTCACCAGGTGTGAACAAGAAGGTAAGAACTTATCTGCTGTTGGAGTGCGTTTTTCCACACCTACTAGACCCTTTCCCAAAGGTCAAAGAGGTAGTGGGAAGATGTGGTTCAGAAAATCTCATAGGTCTTTCCAAGATACACAGGGTGAAGGTTCCCCTAGAGGCAGAGGGGGGAACAGTAATGGAAGAGGCAACCCTCATGGCAGGGGAGGCCTGCAAAATTAGGGGTCCAGAGAATTGTCTTTTGGTAGATCCTTCCAGCACTGCTGAAGGAGTGCCCGATTGCTCGCATCTGGAGACATTTGGGGGTCAATTGTCTCAGCACCATGAAATCTGGCAAAAGATAACAAATGGGTGCAGGACATAATATCCAGAGGATATATCATTCCCTTCTCCTTCCCTGCTACTGTAAACAAGTCAGTTCCAGACATTCTACCCAGTCAAAAGGAACAAGCAACATTAGAAATCCAAAAGTTGCTAAGAAATAGAATCATTGAAGAAGTCCCCACAGACCAGACAGGATACGGAACTTACTCAAGATTCTTTTTAGTTCCAAAGAAAACAGGGTACTGGAGACCCATTTTGGACCTCAGCAATCTAAACAAGTCTAAAAAAGACCAAGTTCCAGATGGTGACACTGCAGTCAGTACTTCCATTCCTGGAAAAAGACAATTGGATGTGCTCTATAGACCTTCAGGAAGCATACTGCCACATTCTAATAGAAAGGTGATCCAGAAGGTTCTTGTGCTTCCGGCTAGGAGCCACTCACTTCCAGTTTTGAGCTCTGCCCCTTGGTCTCACTTCAGCCCCCAGAGTGTTCACCAAGTGTGTGGCAGTAGTAGCAGCTCACCTGAGACACAGAGGATTCTGCATGTTTCCATATCTGGATGACTGGCTCATAACTGCCCCAACCAGGCATCTTCTGCTACAAGCCAGGGACTATACCCTTCAACTATGTTCCTCCCTAGGTATTATCGTAAACAATGAAAAATCTGCTCTAGAGCCATGTCAAAGCTTAATCTACATCTGAGCAGAGATAAACACAACTACACTAGTAGTAAGACTCCTGCAAGACAGAGTAGACAATCTCCGCCACTATGTAAGACTATTAATCAGGAAGACAGGAGCCTCTGCAAAATTTCAGGTACTGGGAAAAATGGCTGCGTCAATCGTACTCATTCCCCTAGCTCGTCTTCATAGTAGAATACTTCAATGGTTACTTTCCGCACTAATGGTCAGTCTTGGAACATCCAATGTCATAGAAAGTTATGTTAACTAACGCTTCAAGAAGGACCTCCATTGGTGGATTTACTCAACACTAGTATCTCAAGGCTATCAATTCATGCCCCTTTAACCCCAAGCCACTGTGACCACTGACGCTTACCAGATTGAGGGACATTATCTGGGGAAGACAGTCCAAGACATCTGGCAGGAACTTGAGGCTCACCTGCACATAAACATCCTACAGATGAGGCCAGTGTTTTTAGCATTGCAAACATTTCAAGACATTGTCCGTCTAGGAATGATAGTCTAGATGGTCAACACGTCTGTAGCCTGGTACATAAACAAACACGGAGGAACCAGATATTTCCCCCTTTGTTGAGAAGCTGTGGTAATGGGCAAAGGCTTCCAGCCACTTTCTAATAGCAATGTACATCCCAGGGAAATCCAACATGATTGCAGACAAATTGAGCAGGGCCATACTATGGCCACACAAGTGGTCCCACAGTCAAAAAGTTACAGAAGAGATCTTCTGGAAATGGAGCCATCCTTTCTGCTATCTCTTTGCATCGCACACCAATGCCAAATGCATAAACTATTTTGCCCTGATCCCTCCCACTGGGGAGTCACCAAGGGATGCAGTTGTTCACGATTGGCCTCTGGGACTTCTTTATGCCTTTCCTCCTTTTACCTTATGTGACACCCCTGCACTGGCCCAGTAATCAAGGAGTTTCAATCCTCATCACTGGCAACATCTAGGGGACGTACACATTAGGAGGATGACAAGTACACACACAGTAAAGCACACTTTCCCTTAAGAGCACACAGAGATCACAGCCAGTCTGGGGCTGGTTTCTCCTTCTCTCTCCAGTTCTCAATAAGACTCCCCACTGGCACAGCTGTAGGGTTGAGATCTCAGCTGAGTGACCAAGCTAAGACCTCCAGCACCCTCTCTGTCCAACCAATGCTTCTTGTCTCTGCCCAAGTAGCTGACACACACACACACACTTTGAGATTTGATTGATACACACACACACACACACACACACACACACACACACACACACACACACACACACACACACACACCTGGGAAAGGCTAGCACAGGTTTACTAGCTACCCTTTTGCCCAGACTATAAGGTAGTTCCAGATGCCACCAGTCACCCTTATCAGCTACTATAAGGCCTTTACAAAGGGTGTCCAATCCTACTGTGTAATATTACTATTAATCTAGATGGTAGTTTGGCCAAGCAAGGCTATTGGAGTGGACTGTACAGTGTCACCAAATAGATATGCAAGTACTCTAAAAGCTTAAATATGTCTCACAAATATCAGCTGCAAAGATAGGTTTAAATGTATTTAATAAATAATAAAAGAACAATACAATACTCAGTCAATCAACACAGTTACTTCAGAGTTCAAAATCACAGGAAATATTTTAAAACAACATTGCAGGATAGTCTCAAATAAATACAGAAAACATGTAAACTAATCTTTACTATATTCCTATCTATAGCTAAGAGAGATACTATCCCCTAAATCGTACTTACAGACAGGCAAGTGCAGATGATGATGATGAGTGGATGTTCTTGCTAGGTCCAAAACAAAGTACAAAATGCACAGTCTCTCCCTGAGAGAGTTCTTAAATTAATATCACATTTTACTGCTGGGTTAGCCTGGAGGACATCACTTTTTGTCACCTGACTTCAGTTCCCAGGCTAAAACAGAAACTAATAGAATTTTAACATTTCTGTGTTAAAATACGTATCTCTCAGATGTTTGCCAGATCTTGGAAGTTTAAACCTAGTAATTACTTTTCAAGACAATAAAAAAACTTCTAATTCTAGACATTGTATCTGCTACTAAACTGAAACTTAGAGATAACATTTTTTGTTTATGGCCCAGCTATAAAGTAACTTAACCTCAACTATTCATAAGTTTTGCAGGTTAATTGTCTATGTTCCACCAGGGTATGCTGTGGTTACATTCTTGAAGCTCAGTACATAGCATACAGTTATGTATAAATCATACCAATATTCACAAATGACATAGAATTATTTACAAAATTCCAGATAGCTGGGCTAGCAGCATGACACCCTAATTTCCAGTTTGTGCAGAAAGCAAGCTTGTTGAAGACAACAATAATCCTGATTGCCCCCCATTGGCCTTGTCAGATCTGGTTCCCATTTCTTCAGCCTCATTTTTGGAACAAACCATGGATTCTGGACCCTGCTCTGGATCTTCTGACTCACCCATCAGTGATGCTTCATCCCAACCTAGACAATCTCAAACTATCAGCTTGGCTGCTCCAGTTCCCCTGATCACCAGGTTTTCTCTCCTTTCCTCTTCAGTCAAACATATTTTGCTATCTTCCCATAAAATGTCTACATAAAAAATTGTACAGGGGCAAATGGAAACGATTTGTTACATGGGCCAACAATAATCAGTTAGACTCCCTTAGTGTACCCATACAGTCTATTCCATAGTTTTTGGCAGAAATTTTCAGTGAAGGAGCTGCTGCAGCCACTATTAAAGTCCAGATGGCAGCAATTTCCAATTTTCATATAGGAGAAAATGGTTGTGGGATCATGTCACACAGACTTTGTAAAGCCTTTTTGAAAGGAAAAACTATGATAAGACCACCATATAAAAATCCAACACTCCCCTGGGATCTTAATTTCATTTTGTTTAACATCATCTATCCTCCCTTTGAACCATCAGTGACATGGGAGTTGAAATATCTCTGCTGGAAAATGCTCTTTTTAGTGGCTGTTACTTCAGCCAGAAGAGTTTCTGAATTGCAAGCCTTATCTGCCAAGCCCCCATACCTAATTTTTCATACAGTTTCTTTACGCATGAACCCCTCTTTTCTACCAAAGACTGTGTCGCAAAGTAACCTGAACCAATTTGTAGAGTTGCCAGTTTTCTTCCCTAACTTCTAAATTAAAGGAGAATATTCACTGCATCTACTAGATGTTCATAATCAGTTGTGTTTCTACCTGCACAGGACCTCTGAGTTTAAAAAATCAGATCAGCTCTTCATCTCTTATTCTTATATTAAAAAAGGACAACCAGTCACAAAAGTTTCTTTATCAAAATGGCTTATACTATATATATCTTACATTTATAATTCAAAGAATAGACCCCCTCCAAATACTGTTAAAGCTCATTCCACAAGGTCTGTAGCCATGGGTGCAGCTTATCAAGCTAGATTACCATTGGATAACATTTGTACTGCAGCAACTTGGGCAAAACCTCATACTTTTATTACTCATTACAAAGTGGATTTGGCCTCTAGGAGTAGAGCCTCTTTTGCTTCTGTGGTTCTGAGGAATATTCTCCCATGGGCCACCCAAGAGTCAGGTTGCTTGGGATGCAGTCCCGTCAGTGAGAAAAAAGGCAAGATTGACAACATCACATAAAGAAGTTATGTACTTACCATAACATTCCATGTGTGTTGTCCATCTTTTCCTTTATTCTCACAACCTTCCCTCCATACTCCCCTCCACCTATACTCCTGGGGGACCGGATGTGTGAGTAAGTCCATTCTGTGAGGAAACTAGTGATAATTGCACTTGGCATTTTTAGAAGAAGGAAAAAACACTGTTGCCTTGGCCAAAAGGGGGACATCAAAATTATCCTTGGAGAGTCCTTCTGAATCTTTAGAAAAGCTCTGGCTATCTGAAGAAAGAGCTGTGGCTATCAGAGGAAAGGATGAAAAGGCATACATGAACATCCCCATCCATGGGAATGAAAAGACACCTGTCTTCTAGGCCTTTGTGAATGGAGTCCTGGAGCAGAACTTTAACTGTCTGTTGTGAATGGAAGCAAACATAACTACTTGAGGAGTTCCCCAGAGTTGAATCAATTTCCTGGAAGACACGGGGTGCAGCTTCCATTTGTGGGGGTCTGCCCACAGCCTGCTCAGCTTGTCTGCTACAAAATTCTATTCTGAGAGGATGTAAGTAGCATGTAGGGATACAGTGTGCAGCATTGCTAGTTGTAAGGCTACCATAGCTAGTCTGCAAAGGGGGTACAATCTGGTCCCCCCCTTGTTTGTTCATGTACCACATCACTGTGATGTTCTCTATGATTACTAGTAGCGGGCTTGGAATCCAAAGACAGTGTTTAGGAATATAAGAACATTCAAGAGTGCCATCACCTCTTTGACATTTATGTGCTTCACCCTGTCCTGTTGGTTCCAAATACCTTGGACGTCTATCCATTTAAATACAGTTCCCCAAGCAAAGTCTGAAGCCTCTGTGGTTACAGACTCAGTTGGGAATGCAGTGGTAAGAGGGAGATCTGAGTCGAAAGACACCCAAGTCACCCAGCAGAGGATCTCTCATTTGACAGACCCTGAGCACTGGGATCTGAAAGGATATGAGGTGTTGATACTGGGTCCAAACTGATTTGAGGAACCACTGGATTTTCCTCGTGTGAAGTCTGGCCAAAGGAATCATGAGAATTGTAGAGGCCATAAAGCCTAGAATACTGATATATTCCCGGCAGATGTCAAAGTCTGGTTGGAAAATGTCAGAAACAGTTTTTTGTAAAATTTGTCTTGAGGAGGAAAAGCAATCATGAGTGCTGCATCTATGAGACATCCTACAAACATGATCACGTGAGACAAAACAATTTGGGGGGGGGGGTCTCTAGGTTCACTTGAAATCCAAATTGAGAACAAATATTTTACCCAAGAAAAAGAGTCCTGACAACTTATGAAAGAGTCTGCAAAACTAAGGCAGTTGTCTAAATATGAAAATAGTGTGAATGCCCTTTAAACTGCACTGGGCAATTACAGGAGCTAGGCTCTTTGTAAACAGTCTTGGAGCTGCTGACAATCCAAAGGTAAAGAGAAATATGAAAATGCAAGCCAGGCATAGAAAATCTTAACAAGCAACTGAAATCTTTGAGAAGTGGAATGTGATGCTAAGCATCTTTTAAAAGTAGTTACTAGAAAACCGCATGGAGGAATGACAGGTAAACTACAGTTGTGTAAGTAAACTTACCAAAACAGTAGATGTTTAAATGATAAGTGCTGCAGTAGCCTTAACTGTATGGGTTATATTCTGCCAAGAATATAACAGCTGGCCAGTTTACAAAGCTTTAGGGCACCTTTCACATGCCCAATCTGTCAGGCAACTTGAGCCGAGCTGAATAAAAGGGTCTATATCAGAACATCGAAGTATTAAAAATTTTGAATGTTCTGATATTGAACACTATTCAGCGAACACTAAGAATAGCGAAGCTGCAGAACAGCAAATATTTTCCTCAGGAAAGAATTTGGTTGGCCGTTTCTGTGGCTTCGCTATTCTTAGCACTGTGGTGGAAAGTTACGGGTTGGGTTCAGGTAAGTGTGCGATTGTAAGTTGGGTTAGGGGCGGGTTAGGCGTGTGTGCAATAGTGACAGACTTTAGGGTTGGGGTGGTTTAAGTGAGTTAGGATTAGGGCGCGGGTTAGGTGAGTGTGCGATAGTGATGGACCTTAGGGTTAGGGTTTGGGTTAAGGTAAGTTGGTAGATAGTAGTGTATGTTTAGTTTAGTGTAGCATTAGATGTAGGAATTTAAGTGTATGTATGTGGCTGCTGTTTGATATGCTTGTGTTGTGTGTATGTGTTTCGGAGCAGCGAATTTTTCTTCCATGGGAAAAAATTTGCTGTTCTGAATGTTCGATATTTTCATGTTTAGATGTTTTCGGGCCGAAGAAATAGCGTTCGCTATTTTCATCTTTCAATAACGTGATATAAAAGCGAATAAAAACACTGGTTTGGGTGCCAAGCTCTTTTTAGCTTTCATGCCAAAAGAGACAGGGAGGTTGAGCCCTGAAAGGACAATGCTAGGAGCAACAAAAAATAAATGTCCAGACCCTGGTATAAACATCATACCAGAAATCATGGGGGGGAATGGAGGGAGCGATTACTGCCGCAGCCATCATTTGAATATAAAGAAGTAATGTACTTAACATAACGTACTGTGTGTGTTGTCCATCTCATCCTTTATTCTTACTGATGGGTCAGGTTTTGCTGATCCACCTCAACCTTCAATTTCTTCACCTTACTGTCTGGATGCTAGAATTCTAATACCTTTTAGGTACCTTATTTCTGAAGACGTGCAGCAGGTGTTAAAGGAGGCAAAGAAACCTGCTATTAGAAAATCATATATGGCTGACTGGAAAAGATTTTCTAGTTGGTGCATAAGCAAGAATCAAGACCCTTTTAAGGTTCGGCTATATTTGGTTCTGCAGTACTTGCATGACTTGTTATCTGTCCTTTCTTACTCTTCTATCAAAATTCATCTCTTGGCCTTCTCTGCTTGTCTGCCCATGGAACCCTCCTCTACCCCTTTCTTTCCTAACCTATTTTAAGTGAAACAGTTTTTAGAAAGGGGTGTTTCATATAGTCCACCTAAAAGGCAGGTGACTTCTCTTTGGGGTCTTAATTTTTGTACTAGTGAAACTTAAACTTTTTTCTTTTGAACCTGCTTGTGAGGCTGATTATTATCTTTTCTTTCTATATGGTGTTATTCATTTCCCTGAATTGTACAAGAAGAGTATCTGAGTTACAAGCTCTGATGGTGATTCAAACCTATCTCATCTTTCGCAAAGATTGGGTAACTTTGAGAAACAGTCCCTCTTTTATGCCTAAAGTGGTTTCAACGTTTTACATTAAGCCAGGCAATTCATCTCCCTGTTTTCTTTCCAGATCCAAAATAAGAGAATTCTTCACAGTCTGGATGTCCACAGGCAACTCAAATACTGCAGTACAGAACAAAATCATTCAGGAACACTAATCAGCTATTTCCCATGAAGGCAAGAAAAAGGGACAATGTCAAAACAGACAATTTCTAAATGGTTGGCTCAGGCTATATCTTTTTGTTATTCATACCATAACAAGGCACTTCCAGGCAAAGAAAGACCCCACTCTACCAGAGCTCAGGATGCTGATGTTGCTTTTTGGAAAGGGATGGACTCTAAAAATCTTCTAGAGCACAGCTATACCAAG
Organism: Protopterus annectens; assembly: GCF_019279795.1. Classification (NCBI taxonomy): domain Eukaryota; kingdom Metazoa; phylum Chordata; order Ceratodontiformes; family Protopteridae; genus Protopterus; species Protopterus annectens. The sequence goes on along the minus strand of NC_056739.1, from coordinate 572,693,423 downwards.
CACTTCACACTGAATTTTTTTTCTAAAGCCAGAGCAGGCTTCGCTTGGAATATTCTCCAAGGGCTCTTAGACTCTGATCCTTCTCCCTCCTCCCTTTCTTTCTAAGCTCTGGTATTTGATCTATATAGCTTAGGCTTCTGCAACACTGATCAGTGATGAACATACTACAGCTGTCTAAGTAAACTTACCATATCAGCAGATGTTCAAATAGATCACTGTCACAGTACAAACATCCTCTCTACTTCCCCCTTCTTTTTGTTGATTTTTCTATCAGGGTGTGAGTTTTGTCTCATTGCTTTCTTCTTCAAGCACATACCTAACTATCTGGGCTCTATCCTCCCTTGTTCTAAGTTCAGAAAGCTCTGAGATTTTGGTACCTTAACCACTGTATTTATATTTATCCCTTGGAGTTCTACAGTGGTTAGGACACATGGAAGGTTCCCTAAAGTTTTGGAAGTTGGCCAATCATTTGATCTTTGACAGGGTATGTCCCATATAGCTTAACCTACTATAACAGTGATCTATTCAAATATCTACTGTTATGGTAAGTTTATTTACAAAACAGTAATTTTCCTCAAATTTTTTTGGATTTGCTGTTTCAGGGAGTGAAAGAATCAGTCCCTCCAACACAATAAGGCAGATGAGTCTATTTAATGTTTGTTGTTCCCAGGAAAGAAGCCAGCTGGGGACCAATTTTTGTCCTTTCAAAACTAATCATCTTTCTCTTGGTAACAAAATTTGAGATATTCACCTTGCAAACCTCTTTCCCACTGCTGTCCCAAGGCTTTTATAAGGTCCAGCTGCACATTCCACTACACAAAAACTGTTGGTGTTACATAAGGTTATTTGCCTTGGGATAGTAATTTCAATTTACATCTTTACGTTTTGGTCTCCCCACCACTCAAAGGGTTTTCACAAATTGCCTGGCTTCAATTATAGCCTTTTGCAGACTACAAGGCATTCATACTTTCTTCTGTTTGGAAGATTGCCTTATTTCAATTCCCTCCATACAAGACACTCTAGTAGTTCTTCATTTCACTGCTCATCTTTTCATCAGCCCGGGCTTCAGACTAAACAACGAAAAGTCATGTTTAACCCACCCCTCCAGTTAGTTTTTTCTAGGATATCCCCTAGACACCTCCCTGCCAACTGCCTTCCTACCTCCAGACAAAGTACCCTCTTATCCTCTCTACTTCTTAAATCTGGCTTATCAAAACATAGCAAGAAGATTTCTCAAACTAGATTATATGGCTTCTTCTATTCTAATGGTTTAATTTGCCAAACTCCATATTAAAAAAAAAATCCAGTGGTACCTTTAATCAGTTTGGGCAGAGCATCTTCACCCTTTAATATCCACAATTCCTGTTCAAGAAGAACTTGTACATTAGGCCAATCAGGTCTTACTAAATGCAGGCTACCCTTTTTCTCTACCATCTCCTACTCAGTCACAACCAATGCTTTGGACTTTGCATGGTGGACAGTATTTCAACTTATCAAAATCCAGGGCATGTGGGAGCCTCTTTTATAGGCTCATAGATAAATACTTAGCTAGCTGCCTTTGCAGGCCATTTTAATCCTAGACAATTTCCCTTTTTGTGCTCAAAATAGTCTTTCCCTTGTGGGTCATTTTAAGCCTAGCCAATTTCCCTTTTTATGCTTGAAGTAATCCATCACATTTAGTTATAATAATATACATTACATTTAGTTAGCCTTACCCATCCCATGGTTGATAATGATATATTAACCCTAATGAGAATAACTGTAATCATGCCATAGATAATTTGAGGGGGCCAGTGCATGGAATAAAGTATTTAGGAGCTGCAGCTGTCCATTAGTGCTACAGTGGACAGTCCTGGGGTAAATGCTCTGGTTCCCATCCACAGGTCTAAGCTGTGCTTGAAGATGGACAGGGATGAACTTTGTTATATGTGGATAGGGACTGTTACATAGCAGCAGTATCCTCTGCAAAATATACCTGTCCCTCCAGGTCCTCATGAATGGATGTTACAACCAGAGTTCTTCCAGGAAATTTTCCACCTCTGGTGAACTCCCCCCAAGTAAGTCAGTTTTCCTTCTATTTCAACAGACTACTAAACCAGTTCTTTTCCAGGACACCTGACAAAAAGGCTTGGAAAATAGATGTGTTCTGTAAAGATCAAAAAGGACTTACCAAAGGTGTTTCTGGTGACTCCCTTTTTGGCCCACATGACATTGGTACTCCTTCTTATTCATCTGGCCAGAGGCAATTTCCAAACCCTTTTTCATACAGGGTAAGGAATGCCTAATCCACCCAAATATTTAACATTTCCATCTGTCTGTGTGGATTATAAGTTTTTGATCCATGTAGGCATCTTTTCTTATTATGTACAACAGCTGTTATGTTAAAGTAGGCAAGAAAACCTGTTACTAGGAAATCATACCTGGCAAACTGGAAAAGAATTTCTAGCTGGTGTCATAACAAAGAAAGGATCCAACCCAAGTGGGGACTCCTCTGGTTTGTCAGTACCGGTGTGAATCGCTCAACTCAGGTCTTGCATACACTTCTACCAAGGTATACCTTTTGGCTGTTTCTGCTTGTCTGATTTTAGATTTCCCCTTTCTTCCTTATTTCAAGTTAAACAGTTTCTGAAATGGAATATTACATATTTGACCACATAAGAAACAGATGATCCCCTCCCGTTAACTTAATTTTGTGCTGGAAAAATTAACTGTCTCCTTTTCAGCCTGCAGCCAGTTTTCCTTTAAAATTTCTTACATGGAAGCCTGCTTTGCACATTGCTCTGATTTCTGATGGGTGGGTATCTGAGTTATAGGCCTTAGTGTCTGTGCAGATTTTTGATCCTTTTAATAAAGACAGTGTGAGTCTTAGATCCAGCTCTCCTTTTATGTCAAAGGTTGTTTCTGAATGTACTTTAAACCAGACCATTCATCTCCCTATATTATTTCCTTAACCCAAACACAAGGATGAAAGAATTATTAATTCTTTAGAAATCCGGTTACCTTTTCAGCTGGACAGAATTAAAGATTTTAGAAAATCTAAACAACTTTTTTGTTTGATGTATGTCCGTGTGGGTGAGAATGTTAGCATGGGCAGAGGGGCTAGAGCACAAAGAATCACCATGGCTGCCAGGATGATAGACCACCTTGTACAGTGCAGCTTTTGGTTTCTCGTGGAAGGGAGGTTTGAAGATTGGCAGCCATATGGGAAAAGAAAAGTACTTGCATCGGTTTGGGAGGGTTGGATACATTATTAATGGAAGAGCTTAAATGAAAATATTTGTTTGTTTATGTTCATTAATCAGATAAGTGAGCTGATCCAAGGACACTTTTCAGTCACAGCCTGAGCCAAATGCTAATTTACACATACTGTAGAAATACATATAAATCAGTCTAATGTAAATGTGTAAAAGTTAGACAAGTTAAAACATGACTACATATTTACAAGCAGAAGAAATACAACAGAAAATAGCTTATTAAATTGTATTTGAAAGACAGAGACAACTTTACTGTTCCAGGAATTCTGGAGGGAACGACAAATCTAAGAAATAATAGAGGAATTGAACTCCCTAGATTAGGTGTGGTTGAAAGGGTGATTAAACAAGGTTGGGGGCCACTAGTAGCAGACATGGGACTAATGAGGCAGGCATACAAAGTATTATTTGAGTTTAAGGAGGCAGAAAGAAATAATCTCTGGGATAGCTGACAGAGAAGGAATGGCAACAAATATATATACTTCACAAATATGCAATTACGTCTCATAGAATTATTTACACAGTTACTGCTATACCCACAGTAGACTACAAATAATATTTCCAGGAGTAAATGGGGTATGCTGCAGATCTGAGCAGGGAAGGGGGGGGGTGACTCAATATTAGATAATTTTAAAAAAGAAGTCTACAAGTGTTGAGGATATATTTGGGGAAGATGTTATACAGCTGGATTTATTGTTTGCTGTTTTTTATTCTAAGGAGGTTCGACTACCAATGTACAATAGGCTGTTAATATTCATAATATAGAGGACTATGACTGCCTTTCTGATTGTAACCAGATTATTATGTGTCCAAGACATGGGTGCCAAGAAATTCACCTAGAGAGTGAAACTCTGGAGGTGAATCTTGTCATCAGTGTTGAGAACACATAATAAAGGGTTGTAATCGGAGACCTGATCATAATTCTTTGCAGTGCATGGAGCTTTATCTGTTGCATGTACTTCCTGTTACAGAAAAAAAGTGCAATCTGTTTTACTGGCTTTCAAAACCAGCAAAACACTTAGCAAGTGTTGTCAAAAGACACCGTCACACCTCTCAGTATGTTTGCATAATAATTTAGACAAAGGATCAAAATTGGAGACAAGTTTTTAAGTAATGCTCTGATTCAAAGAACGACACGTTTGCATCAATATGCATTTTTGGAACAATAAGAAGTATGAAAACTCTAATTCCAGCATTTTTTTACTGACTGTAATCCTTAGTAATTTACCAGAGGAAAAAAAAAACAAATTGCCATGGACAAAGCAAAAAACATGAGACAAACTCAAGACAGTTGAGCGTGGAGAACAAGCAGAAACAAAGCTGTTCTACTTTCTGCTGCTGTTGTCTGCTGGCTGGCACTGTCCATTGTTAGTCCCTAGCATGAGACCCACTTGTAGCAGAGCTTAGGGTTGTGTGTAATCATTTTTACACAGACTCCCAAGCTCTGTTACATTTGGGTCTCACCCTGAAAAAGTGTGTAACAAGTTTATCTTTTCCCTGATATTGGAGCATAATCACGGTGCTCCATGCACTACAGTGCTTTTAGCTAAACAGCTACTTACTAGTATCTTGAAATCTTGAAAACACATACCATAAGTGAAATTAGAAAAAAATATAATAACATTATAATAACATATAAACATATAGAAGTGCTAAAAGAGAATGTATAATGAGAGTATTTGTAGATGTTAGTGAATACTCAAGTGGGTTGCTCCCCCCACACCACACTGTAAGCATGCATATTATAAATAAGTATTATTGCTGTGTAGCTCTGGTCTTCCAGGAATAGCCTATGACCCCAGAATTGGATACCTACAAATTTTGGCTTAATATTTGTTTGTACTAAAATACAATTTACTAATGTGGGAGTAATTTCTGTGGATGCAGCCCAGATGGGAATACTTTGTGTTTTGTGTATTTTTTAAGTTTCATTTAATTGCTTTTCTGTTAAACACATGATGGCTTTATTAGAAAAAAAGGGTAGGTGAAAAAAGATGCTAAGGGATGGCTGTGGATGGGATAGTGAAAGAAGGGCAGGCAGCTGGGGCACACAGACTCAGACAGAGGTGGTATACAGACAAATGTTGGGGAGGTTAGTAGATGGAGCCAGACATAGAGAGGGTGGACAGGTGGTAATGGGGAGGGTTAGACAATAAACAGGGAATGGTGAGTGACACATAAGGGTGGGAGACTCCAGGATGGGAATATTGTAGGCTCCTGTCTTGGTTTGATGTTTCGCAAGCCTAGAGAGCAACAACCCAGTCGTCATTCATCTGGGTGGCCAGTGATATGGGATGGCTGTTCCCCTGATAGCCTAATGATTTGGGCCTGCCAGTTATGTGACTCCACATTTAGCACCTCCACATATCTGGGGTGGGCATCCAATTTCTGGTATACCTCGGCAGCTACCAGTATCCACAGCTGAGGCTGGAAGAAGAGAGGACACCCCTCTGACCTTCTTTCAAAAGAGGAGCTTTCACCCCTTCTTAAGAATCAAACAAAGAGGGCACCAGTGATCTCCCTCAGGTCACCCCCTGCTGAGAGACAGACCTGCATAACTTGAGGTGACCAAGGCCTCATGTCTTCCTTCTCTACCACCAGTGTGATCTGCAGAAAGGAAAAAAAAAAGTGGACTGGCATAGACATGATAAACACTCCACTACCAGTAGAGACTTTCCTGTCTTCTGTAACATCCAGCCATATTCAGCTTTTGCTCCTCTGTTGCTGGGAAACAAAGTATGTACTCCTATGGACACACGTGCAGCAGTTAAAATAGTAGAAGACAACAGTACTAACAAGCCTACAGCACATATCAGGTCTGCCTCTGCCTCTCACTGACAGTTCTGGGTGGAACTGCTTCATATCACTGTACTGATATACCTATACTGCTTACCAGTATGGGTGACACAAGTGTCATCACTCACCATCCCAGCAAGCCTATGACAAGTATCCACCTTCTGCAGTGAGCCATCATTATGACTCAGCAAGTGCTACCTAAAGTTCCTTTGCAAGAAGACCAGGAAAAGCCTGCTGTCCTTAGCACACCACACTATAGCCCTACATTCCACAGTACCTGACGTAGCCATGGCCACTCACTGAGTTCCAATTGAATAGCTCAATGGTAGCCTTGTCATATGTTATACAATGTAACACTGCACTGCAGCACTGTTGTATGCCCATAGTAATGCACTATAGCTCTACTGCATATCCATAGTACTGCAGTGCAGTTCTACTGTATATCCATAGCACAGCACTGCAATTCTACTGAACATCCATCACACTGCACTGCAGTTCTACTGTACATCCATTGCACTGCACTGTACGCCCATAGCACTGCACTGCAGCTTTACTCTATGTCCATAGCACTGCATTGCAGCACTAAGACATGTCTGTAGTGGGACTTCCAAGATGGCTGCACATTGAGTAACAGCTTAATTCTAGCTGTCCTAGTGTGAAAACAGAAAATTAGCAGAAAAAGCCAGTGGACCTAGATTTCTTGGTAAATTTCAGTAACTGGCTAGTAAGTGCACTGCTTGGATACCATGAAAAAAGAAATACAGAGGATCTGAAGGGAAATCAGATACAAAAGGCGAAGAAAAAACACTGACTGGGAAAAGTACTTTAGTTGTTCAGCAAAAAGCAGTGCAAGCTCCAGACATGACTTCCAGTACACAGACCTGACTAAAATCAGTGAAACACTGATGGAGTGCATCAACTCAAACAATAAAAGTCTGGAAAAAATGGAGGAAGGTTTAAACAGATATTCAGATAAGGTGATAAAACTGCAAAACTCAGAGGTCAAAATGAAGAAAACGCTGGCTGAATATGAGATTGCACAATAAGAGATGTTTAAAAAAATAGAATAATAACAGAATTAGAGGACAGAGCACATTGGGAAAACCTGAGATTTTCTGCTGTACCCAAGAGTCTGGAAGTAACAAAGTGTATTCATTTTATGAAAGCACAAATAAGCAACTGGAGTGGTATTCCACAACAGGAATTGTTAACTGAAAGGGCACATTGTGTGTATGCTCTAAACCTGGCTATGAGAAAACAACCTAGACCTTTAATAGTAAAGATGCAATCTTACCAGCAAAAGGTGTTGATTCTGACAAAACTGTGGCAGAAGGACAAAATACTAAAAATGGAAGACAGCAGAGTGTATGTGGAGAATGATTACTCATTGTACATCAGGCAGAAGAGGAGTAAATTTCTCCAATTATTCAAGAATTTTTTAGAAGAAGGTGTGAGATTCAAACTGTTGTACTCAGTTATCTTCAATTTTTTTTCGATGACGTACATGGTAAGGAAGAAATACAAAAGTTTGTCCAACAAAAAGTGGGCTGTGAAATAGAAGGAGATTCTGTGTCTTGTTCTTCTGGTAGAAAAGACCACAGAGAGACTGTACCAGTGAAACATTTTCCAGTGTGTCAACAGAAAATGCTTGAAAAGAGGGGAAAAGCACAAGAGTTGGCTAGAAGAATCAAGAGTACGTTGGAAATGAAGCAGAGGCAGGGTTTGGGAGAAGGAGATGAACAGGAATAGAACAGGAAAATCTGGAAATATTGGACTTTCTTGGACTTTGTTAAACTTGTAGGGGACTCTAAAGAATATGCCCTACTTCATGTCATTAACGTTTGGAGAATAAAATCATTAACTTGGAAACTGACAAATGTGGGATTACAAAGCAATAATTATATTTGTGAAATATGACAGAACAAAAACATCTGGAAATATTGCACTTTTTTGGACTTTGTTAAACTTGTAGAAAGCTGTAAAGCATGTGCCCTACTTAATGTCATTAATGTTTGGAAAAATACTCAGGAGAGAAGAAGAGGAAGGACAAAGTTAACTGTAATTAAAACATTTTTTTCTTAATAGTACTCTTTAAATACTGCATGATTTTCTTTACATGTTGTAAATTTTTTTTCAGTTATTTTTAGTATAATGGAGTTACTAATGTAAATAGGTGCTCCTGTTTTTTTCTTTTTCTTTCTTTCTCCTTGTTCAGTTATAAGGAATGTTGGCACTGCAATCTAAAAAAAAAGATCTGGTTAAAAGAGCATGACAAATGAAAAATTACTGTGCTTTTTCTAGTTCTTGCATAGGGAAATGACTGGGTTAAGTCCACTAGCATAATCTAGTAACATGTTTTCAGAGAAAACAAGTAAAATTAAAAGAATATTGAATATTGTAAGTTTTTTTTCTAGTAAATAGTTTTGTGTCTGGTTCTCAAGTCTCTAGCAGACAATCTGATAAAAAGAAATGGCTTGGAGAAAATGTTTTTTGAGAGCATTCAAGTGTTTTCCTAGCTGAGAGAGCTATAAACATAAGAAAAAACAACAGACAGCACTTGATAGAACCACAGGCTATACCATGCATATTAGCATGGATAGCCTTTCTTTTAGGTTAGCTTGAGTTTGTGTGTGTGGCTGTCAGTTTGGAACATTTGTTCCATTTAGGAGGGTAAAACTTCAATATTTGAAAATATACATAGTTTTGTGTGTTATTAGTAAGGTAATAGGTTTTAAGGGGGTATTGGGGCTGCATTTTTGTTTGAGGGTTTTCAATAAAATAAAAAAGTTCTGTATGATGTGATATAGTCTCAAAAGGAGCTGACGAGAAAAAACTGTATAAAACATTAACCTGCCAAACAGTACATGCATGTAACTCAAAAGCTGAAACTAGACATTTAACAAAAAGTTGTGTAGAACAGAGCATGTGTATGTAACTTTAAGAAGCATTTCCAGATGTAAGCACATGCATATAAATAGTGAGCACGTGCAGGCAGCAGTGCCATTTTGAGAGAACAGCCAGAGTGTTAACATGTATGAATGTGGTAGTCAGTCTGTTTATAGGTTTATGTAAATTTAAGTTGCAAAGCCTCATTCCTGATGTGTTTCTTTGCAATAAAGCTGCTTGAATTGAACCCACAATAGTTTTGTCTGTTTTATCCTGACCAGACGAGTGACATGGTGTCAAAACCGGGATAGAGTCTGCAACTTCTTCAAGCCATGAGGTGTAGAGTTGAAGGTGAAGGTGTATTGAGCACACTGGGTGATAGTGCTCAAATGATCAAAAAGAGCCAGAAATGCACTAAAGGTAACGAAAACTTGCATGAAATATTTATTTTGCAAAGAAAATGAAATGGAGCATTTGTAAGGCACAAACCGTATTATTAATCAAACAAAAGGTACAAAATGCATTATTAATTAAAATGTTCGAAACTACGATATTTGATAAAACTAGCTAAGATATTCATATGGGGCTCAGAATTACCTTTGGTTTGCATAACGAGCTTGTTTAAAGTAAAACAGGCACAAGAAAAGTATAATGAGCATAATAAGAGATTAAATGGGCTTAATGAGTACAATAAATGGGAAAAATAAGCTTAAAGAGCAAGGCGATTGCATGTTTTTAGCAGAAGACCATGTTTTGGGCATAATCTACTATTTTGCATTGGCCGAAGCCATTCAAAGCATAACTAGAGTTATTCTAAGTATCTCAGAGTGTGCAAAGTGTTTGCAGAGTGTGTGCTTAATTACTGTGCAATTATTTCAAAGAGCTTGCTGTGTGCAAAGTTCAGTTATATTGCAAAGTGCAAAGTACAGCCCTTTCGAAAAAGTTTCCTGTGTTGTGTACATTTATTCGCAGGGTACCAGCATTTTAAAGTATTTCTTATACTGTACAGAGTTATTTCGCAAAGTGCAGCCATTTTGAAAGGTTCTTGTGCTGTGTACAGTTTATTTGCAAAGTACATTCATTTCAAAGTGTTTCTTACTCTGAGCTTCTCCTGCTGTGTACAGTTTATTCGCAAAGAACAGTCATTTCAGAATATTTCTTACACTGATAAGGAGTGGTTTCACAAAATACAGTAATTTTAAAGCATTCTTGTGGCACGGAGATGTATTTAGCAAAGTACAGTTGTTTTAACGTGTCTGTTGTGCTACTGGGCATAATTACAAATTCTGTCATATATTTATGTGTGTGTTCGTATATAATTTCAAGCACCTTCACTAATGTGTGTTGAAATGGCAGAGGCATTTGGCAGGCCCAGTCCACTTGTGTGTGATCATAATATTGCAGAGAACTGGAGACTATTCGAGCAGGAATGTAATATTTTAATGCGAGCAGCTTTTACTGACAATGATGCATGTACAAGGGCATTCATTTTGCTTAACTTAGCTGGGTCAGAGGCCATTTAGAGAGAGTGTTCATTTATGCATGCACCAGCAGTATATACAGGAGAGGTGCAAAATCACCATATTGTTGTACCGGTTGAATCAAGGTAAGACCCTGAGTGCATGAAATGTAAATTTAGAGAACTCTGCAATCCCCAGACAAATGTTACATTAGAGAGGCACCTACTTTATACAAGAGACTAAAAGCCAGGTGAAACTTTTGGAACTTATATCACTGACTTGAGAAATAAGGCTAAAACTTGCAGATTTGGTGACTTGAAAGATGAGTTAATGAAGGACATGATAGTGCTACAGAGAGAAAGATTTTGCTTTGTAACAGTGATTTAACATTGAGCAAAGCCACAGAGATTTGTCAAATCCATGATCTTACAAAAAGGCACACATGCTTACAAGTGATAAGAGTTTAGTTTCAGCAACCTCTACAGCAAGCATAGACAGTATTCAGCATGTGGCAAGTAGAAGCAGGCCTAAGCAGATGGCAGCTGCAACTCCTGCGAGATTCCCAGGGAGGACCCATAACTTTTTACCAAGTTCCAAGACTAGCTCAGCAAAACAGACATGCTCAGTGCAGTATAAGGGTGAGTCAACAAAACCCAAGTCAAGTCTTATTGTTTACTATCGTAATTGTGGTGCCAATCATGAGTCTAAAAGAGAGAAGCACTTAGCATTTAGTCAACAATGCCACAAGTGTAAAAAATGGAACCACTTTCAAAAGTTTTGTAAATCAAGCAAGCCTCATTCAGTTATTAAGAAAGGTCACTCAAAAAAGCAAGCTGATCATGTAGAAAGCTGCAACCATACTTTCTATGTAGATGGTGTATCAGTGGTCAGTGAAAAGATTAGTTCAGTAGATTTATTGGCCAAGAATGAAGTATTTTGTACTGTCCTGATCAATGGTAAGCCCACAGAACTCAAAGTAGACACTGGTTCAAAGTGTAATGTGATGTCAGCAGAAGCATTTGCTAGAGTGAGAGGTGGTGAGCAACCTAATTTGGCCAACTGTGTGAAGCTTGTTGCTTATGGAGGTGAAGAGATTCAAACCAAAGGCTCAGTAATGCTTTCATACTGTTCGGCTTGGAACAGTTACAACTTGCAATTTTATGTAGTCAGAAGACATGTGCAGTCATTATTAGGTCTCAGAGACAGTTTGAGAATAAAACTTCTTTCTTTTACCAAAGATGTACATCATGTAAGCACATGTCCCAGTTCCAACTTTACTGATGCTATTTTCTCAGAGTATGCTGATCTGTTTGGCGACAAGTTAGGCAAACTTCCAGTTGTGTACTCCATGAAAGTAGACTCAGAGGTCAGTCTAGTGGTCAGACCAGCAAGGAGTGTTCCAATACTTATGCAGGACAAAGTCAAAGTCCAGTTAGACAAAATGGTGCAGCATGTTGTGATTTGTCCAGTCATAGAACCAAATGAATGGTTGCCTTCCATGGTAGCTGCTCATAAGAAAAGTTCAGATGAAATCAGAATATGCACTGACCCATGAAACTTGAATAAGGCATTAAAGAGACCTCATCATCTTATGCATACAGTTGAGGAGATTGCCACCCTCATACCAAATGCCACTGTTTTTTTCTGTCTTAGATGCAGAGAGTTAATTTTGGCAAGTGAAGCTTGATCGCAAATCTTCACTACTGACTACATTCAGTACCCCATTTGGTAGATACAGATTCCTCAGGATGCCTTTTGGAATAAATTCTGTCAGTGAAGTCTTTCAGTGTGCAATGGAGCAAATTTTTTTCGGGCTATCTGTGTGCTGTAATAGTTGATGATTTACTGGGTGGAGGTAATGGTGAAGCAGAGCATGACAAAAACTTCAGGAAAGTTCTGTACAATGCACGTGAAGTAAACTTAAAGCTCAATCCTCTGAAATGTAAATTCAGACTACCAGAAGTTACTTATGTAGGTTATTTATTTACCAGTACAGGCTTACGACCAGACCCTTCTAAACAAGCAGCCATTCTTGAGATGCCAGCCCCAGACAGTGTCCAAGCCTTACAGCGTTTTCTTAGTATGGTTAACTATTTGGGCAAATTTATCCCTGACTTTAGTGAGTTAGCGCATTTAAGACAGCTGACACACAAAAATGTTCCCTGGTCATGGCTAGAACAACACCAGAGAGCATTTGATAACCTCAAAGAGCAAATTGCCAATCCTCCTGCATTGAGATACTATAATATACACAAACCAGTAGTTCTTTCCTGTGATGCTTCAAAGTTTGGTCTTGGTGCAGTTATTCTTCAAGAGGGCAGACCTGTTGCCTATGCTTCTAGAACTCGTACCCAAACTGAGATGCAGTATGCTCAAATTGAGAAAGAACCTTTGGCAACTGTGTTCGCATGTTTGAAGTTCCATGACTATATCTATGACTGAGCTATCCAAATAGAGACTGATCATCAACCTCTAGTCACCGTTTTCAAGAACCCTATGCATACCACTCCAGCAAGACTCCAAAGAATGATGCTTAAGAAGCATTTCCAGATGTAAGCACGTACATATAAATAGTTAGCACAAGCAGGCAGCAGGGCCATTTTGAGAGAACAGCCAGGGTGTTAACATGTATGAGTGTGGCAGCCAGTCTATTTATAAGTTTATTTAAGTTACAAAGCCTCATTCCTGATGTGTTTGTGTGCAATACAGCTGCTTGAACTGAACCCACAATAGTTCATCTGTTTTATCCTGACCAGACGAGCTACAAGTTGTTATACATAAAAGGTGGGAATAATAAACTGTCAAGAATATGATGCTTTCTATAATGTCTGTAAATGTTAATGGTTTCACAGATAAATACAGAAAAGAAAGAGTAGTGAACTATATTAAAAAATGTAGAGTGCAAATAGCTATGCTACAGGATACACACTTGGAAAGAACTAAACATGTGAATTTGATAAAGAAGGATTTTCAGGATGGTTATTCAGTGGAATACCTGGGGCAAAGGAAGAGAGGAGTACTTATATTAATTGTAAGAGGAGCTCCAATAGTAATAGAAGAGCATAAAAAAGACAATGGTGGCTTTGTAGTACTAAAGGGCTGCTGGCATGGGAGGAGGATTACAATGGCATGTATTTATATTCCACTGAAAACTGCTATATGGAGCTTAAGAAAATTCTGGGAGAAATAATCAGCTTTCAGCAAGGAATATTACTTATAGGTGGGGACCATACCTCTCAACCTGAAATCATAAAATCATAAAAAATCTGGACACAGGCACATGAAAAATATGGTCTATATTAGAACATCGAAGTTTCAAAACTTTGAATGTTCTAATATCGAATCCTATTATGCAAAAGCTAAAAACATCGAACATACAGAACAGCGAATTTTTTCCTAGAGAAAAATTTGTTGTTCCAAAACACATACACACAACACAAGCACACCAAACAAACAGCAATCCACACACATACACCTAAAATCTTGCACCTAACCCTACACTAAACTATACACACATCACTAACTATCCACTTACCTTAACCCAAACCCTAACCCTAAGGTCTGTCACTATCGCACACTTACTTGACCTGCGCCCTAACCCTAACTCACCTACCCCGCCCTAACCCTCACGTCCACACAATCGCATACTTACCTAACCCGTGCCCTAACTCACCTAACCTGCCCTAACCCTCACATCCACACAATCACACACATACCTAACCGCGCCCTAACCCTAACTCACCTAACCCGCCCTAACCCTCACGTCCACACAATCGCACACATACCTAACCCGCACCCTAACCCTAACTACCCTAACCCGCACTCAATCGCACACTTACCTGAACCCGACCTGTAACTTTCCACCACAGCGCTGAAAATACCAAAGCAACAGAAACAGACAACCAAATTCTTTCTCTAGGAAAAAATTTGGTTTTCTGCTGCTCTGATATTTTCAACTTTTGCGTAATAGGGTTCAATATTAGAACATTTGAAGTTTTGAAACTTAGATGTTCTAATATAGACCCGAAAAATAGGTACAAATCTGTATGCTGATTAACATAAAATTTGCATACATAATGTCATAACCCCACCCACTCTGGTGGAATTGTGGGATACCAACTTTTAAACGCAAATTGAAGAACAGGACAAACTATTAGACACAAAATAAACAGAACAATAGTGTTTTAGTTAAATTAATATTTGAACTTGTATCAAACTTGTTCAAACTGCAAAACTAAATTTTCTTTTATAAAAATAAAATTAACTGCTTCAGCCTTCTACAGCCAGAAAATAAATGAGCTGGATTTAAACAGAGGAAATCAGCAGATAGATAGAGTTACCTACAGACTTAGCGCTTTTTGGCAAATGCAATCAGTTCTTTCAAAGCAAGAACTGTAGAAATTATAAGTGTAATAATATATGAATTTAACTAACACGAGGAATACATTCAATATAATTTCTACAAAGATCATCATGATGAAACAATATTTTCTATGGAAAATATTTAAGCAGTCTATTGCAGAACTGTCCATACAAAACATTACCTTTTAATCACTTACATTTAGGCTCCTGAGCTAACATTGCCTTTAGCTGTTTTTTTAAAAATACAAACCAAAGAAGGACCAGGAGTAGGCTGTAAATTCCACTATAAAGATTATTTATTGTAGAACAGACCACATAATAAAAAACATAAGCGCTTTCGTAGGTATGTACCCCACTTCATCAGATGTAAATATGTTGTATCTTAACCTTCATTTTATACTCTGAAAGCACTATTCACATGCATAATCTTTATACTGGAATCTACAGCCTACTCCTGGTCCTTCTTTGGTTTGTATGCTTCTGGACTCTTTTGGCCTTTTGGACCTGGAGACCTGCTTTTGGTGGTAGCTGTTTTTTTTTTAAATGATCATCTACACATAAAGTGCCTGTTGCCCTTTAAGAATAAATTGCCTATGTTACATTGCCTACGTTACATTAGAAAAATGATAAGCTAGTCATATTGCAATAGGTAATGGATGGCAAACTGATAACAGGTTCATAGTTATTAAGTATCTCCGCCAAAGACATTCTCAGGACTGCAGCATCCACCCCCTTTAAAAGTACAACACAGTACAATATTAGCAATCCATCTACATACTGTGGGAGTAGAACCCATAGCCTTCTGCATCAAAAGCATGTATACCACCTGTTGTGCTACTAAACACACAAACAGACTTGGCATAAGCAGCACTAAAGTCCCCCCAAAGAACTATGCAGCACAAGAAATCTGGAAAAAGCCAAAATGTATTGGGGGGGGGGCACAAAGGCCCAAAACCAGGGACACATTTTAAACATTGCTTGTATAATCTTAGAAAGTTGCTAGAATAAAATGTTTTGGTGTTACCATGCATTTCCTGAAAGACAGGAAGACTGAAACTTAGATGGATATCATTATTTAGTGAATTCAGTCCTCACTGATTTGCCAGAAAACCACAAATTTTAAGAGGAACAGACCAAAAGTATGAGTCAAACATTCCAGACATTATGTGAAAGTTTGGACAGTTGAGAACTGTGGACTTAACTCCTTGAATCGCAAGTGGTGGTATGGGTAGAGAATTTAGGCTGTTGCTTCTTGTACCTAAGGTACAGGGTTTGAGTCTCAGTAGCCCTAACCACCAGTTATACCCAACTGGAGCATTTCACACACACACACACACACACACACACACACACACACACACACACAGTGAATCAGATAAAAAACAAAGTTACACATTCGTTGCAGCAGCAATTAATTGCAATTGTACTGTTTTGACCTCCATGAGCAGCAATCCACACACATCTTACTGTTCTGACCTCCGTGTTAGCGTATCAGATGAAAATAAAAAGTTACAGATGCAGAAGTTAATTGCAATGCTATGTAGCAGATAAAAATAAAAAGGTTACACACACAATTACAGCAGCAGTTAATCCCTTTACTGTTCTAAATTAACTATCCATTAGCATATCAGATACAAAATAGTTACACACACACTCAGAACAATTGCAGCAGCAGTTAATTGCAATGACTGCAACAATTGCAGCAATTAACTCCCCTTACTGTTTAGAATTGAGTACTCGCTCTTGTTGTCAGCAAAAACGGTTTTAAATTGTATGGACAGGAAGAATAGGATGTGACTGTACTTAAAGAAGAATGCCCAGAAACTAATAAAGTAAATGTGAAAAGGCCCTTCTCGCCTCCTCAGCTATGCCACTGCCTACAAATACAAAAAGAGTTCCCATCAAGGACACCAAATACTGCAGAAAGTAACATTACTAGATTTTATAAGCATAAGTGTTAACCAGCCTGTTAGTGCATCAGATGCATTTTTTTATTCCTTTTTCTTACCTGGAGGCTGGGCTGTTTTTCTCATCTGGCGGACATCAGTGGGATAGTGGGTAGGTCTGCTGGGCAGACTCTGCAGAACTTAAATTCTGCTCCACTGGATGACATTGCCATGCTGCTATATTCCCTATTTCCCTCTAAAACAGTTCAAATCAAATATCTGGCCAAGTCCAACAGCCAGTCTGCCTCCGAAGCTGATGTCATCACGCACTCCCCTGTAGGCTGGTGATGCATGGTGACATCAGTCATAAATTTAAAGTTGTAGATATAAAAAATAAATAAATAAAAAAATTTAAAAAAATTGGGAATTAGAGGCCACTCAGGAAATCGTGGCACCCGATTATTTTGCACTCAAAACTGGTAAACACAGAGGAATTCGGTATGGTTGAGAGGTATGGTGGGAACTAGAATTTGATTTGCAATAGTGAAGATGTGTCTGGGGGGCCCAGATGGAAAAATATAACTAAGGAGGGTAGAGTTTTAAAGAAATTGATGAAAATATTTGGCATGGAAGATGTGAATTTTGTACTAGGAGTTCAGAGTGAATTAACATATTCCCCAAGATACAAAAACTGGGATTGGCTAGACCGAATTTACATTTCACAGGAATATATGCATTTAATTGAAGGTCTTCATATGCACTCAATAACTATTTCAGATCGTGCTCCAATAGTAACTAAATAAAAACACAGGGCAATGAAATAAAAATGAGACACTAGCACTTAATGACTTATCTGTTGAAAAGAGAGGAATTTAAGGAATGGGTAGTGGAAATGATTAAGGAGCTATTAGAGAAGATAGAAACATCTTCTGAAAATAGAGCTAGCGAGTGGGATAAAATTAAAATAGAATTTAAAAATAGTGTGGAAATAAAAGAAAGGGAGATATGGTTAAGAAATAGTAAGATTTTTTAGAGGGACTGACAAATGTTAAAGTATTGCAAAATAGGGGGAATCTTACAGAACAAGAAGAGGAGCAACTGCAGAATGCTAAACAGAAAATAAGGGATTACCTTGATAATATGCACAAGTTTAGAAAGCTTGCTGTTAAGCAACTGCTTTTTGATAATTCTAGAGCACAAAAACTTTTAGCACAACGACTCAGGAAACAAAAAGTGGAAAGGGCTGTCACCAAGCTTAGGGAGCCTATAACAAGAGATCATGTACAAGTATTAGAAATATTTCGGAGGTTTTATGAAAGTTTGTATGAAGCAGAGAAATATGGAAATCAAGAAACGGTACAAATGGAAATGTTTATGGAAGAATTAAATATGCCAAGGTTAGAGGTAGATAGGAAGAGATGAGATAAAATGGCTATGTATAACCAAGCTACAATAAAGTCCCAAGGAATAGATCGTATTCCTGTGGAAGTCTGGACATTAGGAGGGAAAAAAACTGATGAAGATCTGGAAGGTTTTGTTTAATAGTATTTTAAGAGGAGGAGAAGTACCAGCATCCTGGAAGAAGGCGGTGGTAAATGGTAATACCTAAATAGAGTAAAGATCCATCAGATCCAGCTTTATACAAGCCCATTTCAATATTAAACCATAATTATAAAGTCTTTATGTCTATAATGGCTAAAAGAATTGCAAAAGTGATACCAAAATTGATAGATATGGATGTTTGGTTTTGTGGAGGGGAGGCAAACATTTGACAATATTAACAGAACACTGATGATCCAGAGGGAAGCAGAATGTAAGAAAATACCACTTTTATTGGTGGGTCTTGCTGCAGAGAAAGCATTTGACAGAATAGATTGGGACTTCATGAGCAGGGCAATGGAAGCATTTGCTTTCCCTGATACAATTATAAGGTGGATTAGGAGTATATATGAAGGATCAGAAGCAAAAATTAAAGTGGATGGGGTCCTCTCTGATAACTTCTGCTTGAGTATAGGAACCAGGCAGGGTTGTCCCCTTTCCCCTTTGTTATTTGCATTATATTTAGAACCACTGGCAAAGAAAACACGGGACTCAGAAATTTAAGGATATAATGTCAGGAAAAGCTGGCTCTGTGTGACAGGCTAGAAAGAGGTGGCTGGGAACATATTTTTTGGGAGTGTAATGAGCTGTCAGACTTTAGGGATTCCCTGCAGACCATTCTGTTGGAGATGCTGGCTGAGCAGATTGGATTGACTGGGTATATGATTTTTTTTGAGCTATGATACAGAATCGAAATTGCCTAGACATAGTAAAACCTTGCTGAGTCTAATTATGGTGGCTGCCAAAAAAGCACTTACTAGAAAATGGAAATCAAAGTCTAAACCAACTTTAGTAGAAGTAGTAAATATCGTAACAGAGATAAAACAACTGGAATTGGGATCTTTAGAAAAGGGAAGGAGCAAACTACATAGGAAATATGGGAATTGCCAGAACAATGTATGCAGAGAAGGAACGAGGTTTAAGAGGCAGGATTTGAATGAGCTTTATAATACTTAACTGACAATGACTGGATAGATTATAAGTGATGTATAATGTTTGCAACTACAGTTGTTTCAGTGGTGTCTGTGATGTATATTGTTTGCAACGAAAGTGGTGTCATTTATGTAAATGTAAGATTGCCTATGTCATATTTGATAATTTAATAAAGATATTTATTAAAAAAAAGCATTAAAAAAGCATTAACATAACATTGATGATCCAGAGGAAAGCAGAATGTCTGAAAATACCACTGTTGTGATCTTGATACAGAGAAAGCATTTGACAGAGTAAGCTGGGACTTTATGTGCAGAGCAATGGAAGCATTTGCATTCACTGATAAAATTATAGGGTTGATTAAGAAGATATATGAGAGATTGGAGGCGAAAATTAAAGTGGGTGGGTAATCTTTGATAATCTCTGCTCAAGCATAAGAACTAGGCAGGGGGCATCCTCTCTCCCCTTTGTTATTTGCATTAAATTTAGAACCTTTTGCAAAGAAAATAAGAGGCTCAGAAATTCAAGGATATAATTGGTATGGTAGTATAGAAAAGCTGTCTCTATTTGCAGATGACATTATTTTATACCTGACAAAACCAGAAAGGGACATTACAGTGCTGTGGAGAATATTGAGACAGTTTCAAATCTTTTTTGGAATATAAAATTAATGAAGCTAAAACAAAGGCAATAGTGGTAAATTATATACCCATATACAAATTGGTTCAGCAATATGTATACTTATGGTGACATGATAAAATGAAGTATTTGAGTATGGATTAAAAATGATTCTGGTGTGGCAGCTAAGGATATGTGGGAATAGTCTAAAAAGATAATACAAAAACTGAGAAATGGAAGGTCTGTTTTATGGATATCGATAGTAAGATACAAGCAGTTTAATTTATTTTAGTCCCTTTAGATTCATACACAGCTCGGACATGTTTTTATCAACCAGGGAAGAAGTTGTGAACAGCAATTAATAAAGAGCTGAAGGATTTTATTTGGGAGTAGAAGAGGAGAATAGTCAATTCGGATGAGCTGATTCTTCCAATAGAACAAGGTGGTTTAGGATTACCTGATTTGAAAGGGTATATCAAAGCTACACAGTGTAGGCTCCTATACATAGCACAAGCAGAAAGCTATAATTCAAAGTGGAAAGGGATGATGATGAAACGGGGGAAGCTCAAGAAATAAGGAGAGACTGGGATTTTGGATGCAGATACTTAAGGAAAATAACAATAACCATACAGAATATTATATCCATAAAGAAGCAGAAAGTATTGTAAGAGTTCAGCCAACATGTGAATGGAGAAAGTACATTCTTCCAATAGAGATGACTGCAATTAGGGGCACAGAGAATAGGCAAGAGGGGACTAGAATGTACTGGAGAAAACTGGCAAAAGAACCAAGGAGCAAATAATTAAATAGGGAAATGTAATAAAATGGGAAGAGACCAAGAATACATTTGGACTGCAGGTTAGAGACTGCCTTCTCTATCAAGAACTTAGGTCAGAGTATAGGCAAAGAGAAAGGAATAGGGGGATCCTAAATGAAAGACCAGCACTGGTAGAGTTTTTGTAAAATCAAGAACAGAAGCTGCTGTTAAAAATGGATAATTAGTAGGGCATATAACATATTGCATGGTAACTATAGGAATCAATCAGAGGAGGTTAGAAAGGATTGGGAAGATAAGAAATGTACAAAGAAACAATGGGAGGATGTATGTATGGCTCTCAAATATGCAAGAGAGACTAGAAGATTTAGGATTTTTGCTTGGAACTATTTGCATAGATATTTTTATACCTCAAGCAGACTCCAAATAATTTTTCCTCAGGTAGATTACAAATGTTGGAGATGTGATGGGGAAGAAAGAGGTAATTTGGAACATATTTTGGGGGGTATAATGAATTGCAGACTTTAAATTTCCCTGCAGCTTACCCTATTAGAAATACTGGGTGAGCAAATTAGTTTAACAAAGGAAGTGATTTTTTGAGCTGTGATACAGAATCAGAATTGCCTAGATATTGTAAGGCTTTACTGAGTATAATTCTGGTGGCTGACAAAAAAAACAATTACTAGAAAGTGGAAATCAAAGACTAAACCAGTTGTTATTAAAATAGTGAATACATTAACATGCATGAGACTGAGAGCAAGTGTGTGTGTGTGTGTGTGTGTGTGTGTGTGTGTGTGTGTGTGTGTGTGTGTGTGTGTGTGTGTGTGTGTGTGTGTCCTGAGATGAACTGGCATCCTTTCCAGGACTGGTTGCCATTTTTTGTCCTTTGTTTGCTGGGATAGGTTCAGTCTTCACACAACAGTTATCTTAATAATGTGGGATTTGAAATGAATGAATGTTAGCCTCTGTTGTGTTGGTTGGAATCTAGGAAGGGCAGTAGTCAGTAGGGATAAGGGGTGATGTGGTGGTGTTGGGCATAAATGGGAGCAGCATGGACCTGCTGTTCACCACATATTTAGGCATGACAAGACAGATTCATAGCTTCTTTGTGTTGTAAAGTATCCAAGAGTATAAAAGTGTTCCCTTCTGCAGTGCTCAGAATTGGGTTAGCTTCCTGGGGCTTGGATGTTTAGATATTACAGTGGTGATGATATGAGGGAGTTATTTTGTGTATGTGGGGGGGGGTTATAATCAGCACAATGCCACACAAAATATTAGAGATATCAGTGTGGGATGCATGGGAATAGCATAGGTAAAAAAATTGGGGTACTTAAAAACATAGAAGGTAAAGATAAATGGTGCCCAAATGAGACAGATGGTCTTACTAGTGGAGTTAAATGACCTAATGCTCCACAGCAAAGCAGGCAAATAATATGGTGAATGAACAAAGGAAAAAAACAGGACTTGCAAAGTTACAGGAACAATCTAATAGCACCTTAAATTTACTGGAAGTACTACAGAGTGGAGAGAAAAATCGTGTGGATGGGTTTACATTTGGTGAAGTATTTTCAGCAATAAAAGTGGAAAGAGTTCTTAAGACCGTTTATTTCACAGGAAGTAAAGGTAGAAAATTAATGCAGAAAATACAGCAAGGAGAGCTTTGGAGGATTCATTAATATGGCAGAAAGAGAGAAACATTGTAAGGAGACCAAAGTTATTACCCAACCCCTCTGTACAGAAAATGATAAAAACTCTCCTAGTCTGTTTTTTAGGGCTGTCCAGTAGACAAACCAAAATTGTACTGGCTATGCAGCCATATGAGGAGAGAACAGGATAATGAAACTTAGCATGTTCATTCTTGAAGAATGGAGAATGGAGTCCCTTTAGATTCATACACAGCTCGGACATGTTTTTATCAACCAGGGAAGAAGTTGTGAACAGCAATTAATAAAGAGCTGAAGGATTTTATTTGGGAGTAGAAGAGGAGAATAGTCAATTCGGATGAGCTGATTCTTCCAATAGAACAAGGTGGTTTAGGATTACCTGATTTGAAAGGGTATATCAAAGCTACACAGTGTAGGCTCCTATACATAGCACAAGCAGAAAGCTATAATTCAAAGTGGAAAGGGATGATGATGAAACGGGGGAAGCTCAAGAAATAAGGAGAGACTGGGATTTTGGATGCAGATACTTAAGGAAAATAACAATAACCATACAGAATATTATATCCATAAAGAAGCAGAAAGTATTGTAAGAGTTCAGCCAACATGTGAATGGAGAAAGTACATTCTTCCAATAGAGATGACTGCAATTAGGGCACAGAGAATAGGCAAGAGGGGACTAGAATGTACTGGAGAAAACTGGCAAAAGAACCAAGGAGCAAATAATTAAATAGGGAAATGTAATAAAATGGGAAGAGACCAAGAATACATTTGGACTGCAGGTTAGAGACTGCCTTCTCTATCAAGAACTTAGGTCAGAGTATAGGCAAAGAGAAAGGAATAGGGGGATCCTAAATGAAAGACCAGCACTGGTAGAGTTTTGTAAAATCAAGAACAGAAGCTGCTGTTAAAAATGGATAATTAGTAGGGCATATAACATATTGCATGGTAACTATAGGAATCAATCAGAGGAGGTTAGAAAGGATTGGGAAGATAAGAAATGTACAAAGAAACAATGGGAGGATGTATGTATGGCTCTCAAATATGCAAGAGAGACTAGAAGATTTAGGATTTTTGCTTGGAACTATTTGCATAGATATTTTTATACCTCAAGCAGACTCCAAATAATTTTTCCTCAGGTAGATTACAAATGTTGGAGATGTGATGGGGAAGAAAGAGGTAATTTGGAACATATTTTGGGGGGTATAATGAATTGCAGACTTTAAATTT
Organism: Protopterus annectens; assembly: GCF_019279795.1. Lineage (NCBI taxonomy): Eukaryota > Metazoa > Chordata > Ceratodontiformes > Protopteridae > Protopterus > Protopterus annectens. Next base: position 572,669,966 of record NC_056739.1, on the reverse strand, counting down.
CCCTGCAGCTTACCCTATTAGAAATACTGGGTGAGCAAATTAGTTTAACAAAGGAAGTGATTTTTTGAGCTGTGATACAGAATCAGAATTGCCTAGATATTGTAAGGCTTTACTGAGTATAATTCTGGTGGCTGACAAAAAAAACAATTACTAGAAAGTGGAAATCAAAGACTAAACCAGTTGTTATTAAAATAGTGAATACATTAACATGCATGAGACTGAGAGCAAGTGTGTGTGTGTGTGTGTGTGTGTGTGTGTGTGTGTGTGTGTGTGTGTGTGTGTGTGTGTGTGTGTGTGTGTGTGTGTGTGTGTGTGTGTGTGTGTGTCCTGAGATGAACTGGCATCCTTTCCAGGACTGGTTGCCATTTTTTGTCCTTTGTTTGCTGGGATAGGTTCAGTCTTCACACAACAGTTATCTTAATAATGTGGGATTTGAAATGAATGAATGTTAGCCTCTGTTGTGTTGGTTGGAATCTAGGAAGGGCAGTAGTCAGTAGGGATAAGGGGTGATGTGGTGGTGTTGGGCATAAATGGGAGCAGCATGGACCTGCTGTTCACCACATATTTAGGCATGACAAGACAGATTCATAGCTTCTTTGTGTTGTAAAGTATCCAAGAGTATAAAAAGAGTTCCCTTCTGCAGTGCTCGTAAATTGGGTTAGCTTCCTGGGGCTTGGATGTTTAGATATTACAGTGGTGATGATATGAGGGAGTTATTTTGTGTATGTGGGGGGGGGTTATAATCAGCACAATGCCACACAAAATATTAGAGATATCAGTGTGGGATGCATGGGAATAGCATAGGTAAAAAAATTGGGGTACTTAAAAACATAGAAGGTAAAGATAAATGGTGCCCAAATGAGACAGATGGTCTTACTAGTGGAGTTAAATGACCTAATGCTCCGCAGCAAAGCAGGCAAATAATATGGTGAATGAACAAAGGAAAAAAACAGGACTTGCAAAGTTACAGGAACAATCTAATAGCACCTTAAATTTACTGGAAGTACTACAGAGTGGAGAGAAAAATCGTGTGGATGGGTTTACATTTGGTGAAGTATTTTCAGCAATAAAAGTGGAAAGAGTTCTTAAGACCGTTTATTTCACAGGAAGTAAAGGTAGAAAATTAATGCAGAAAATACAGCAAGGAGAGCTTTGGAGGATTCATTAATATGGCAGAAAGAGAGAAACATTGTAAGGAGACCAAAGTTATTACCCAACCCCTCTGTACAGAAAATGATAAAAAACTCTCCTAGTCTGTTTTTTAGGGCTGTCCAGTAGACAAACCAAAATTGTACTGGCTATGCAGCCATATGAGGAGAGAACAGGATAATGAAACTTAGCATGTTCATTCTTGAAGAATGGAGAGAAAATATTATATAAGTATTTCTTTATCTTAAAGGAAAAGGCAGAAGTCCAGGAGGGGCCAAATTTCTGAAAAAAATGTTACAATGACACAGTGGTATAATTAGTAGTGAAGAGATTACTTTGGTGTTTGGAAGTCAGTTTTAGAGGGTTTATGGTTTAGTGGACAGACTTCCAAAGAAAGCAGGGAATTCAAAAGCTGTCTGGGTATTCAGCTTGGCATGGAGTAGAAACAGGCTATCTTTGAGACATCTACCATCACATTGTTGTATGTCTAAGCTCTTCTCAAAGGACTTTTATGGCATTCCTAGTAAAAGTATGACAGTGAAAAAGAGAACTGTACAATGTTTGTATGTCATATATCCCAAATAGAGGAAGATACAGATATGTGCTCTACATTGGTTAGGGCTAGTACGTGAAAGATAAGTAAGGAATATATGCAATGGCAGTCGAGTATACTTGGTAGACACATCACTTCAGCCATTGTGTTGCTGTACATGACTGGCAGTGCTTGTAGTTTAGTACAAATGCAGATGAGCAGTAAATCCTAAATGAAATTGAGTGATTCACTGTGTAGCATCATAGCACATGCCATAGTTTGCTTGGGTCTGTATTATATACTCGAAGTTTCAAAACTTCAAACCTCATATGATCGACACCATATGAGCGAATTTTGAATAATCGAATATATAATAAAAAAGAAAAAAAAGAAAAACTTACCTAAACGCTCTGAGCAGGGGGCAAGACCCCTGCATCCCCCACACCCCCGCTACTTAAATATAACAACTCCGAGATATCACTTCAGTGCAGAAAAGGGAAATCTTCCCATTCTGCGCCGTATGGAGCCATTTGTTTTAACCTTTGAACTTGTAAAAGTTCGATCTTATAATGTCGACCATGTGACATTCGAACTTTTACAAGTTCGAGGTTATAATAGGAACCTGTTTGCTTCACGTGCAGCTTTACCACTGTGAATGTCAGAACTAATATGCCTACAAGAATCCCTAGTGTGAATACTGGCAAACTCCAGCATGGCCATTTGAGCTGCACATATAACCCAGTATGTCACTTAATTAAATAGCGCACACACACGCACACACGGGCACAGAAATTAATTTCTTTGATGTTGTAACAAATATATATGTTCACATAATTTAGACTTGTGATAGACATGTATCTGAACATGAGTCAAGAACTGTGACATTATTATTGCTTATACCAAAGTTTGCATTTATGTCCTGTATCTTAATAGCATGATGTGTAGTCATTCTTTTTGCATTCTGCTTAGGGATACTCAGAACAGCAATTAAAAAGGTAGCCAAATGTAGATGTATTTTATTTTTTGAGTACTAAGAATGAATGAACTGCAGATATTAGTGCTGTGCAGGACTACAGAATGAGGCTTTTAAATTTGCTTGTTTCTGAATTACATACTGTAATCTAGAGTAGCAGTTGTGCCCCATTTAGAATGTAGTACATATTGCATTAACCCCTCACAACTACACCCTATCCTCAGTCAAGCCATTTTTTTATGTATTATGCTAAAAGTGTTTTTCAGATGTCACTTTTTTGCACATTAAAAGATTATTTTGTTGCTTCAGGTATGTAGTTTTAAGGTAACATTTCTGTTAAATTTGTTTTTCTTTTTTGAAGCATAGCATTTTGTTTGCAATGAAGCTGCAGTCTGATTTAGAGCAGTGTTGGATTTTTAGAAATGTTTAGTTCGAATATAGATTTGTGGGTTTTTTCACAGTATTTGCTTATGTACAGCTGTTTGTGTAACGCCATTTCATGCTGTGATAGGGAGTTTCCCATTTTCTTTACTTTTGCATGACTGTGGAGTTATTGTATAAAAGAAAGGGTGTGTTTGGGGAGGGGGGTTGCCTTTCATTAGGAGATGGAGAGGCCTAGCCCTTTGCAAAAAAGTTTATCTTAGAAGTAGCTTATAGTTTTTGAGGGAAAAGTCTCATGAAAAAATATTGGAAAAATGTTTCTCAAAAGAGTGTGAGTGAATGAATCACTGGTCTTGCAAATTGCCCCCAATGTTGCCTTATGTAGCTCCTTTTGTCACTTGTAACATTAGCCATTTACATGGCAAACAATGTAAATTACAGTCGCTGTGTTATGGCAGTAGACAATACCATAGGTTCATAGGTGTGAACTAGGCTAATGGACCTGGAGCCTTTACAAGCCTAGCCCATAGGATTACCCTGGCATCATGCCACCCGACTTTAGTTCCCAGTGGCTCTGTCAAGTAGAGCCAGTGGAGTGACCCCCCGAGGTGAATTTTCTATTTCCCATCCACTCATCGAGATTTCTCTTGAAGACGGCCAGTGAGGCGCTCCGCTTGACAAGTATGGGAAGTCTGTTCCATAGCATGGGCAGTCTCTGGGTTATGAACCTGTCCCTCCAGCTTGTCTGTTGATTGTGGTAATGAGGTTGAGGTCTCTGGAGCGTGTAGTGTGGAGGGATTGGGATTTCTTTAGATGTAGCATTTCTAACAAAGCTGGGTCAGACATGGCTTTGTAAGTCAAGCAGAGATCGCCTCTAAGTAGGCAATATGAGACAGAGAATAGTTGGAGTTTTTTGAGTCTGTCCATATAGGACAAGTGTTTAAGGCCTAAGATCCTCTTTGTGAGGTATTTTTGCGGCCTCTCCAGTTGTTGTAGGTGTCTAGTGAGGTACATGCCAAATGGGGTATTGTACTCGATGATTGGCCTTATGAGGGAAGAGTAGAAGGAGACAATCACCTCTTTCTTCCTGGATGCAAAACCTTTAGTAATGAGATGTGCCACATAGAAGGACATTCTGACCACAGTGGCAATGTGGTGGTCAAAAGAGAGGGTGCTGTCAATCTGTGTTCCCAGATCTCTTATGACGCCTTCTGTGTTCAGTGGACTACCATCGATGTGGTAATTAATGGGAACCGGGTTTTTCCCAAAGGGGGATGACGACATTTTTTGGCATTGAGCTTAAGGGCATGGTTCTGACATCAGTCATCGGTCTCAGTGAGACCTTTCTGTAGGATGTCAACATCACTTGGGGAGTTAATTATGGCCCCCAACTTGCAATCATCTGCAAACTTTGTCAGCCAGAGTGCCTTCATGCTGGCCTGGACTTCAGAGAAGTAGACACCAAACAGGAGAGGACCCAGGACCGAACCCTGTGGGACTCCACTCGTGACTGGTCGACAGTCTGACTTGGAGTCAGCTACTTTCACACTGTGGGTTCTGTGAGCCAGGTTGCAACCCACCTAGTGATGTAGGGGTTGATGCCTAGCTTAGTGAGTTTTTCTATGATTCCTGAGTGGGGAATGGTATCAAAGGCCTTGGCCAGATCAAGACAGACTGTATGTCTCATTCATCTGAACATTCATGTGTTTACACATCCACTGTTCAACTCACTTCATACTTATTAATTGTCTGTCATTTTTTAATTTGATCTTCATTATGTCAGTTGTGTTCATGATTTCGTTTATGCATGGGGGATGTGAGTTTTGACTGATGTACCTCTGCTATAGACTCCATTATACTACATTCCTGATTACTACAGCAGAGTGCAGAAGACTGGCAGTAATATGATTCAGTCTGTCATGCATAGATCATTATGTGCACCACACAGTCTCTGTTCATTCCCTATTTTGCTGCCTAGAGACTGTTTCTGAATCTTACTTTCCTTTTTATGCTGTATTCCCTTGCCAGGTGGCTCATCTTTAAGCTAACACTAAACACTTGAGGAAGTTAAGTTGCAGTCTGATTTAATAAATACTGTTTTACAGTAATGTATCGTATGTTCTGTCCCACTTCCTCTCATATGTTTATAACCAGATGTGGCTCTAACAGGCCAACAGTGCATTAGATCAGGAGCATAAGCAATGGTTATGGCATGGTACCTCAGAGTGTAAGTACTCAAACTGTACTCTGATGAAATCAAGTCCTCAGACATACTGTTTTAAAACAGACATAGGACCTGGTACTGAAACACTGAAAAAATACTGCATTTTAGAGAAGATCCCTTTTGCATTTCTAACGTTAAAGACGTATTCATTTGTCATACATTCTGGTGCTACTCATGTTCTGCCTATCTAGGATGTGGGTGCAGAATACAGCTGCAGTTTCTATGAAGCAGACAGTGTCAAACAGCATTCAAAGTTCACTTGAGTTTTTTTTTTTCATATCTACATCCCTCATACAGGGGCTTCACTCCCTGCATCCAGTTTACCTAATATAATTAATTCACAGATCAGTGTATCTCTGTGATAGGGAATTCACTCTTACAGTACAAATTTCATTCTCACGCTAGTATGATTCATCAGTCAGTTGTCTTTGCATAGATGTCCTTTGGGCCATTGTCCTATTCCATTAATAAGTTTTTCACTGCAGGATATTAGGGAGTTAAACCCAGAGCTTTATGTAATTCCTGACTAAAACAGCTGACTAAGTGGTCCCTTTCTATAGCATTTACAGTCACATTTTTTGAAGTGTAATTCTAATTTTCTTCACTTCAGCAAAGAAATCCATTAGCCTAAATGGTCGTATACATCTCTCAAAACTAAGCTTAAAACTGCGTAACTTAAGAAGTGCCATTAGGATTATTAAAAAGGAATAAAAATGTCAGAGACAGAAGAGAAACTCTCTTAGTAAACCTTTTTAAGGAAGACCTGAATATAAAGTACTTATTTTATATTTTAACAAAATGGTGATTGCACTGATCCATAAGGACCATTTTAGAGCCACAGCCTGAAGACAGAAAGAGTGAAAAAGGAGAGCACGTCATTACATTCAAAACAAGAATGTACAAAAAAAAACTCAATATGCAGAAAAGGACTTGTGCTCCTCACCATTTCTTAGTATTAATACATTACTGACATTTAGCATTGTGTTTCCACAAGAGAATATGAAGGCTACTTGACAAATACAGATGATGCCTAAACTGGCTGAACAGTGTGATGTAAAGTGTTCCTAATTTGGGGGAGGAGGTATTTCTCTGTGAGGACAACCTCATAAAAACACATTTTAGTTAGCTATTAAATAAACGTGGCATTACTAAAGAAACCACTGTCAATTTAGGTAGCACCCTGCTAAGCCTTTCTACAGACCTGTAGGTTACCACTAAAGGAGAAAAGATGTTTCAGTAGGCTAGACTACACAGACAATTGTGTATTCACTAATTAAAGAATTTGCCTGTGAACTGTGTATTAACTTTTAAGACAAGTAATGTATGTTCAGCACTTTCAATTTAAACAGCAAGCCATGATGCTGTCTGTTCAGTCTGAGACACCCCAGGACCCTGAGAACAGCCGTTACCTACTGTAACTGAAGGACAATTCAGTTACAGTAGGTAACGGCTGTAACTGAAGGACAATTCAGAAAATGTAGCATTTCTGACCTCTGCTGTAGTGCTGAAATAGCTTAAAACATTTAAACCCTTATATGTCTCGGTCTCTACAACCAGTACTATAGGAAGATGGTTGTAGATTATCATTAGCTGCCTGCAAATCTTTGCGTGTGTCACACAGACTCATTTTACACACTCCAACTCTCACAGCTTTCTAAGACAAAATATGCTATAATTATGTACCAAATCATTATAATTAAGTTAAAGAAGTGTTTTCTTTTAAGTTTCTGTCTCTAAACAATGGAATGCATTTGCTCATTGAGTAACATAACTTTTTCAGTTTTTAAACAATTTAAAAAACTTTTATTGACAAAACTTGGGTTGTAGCATGCTGTCAATAAACATTAAAAAACAGAACTCAGTCCTTTGATTTTGGTTTTGTGAATACTAAGAAAGTTTTTAATTTCTGATGTAAATATTAGCCTGCCTAGAATTCTAGAGATTCTAACCTGACTAATAAAAGTATTGCAGCACTCAACATTGCTGATAGGAGAGTGGATACCATGATGAAAGATTTTAATTTGGCTAGTGAGTAAAATCAAATTTTCTCCTTTAGAGCTTTTTTCCCCTCATTCTGTATATACAGAGTACTGTTACTGCAAAGGGACATACATTCCAGCAAAGAGGACATGATACGGAAAGTAAATAAAATTGTCTATGTCAGAAAATGGCAAACAAGCTTAATGCAAAGTCTAGGAATTCTAGAAACGCAATTCTATATAGCCTAGATTTATAGAAGGAAACTTTTATGTTCTGCTTTGAAGATTATGCATAGAGACTAAACAGATGAGAAGGGGGTTAGAATCATTACACCCCCTACAAATATTCATTCGTTCATTTTCTGATACCTGCCTTGCTGTATTCAGATTTTCAAGGGAGCTAGAGTTTATTCCAGCAAGAAATGAGTATAAGGCAAAGAAACAGTCCTAGATGAGACGTACCCCACACGTATTCACACCTATGAACAATATGGATGGTTTGTCTGTGGGAGTTTGGTGGAAAAAGGCTCATGTAAAAACTCAAAATGACACGTGTACAGATCAATGTAGTATTTTAACTGCAAATGGAAATAAGTCTTTGCTACTGCCTTTAATAACTTAAAATTAAAATGTGTTATTACTTGTCTCATGCTGGATTTTATTTACTGCCTTGTCATCTGTATTATATGTTGTATATTTATGTGCTTCCCTTAGGATCATGGACTGTAGTTGAAGACAGCTCAAGTAATCATCATTGTCCCCAAGAACTGTATTCACTGCAGCAGCACATCATGGTTTGCAGGACTTGGACAATTTACAAACCATTGTGCGCTGTTACTGGGTGTACAGGAAAGCAGCTGAGATGTGATCTTTACACACGTGAATCAACTGCATTGTTCTTGGTACTTATCATTTGAATTCTTTGGGAAACATCAGCCTGAGAATATGCTAACAGACAGAAAGCAGAACTCGTATTAAAAAATTGGGCACCAACAATTGGTCACACAAGTGCACATATTCACTTATTAGGAATACCTAAAAGCAGCTGAAATTTGATTGCAACATACTTTTACAGGGATGCATACTGAAACTTTAAGTATTATAATTACGAACTTAAGAAATTGAACTATACGTGTGAATGAAGATGACTTACACTTGAGTCTGAGGTTGTACCATCTTAAAGTATTTCTCTTTTTGTGAAGTATATTAATCCTGGAGTTAGTATGCATAGAAATAAATATATATGTAGCAAGGGGGTTGGGAGGCATAGTCACCCACGCTGGGGGTGCAAAGGGCTTACTCTCCTGCAGAATATAAAAGTGAGTGTCACAGTTTGCAGGTTTTGTGAATGGATGGCAGTTTATTTCTTGAAGGGCCAGGAGGCTCAACAGGATTTGCATTTCTAACGGAGAGAATTTTCCAGTCCCAGTTTGACTTATAGAGGCTGGACCACACCTACTACTGCAACCCCTGGTGCCATCATATTCCTGTGGGCCTCATTCAATGCAAGGTGTCAAAGATGGAGAGTCATCAGTTAGTACTTTCTTCTGAAGTACTGGAATATCCATCCGTTGGTGAGGCTTGATTCTAAACCCTCATACATTCCTTTTCCTCTTTAACACTGGTTTGAGGGTCAGTTTTATCATGTGGATCACACACTGTCAATTTATGTCCGCTAGGTGTTGTGCCTTTGGCCTACAACATAAGTCAAGTACCCTCTGGGCCTTGGATGATGAAGTGGTTTTCACCACTTTATGTTATTCTATATTTATCCCCCTTAGCTGATTCTCTGACAATTTGAACTCATTCCTAAACCTTGGATACTTTTTTCCTAGCTTGTAATGCTTAATTTTTAAACCGGGAATGTTAATAATGTACACAGATGCCACTACACCAGTGAGCAAGCAGTGTATGTCTGTATTTCCTATATTCTCAACAGTAAGAAAGAAATTGTTTAGGAGAATTCTTCTGTACAGAGAAATGTGATGCCCCTGCACTGGCCCAGTAATCAAGGAGCCTCAGTCCTCATCACTAACACCAGTGAGAGACGTGCACATTGGGAGGATGACAGGTTCACATACAGTAAAGTACAGTTTCCCTTAAAAGCATATAGAGATCATAGTCAGTCTGGGGCTGGTTTCTCTCTCTTTATCCAGATCCCCAATAAGTCTCCGCACTGGCACAGCTATAGGGTTAAGATCTCAGCGGAGTGGTCAAGCCAAAACCTCCACCACCCTCTCTGTCCAACCAGTGCTTCGTGTCCCTGCCCAGATATGTGACACACACACACATACACACACTTTGAGATTTGATTTATATACAAACACACAGACACTCCTGGGGAAGGCTGGCACAGGTTACCTAGCTATGCCCCCTTCTAACCAGACTATAAGGTAGTAATCACTGCCACCAACACCCTTAATTATCAACTACTATAAGGCCATTCCCAAAGGGTGACCAATTCTACTGTGCAATGTTACTATTATCCAAATGGTAAGTGTGACCAAACTTTTAAGGCAATTTAAGAGTGGCCTGTACAGTGTCACCAAATACATATGCAAGTACTCTAAGAACTTAAATATCTCTAAACAAACCAGCCACAATTAAAAGGTTTAAATATATTTAATAATAAAAGAACAGGACAATTCTCAATAACTCAACACAGTGACAACAGAGTTCAGAATCACAGGGAATACTTGAAAATAACATTGCAGGACAGTCTCACATAAATACAGAAAACATCTAGACCAGTCTTACTATTTGCCTATCTATATCTAAGAGAGATGCTATGATCTAAGTCTTTCTTACAGAGCAAGGCAAATACAAGTGCTGAATGTATGTTTTCAGATCCAAGACAAGATACAAAATTCACAGACTTTCTTTCTGAGATAGTTCTTAAATTACTATCAAACATTTCTGCTGGGTTATCTCAGATTACATAATTCCTGTCACCTCTGTCTTTATTTCCCAGGCTAACAGGAACTTAAAATATAACACCTATGTGTTAAATACTTATCTCTCTAAAGTTTTGCCTAAAACTGGAAGTTGTAAAACTGTTAAACACTTTTACCTTGGAAACCTGTAATTATTTCTGTTTCCAGACAATAGCTAAATTTCTAGCCGCAGACATTCTATCTCCAAGCTGAAACTGAGAGATACCACAGTCATAAACAATTTCAACTTATTTTCTTAGAGTTTTGCTCTTTTCCAGTAGGATGTACTGTGGTTACATTTTTGAAGCTCAGTACATAACATACAGTTTACTTACATATGTAAGACAAGCATACAAATCATATTACTATTCACAAATAACATAGAATTATTTACAAAATACCAGCTAGCTGGGCTGGCAACCTTCACAAGGATTATAAGTAACTATAGAGAGATTAGTGAATGGGTGTGGGGCTACATATGATGCGGGCTGTGCTCTAGCAGCACATTAATATTGGCATGATACCATTTGTGGAACCAGAAACTGCCAGTATTACTTGTGCTGCTCCAGTACAGTTTGATCATTTACAACGATTGGAAGAAGTGGATAGAAATGACCATGCACTAAGTTTCCAAACATCTTTTGTCATTAAAGGATTACCAATATTAAGTTTTATTAAGCTATTAAAGAAGAAATAATCATATTTTTACAACTGCTATTCTGTCACTATACTTATTTATTACCAGTGTTCTGAAATACTATTCACCAGCAAAGTTATAACCTGATGTTGTTAATCTTCATTCATTCATTACTGATGGGTATCGGTTCCGTCCTCAGAACCGTGTCAGTCATTATAACAAGCTCACACCAGCCAGAAAAATGCTCGAGCTATGCTTACCCATAGTGCCCCTCTCTATATCACATCAGATCAAGCCAGCTCTCAAGCTAAGTGGTTTAGAAATTATACTTCAACTTATATAATTTTTCACTGTTTTTTCCCCATGCAGTCAACGGGAAGCAGTAGTTCAGGAAATACAAAAGCTGCTTCTAAAAAGAGTCATCCAAACAGTCCGACCAGACCAGATAGAATCTGAATTTTACTCAAGGTTCTTTTTAGTGCCAAAAATGACAGGTGCCTGGAGGCCAATTTTGGACCTCAGCATTCTAAACAAGTTTGTCAGACAGACAAAATTCCAGATGGTCACAGTTCAGTCTGTCCTTCCGTTTCTGGAGAAAGGTGACTGGATGTGTTCAACAGAGCTCCAGGATGCGCATTACCACATAAAAATGGACAAACGCTCCAGGAGATTCCTCCGCTTCTGGCTGGGAGCCAATCACTACCAATTCCAAGCACTGCCCTTTGGTCTCTCTGCAGCCCTAGAGTGTTCACTAAATGCACAGCAGTGGTAACAGCTCACTTGAGACTGCAAGGATTCCGGGTGTTTCTGTATTTAGATGATTGTCTCTTTACTGCCCCTACCAAGCGTCTACTGATTACAGCCCTACATTACACCCTGAAGCTAGCAAGATCCTTAGGGATTTCAATAAACAAAGAAAAGTCCAAACTGACTTCTACTCAAAATATGGAATTCATAGGGGCAACTTTCTCAACTCAGTCTTGCCTAGTCGCTCTGCCACTTCACAAAGACTAAGGTCTCAACTCTGGGTGATAGTCTCCCAGGACAAGGTTTTGGCACATGCAGTCCTTCAGCTACAAGGATCAGTGGCAGCATAGATTACTATACCAATAACCCACGCCTGGGTGTGGGTAATGCTGGATTTACCCACGGTTGGTGTGGTTCGGTCACGAGGGCGAAGCCCGAGTGGCCAAACAAAGACAACTGTGGGTAAATCCAGCATTACCCACACCCAGAAGTGGGTTATTGCTATTACACAATGACATTATTTAAGAAAAAAAATAATTACTTTTCTTAAATAATGGCATTGTATAATGCCTCCTTGCTGCCCTTCCGCAGCTGTCTGGTATTCTGTGGCAGTTCTGATGTACTGTGCATGCGTATGCCTACACAGTACATCAGAACTGTGGGCAAAAGCAATGGAGAAAGCAAGATCTCCATTGCTTTTTACAAACTGTTTCGCTATGTTAAATGGGTTTAACATAGCGAGACAGCTTTAAAAAAAGCAACGGAGATTGCTCATAGTGAGACAGTTTTGAAAAAAAGCAACAGAGAAAGCAAGATCTCCGTTGCTTTTTACACACTGTCTCGCTATGTTAAAGGAGTTTAACATAGCGAGACAGCTCTAAAAAAAGCAACGGAGAATCTCCATTGCTTTTTTCAAAGATGCCTCGCTATGTTAAACTCGTTTAACATAGTGAGACAGTGTGAAGCAAAGGAGATCTTGTGTTCTCCGTTGCTGTAAAAAAAGAGTTATAGTAATGGAAAAAGTCCAGGCGACCGGACCTTTTTCCATTATTATAACTCTGACTTACAACATTGACCAATCAGCGTGCGTGTTTTTGAATATTAATGGGGGGGGGGTCATTGTATAATATAGTTCTCCTAGCAAGACTACACATGAGACTCCTACAATGGCTGTTAGCAGCACAGTGATCCCCTCTAACTTATCCTATATCTTTTCAGATCTGCATAACAAATTGAGGCAAACAAGACTTAATTTGGTGGATGAAGCCAGGAAAAAGAACTATAGAGTCATCTCTTCTCCCTCTCTCAGCCCAAGGCCATAGTGACCACAGACGCTTCCGTGATGGGGTTGGGGGGCATTTCCAGGGAAAAACAGTCCAAGGCAGTTGGTCCCCATCGAGGTCAATTTGCATATCAGTTTCTAGAACTGTGGGCAGTGCTTCTAGGATTGCAAGCATTCCAGTATGTCCTCCCATTAGGGACAATTGCTATCCAGATGGATAACGTCTGTCGTCTGGTATATCAACAAACAAGGGGGAACCAAATCCTACCCATTATGTCAAGAAGACATGAGAATTTGGAAATGGATGATATCTTCCAACCATTTTCTGATAGCAACGCACATTTCCGGGGATGCCAGTGTGATTGCAGACAAGCTGAGCAGATGCATTCTCCTGCCTCATGAGTGGTTCCCTCAGCCCTGTCATAGTGACGAAGATCTTCAGTTGCTGAGGCCATTCTTGCTGCAATCTATTCACATCCCCTGCAAACCACAAATGCAGCAGCCACTTTGCCCTAATCCCCAATCAGGGGGAGTCTCTAAGGTACGATCTAATACACAACTGGCCCATGAGACTTCTTTATGCCTTTCCCCCCTCTTCCCCAGATCCTGCAATTTCTAAAGAAAGCTCTTCGGTTGAGAAGTAGAGTAATCCTCATTGCTCCCTATTGGCCCCAACAAGTTTGCTTTTCCTTCCTTTGGCCTCACCTACTCCACCAACCTTGGATTCTGGATCCAGCTGTGGAATTGATATTGCACCCACAAGGGTTGATCCACCCGAACATACTTAGTCTTAAGCTGACAGCTTGGTTCCACCACTTCCAGTAATTCCCATGCAAAATAATGTATCCTCCCCTGTACAAAACATTCTTCTGGCTTCCCACAAACCATCTACCAAGAAACTTTATCTTAGCAAATGGAAAAGATTCATAATTTGGTCTTGAGAGAAAAGACTTGACCCCTTCTCATCTCCATTGAATTCTGTACTGGACTATTTATCAAACCTCCTCTATTCGGGAGCAGCAGCTTCCCCTATTTGAGTACACCTGACAGCTATCTCAAACTACCACAATGGCTTCCAGAACTCGTCCTTGATATCTCACCGACTCTGTAAAACCTTTTTGAAAGGTGTCACTCACATTAGACCACCCTTCAAAGACCCAATTGAACCTTGGAATTTGACATTGGTTCTACAGTCCATGACCCGTCCCCCTTTCAAGCCTGCTACAACTTGCAATATGAAATTTTTATCCTGGAAAACTCTATTCCTGGTAGCTATTACCTCAGCAAGGTGAATATCTGAACTACAATCTTTGTACATAAAAGGTCCTTACATGGTTTTCCATAAAGACAGAGTATCTCTGCGGACTAATCCCTCCTTCTTATCTAAAATTATTTTGGATTTGACTATTAATCAAACAAATGACCTGCCAGTCTTCTTTCCCAATTTTTCTAATAAAGGAGAATATTGCCTGCATTTGCTTGATGTGCATAGACAATTACATTTCTACTTAGGGAGGACTAAATCACTACAAAAATGTAAACAATTATTTGTATCCTTCTCACGACCAAAATTGGGAAAATATGTGTCTAAGGTAAGTAGCTAAATGACTGAGAGATTGTATTTCCTTTACCTACCAGCAAAACAAAATTCTCCTACCAACAAAGGTCAAAGTACGTACAACCAGATCAGTTGCAACATCTGTTGCCTTCCATTCAAGAGCTTCCATGGATGACATTTATGCAGCAGCAACACAGGCTACTCCTCATACTTTTATCACTCATTACAAATTGGACTTGGTCTCCAGGGGGAGAGCATCCTTTGGTTCAGTGGTGCTCTGGAATATCCTTCCATAGGGCCTCCCAGGACAGAAAGTAGCTAGGGACTCTGTCCCATCAGTAATGAATGAATGAAGATGAACACCATTAGATAAAGAAGTTATATTCTTACCATAATGTTCCATCTGTGTTGTTCATCTTCATTCATTCATTACATACCACCTTCCTTCCCCCTCCAAAAGACTCCTGGAGGTTCGGATTTGCTCCAAGCTCCGTGATAGAGAAGTTGCTCAGATAAAGACTCCACTTTCTTTTTTATGGGCAAACACGATCTGAAGTGATAGAGAGATGGGACATTATGGTTATGCTTAGCTCTAGATTTTTTTTGTCTGGCACGAGCTTGTTATAACAGCCGACTCGGTTCTGAGGATTAAACCGATGCCCATCAGTAATGGATGAATGAAGATGAACACAGATGGAACGTTATTGTAAGAGCATAACTTCATTTTTTATGAATGATATTTGATTTATATAACGGGTGAGTGAATCACAGCTTAGAACTCATTGTGATTTATTCTAATAATTAATACATTTTGAGTGATTTCATTCAGATGCTAAGTACAGCAGCAGCTCTGCTTCAACTTAATCCTTGGAGAATCACATATAAATTCAATCTAATTTAAATGTTAGTTCTTCTATTTCCTTCCTGAATTTCTTTCTGCAGTTTCTTTCCACAAAATGTTTTTTTTTTTTTCTTGTACAATTTCACATGTTCTTTGTGGTGCTTGTGATGGCAATTGTTACATCATAATATTCTCTCTTCTGGTATTTGCCACAGTTTTTGTTACATCATCATATTTTATCTTCTGTTACTTATCGCAGTTTGTTATATCATAGTATTTTCTCTTCTGGTATTTGTTAAAACACATAGTGGCTGTGGTGCCAGGGCAGAAAAATCATTGTTAAAATATGTTGTATTTTGTTCTCTTATTTTTTAATGTTGACATATTTATAAAGCCACATTTAAGCTCTGTGATCTCTGCAACACATGCTTCCTGTAGCATAAACATGTTTGTAACCCTGTGATCTTTCCCCATAAATGAAAATAGAGATGAAAGGAAAATAAATAAAACTTGAAAGTGAAGTTTAAAATGTAACTTCTTGATTTTCTTCTGTGTATAAACTGGTATGTCATAAAAATGGAATTGAAAAACTAACTGGAGAAGGGGGCCAGATGTGAACATTTAATTATTTGAACAGTCAATAGATGCATTTGAAATCTTGTAATTTGTATTTATGTGCTGTTTTCTACATGTAGGAAAGGGCCAATTTAATTAGCATTGGTTCAAGAGAAACTACTCCACTGTGTGTGTGTGTGGCATCTGAATGTAGAAAAAATCTGTGTAATTATACCTGTTTCTGTGGGAACAGAAACAGTGACTTGAGATGTATATAGTTAAAGCAGAAAGCAAAGTCAACTAACCTTGCTTGAGAGAGATCAGTGACCATGGCTGCAAAGGTTTGCTGCTTGACTTCTGCCTTGTGTAATATTTTAGTATCCTACCAGAGGGTCCAGTATCTCCTTCAATTAGAGAATGCTAGTGCACTTCTTTAGCTGTAGATCACATTCATCTTTTGTGTGTTATACAACTGTTATTTTTTATATTACACATTGTCATGCCCCTGCATATTTAATCTAAATTAGCACTGTTGTTATTGTCTAAGTAAAGTTTTTCCTTATTTACTTTGAAGATTGTGTGGCTGTTATTTCTTTATATATTTGTGCATTATTTATTATATGAGAAGAGGATTTTATTAAGCATTCTGTGTTGTCAAACTGTTCTGCTGTAAATGACCAGGTTGCTCTATATTTTATCTTTAGTATTTTTATAACTTACATTTCACTAAATCAAGGGAGGCACAATACCTGTTGGGTCTGTAGCTTAATAATTCTACAGTGGTGGCAGTAATAACTTGCAAGGAAGAAAACAGTGGGGAGCTGGAAAATTCTACCAGCCTTGCCTAGGAACTGTGTGTGTGAAAATAAGATTGTTTGACAAAGCAGTTACTGTGGGTAAGGAGCACTGGAAGATACTGTGGCTGACAGAGACTGGTCAGAAATGGGTGTGGACACAAGACCAAAGACTCCACATAGTAAGTGGTCAGTGTGTAGTCCTAGTATGAGTATGGTTGTTGGAAGCCCATACCAAGGGAATTAGTGCATACTTTCTTTATGCTCCTGGGACTCCTGTGGATATGGTAAATTGACTATTGAATCAGATATGTGCATTTTTCTTTTTGGGGCTTTAACCTGTTGTGTAGCAGTGGTGTGTCTCAAAATTACTTCACTCAATTGGCCTGCAAACACATTTGGGGAAGGGGGAAGATCCAAGGACCATGTCCCTCACATAGCCAGATGGTGCTGTGGTTGGCAGTATAGAATTCAAACCCAATTAGTGCCAGTCTGGTCTTCACATTTGCTGGCAATTAGTGTCATCCATCACATAGGCAAGTTATGCATGAGCCAAATCATTCAATAGGAGAGTTATAACTACATCTAAAGAATGCAAAGAAAAAAAACCTGGATAGGCTAATGGAATTTTTTTTCAGTGTAACAACTTTTTACCAGATTAGATACAGTGTTCATTGACTCCAACTTCCATTGCATGTATTCAGTGTACTATCATACTATCAGAGCAGTTCAAATAATAGCAAAATATTTATTTAAAATATATAAAAACACACGTCCAATTATTTTATGTACATTTCGTAAAATATAAACAATAGCAAGAAAGCAGTAATGTTTACAGATACAAATAACAGGTTATGTTAATTATATTGCTCACTGCTGCAATAGCCATAGCTATTTGGGTTATATTCTACCGAGAATATAATAGTTGGCCAGTTTCCAAAGCTTCAGAGCACATTCCACATATGAAAACTGTCAGACAGCTCAAGCAGAGCTGACTAAAAGGCAAGTTTGGGTGCCAAGCCCTTCAGAGATTTACTACTGCCAAAGAGTATGATCTTCTGAGGCTTTCGAGGATCAGCGGTCGGCTTGCCCTGTTTATTTGGTGAGCAAATAAGTTCCCTTTGGGGAAAAATAAACTTGCTTACAATTGATAATTTCCTGTTCAGGAAAGTTATTTTAAAGTTAGGAGTTTGTCTTTTAACTGTCACGAGTCCGTACTGTACTTTTAAACAGAAGCGCTCTTTTTTTCTGTCAGTTTAAAAGTTGTTTAAAGTAGCTGAACAACATTTTTCTGTGAAGAAATTGCATTTATTTTACTTTGTGGGGCTGGCATTGTGTTTTAAAGTGCTTTTTACTGTGTTTATCCAGAAAAAAGTGACTTTTTAAAGACTTTTATTTTTTATTTTTACTGGCATTTGATGCTTGTCTTTCCCTGGGAAAGAGGCATCATTTTCAGCTTGACCATGGAACAAACTGTTGGTCCCTTGGTTGGTCCTTCCACCCACAAAAATAAAAAGTTAAGCAAACAGCCTTTGCTACCACAGCAGGCTACCAGGTTGCCCCAGCTACATGTGGGTGACTACTGTGGCCATTTGCTGTACCTCAGACTAATCTTTTAGCTTGAATCCCTCTGGTGTAGCTCCTACAGCCACTATGGCCCAGGAGTTAGCCACATCCTCTGTGGCTGTTGGGGTCTCTTCAGCGGGTAAGGGAGAGCCACTGTTGTCAGTCGTGGGAGAGGGAAAATGGAAGGCTTCCCTGTTTTGTCAGAATGTTGTGCCAATCCCTAGGGGAAGCCGCTGCTGTGACTAATAACACTGTTGACCTTATTTTTCCTGTCAAAAAAAGGCAAAAACCTAAGCGTGTATTTATTCCTCTTCAAATTTCCTTAGGAGCAGTTTACTGGACCTGGCTCAGGGTTTACTTCAGGTAAAATAAGGAGGAATTTTTCCTTTCCTGAAGAGGTTCAAGATTTTGAATCTGGACAGTGGATGAAGGGACAGATACAGGATTTTCTCCTTAGATTTCTGATTCGGTCTCAGTGGAGAGTTCTGTTCCTCATTCTCCCTGTGGGGGGTTCTCTTTCTCTGAGACTATTTGTATAATGAGCCAGTGCTTTCAGTGGGGAAACACTGAGTTCAGTCCCTCAGAAACTACTACAAGCTATTACAGAAGAATTTCCAGAACCTGCACCCACCCCTCCAGTTTTGTCTACCTTGGAGCGTGTGTGTGTGTTACTGCCTGCAATTTTCCTGACAGTCAGCCAGCTGCTCATAAAATGGCAGAAAGGCAGTGAAAAATTCCTCATTCTTTTAAGATTTATTTATACTCTCTTTTCAAAGGTGATCCAGCAGTTATAGCTTTAGTTAATCCTTCTGCTGCTAAACACTTAGTTAAGTCTAATCCTATTATTTCTGATAAGGTTGTAAAGATTATTCATAAGTATGGGGAAAAGGTGCATGCATCTGCAACTCTGATTTTCAGAATTTTGAATTGTCAGGCTCATATGTTAAGGACTGCCTTGACTAATTGTGAAGTATGAGGAATGTTTTGTCTGCAGTTTCTTCTTGTAAGGAAAAATCTATTTTAAATAATTTAATTGCTTCTACTGTTCAGATCACTACTCATTATACACATTGTGTGTATGATTATTGATAGTTCTTCAAGGGCTATTGCTACTGGTATAGTTTTGAGGAGATTTACATGGCTGCATTCTCAGAACTTCCCAGATGATGTTAAAAATGAGATTTTCATTTTTCTTTTGATAGAGATTTAGCTTTTACCCCCTTTGCTTCACAGGTGATCAAAAGATGTGCCGAAAGAGGTAAGCTGATCCTTTTCCAAATTTTCAAAGGGATTTTCTAATTCATCATCCAGCTTTGGTAAGAAGTTAAATAAACAGTCTCAAGAAAACACAGATAAACATTTAAGAAGAAATGGCAAGGGGGTTCGAAGAAGAATTCTGGAAGCTCCTAAAACCCATGACAGTCCAATAAGTCATAATGACTATTTAAGAGACTGTTCCCACCTCGACATCCCCTTTTGTCTTCCAAAAAGTCTGAATCTGCACTTTTCTCTTTGGCAGCGGGTCTATATTAAATTCTCGAAAGCCAACAATGTCGAATCTGACATTATCGACACGAGAATAGTGAAACTGCAGAACATCAAACAAGTAAACGGAAATCTCCGTAAGGGGATATTTCTGTTTACTTCAATGTAGTGTGGTCTTGGAGTTGGTATATTTAAGTAGCGGGGGTGTGGGGGGTGCAGGGGGGGCTTGCCCCCCTGCCTACACCATTTATTTATTTTTTTTGTTGTTTTTTCTGAACATTCGATGTTTTAACAGTTTGATCACTATAGGTCAACCTTTAGTGATTCGAATTGTTAAATATTCGATGTTCTAATATAGACCCTTTGGCAACGGATAGTTTCAGAAAAACAGGTTCTGAAAGTCATTCATCAAGGTTACATATGGCAATGGGAGGAAATTCTTGAAGGTTGCTTTTAGTGCCAAAGAAAGAAAATGTTTGGAGACCAGTTCTAGATCTTTCTTTCCAAACATGTTTGTGATTGTGCCAAAAATTCAAAATGTCACTTCACAACCTGTCGTCTCTTCTTCCTCTTTCAAGTTTCCTGGTAATACTAAATTTAAAAGACGCTTATCATATCCTTATTCACCAAGACTTCAGACATTTCTTAAGGTTTTGTGTGACCTGATCACATTATCAGTTCTCTGCCTTACCCTTTGGACTATCTACTGCACCAGGAGTGTACTCAGTGTCTAGCTCATTGCAGGCTACAATGTGTCACCATTTTTCCATATTTAGATGACTTGCTTATATTTGCACAGCTTTTTTCAAAGGGTTGAGAATCTGTCTGTTGGGTGAAAGATCACTTACACAAGTTGGGATTCCAAGAGAACATTCAAATGTCTTTCTTGACTCCTTCTCACAGGATTGTTTTTCTGGGAAGTCAACTAGACACCTCAGTTCAAAGGGCTTTTCTTCCACTGGAGAAAATAGATCTGAATCTATTTTTAGGGTTTTCCACTCAGACAATGGTCCTTGCAAGGGAATACCTCAGGACTGTATGTCCCATGGCTTTTATGATTCTCATGATACTCCTGGCAAGACTGCACATGAGAAACTTACTATAGTATATGAAGTCCCTTTGCTCTGAGCACCAGTGCTGGTGTTTGTCAGAAGTGAAATCACTTGGTGAAGATAACAGATATCCCTAAATGCAGGTCTCCCCTTCTCCCTCAATGTTCCAGTCAGTCACCACAGATGCCTCTGACTTCACTTTGAGATCAGTTTCTGGAGGGATAAAAGTGCAAGGTGTGTGGGACATCAAGGACAGATGCACATACATAAATTTAAAAGAGATGCTTGCCCGGTTCAAGACCTTAACTCTCTGAGTCATCTTTGGTTCCCAGGACCTCTTCAAATTGTTAAAGAAAATGCCATGGTCATTTGGTACAACAACAAGCAAGGGGGATTCAAGTTGTACCGCCTTTGCAGGCTAGGTGTGTTAGCTTGGAATATAGCTTCACTTCATAATCTCATTCTACAGACATCCTACTTTCTGTCAGAGCTGTGTGGCAGACAAGCTGAGCATGACAAGGGCAGACCATCATGAATGGAAACTAAATCAGAGGGTCTTACAAGATTTGATCCATCTGTGGGGAGTTCCTCTAGGTAGACCTCTTTGTCTCCTCTCTGAACAATCTGCTGTCAAGATTTTGCTCCAGGACTCCAAGCAAAAAAGCCTGGAAAACAGATGCCTTTTCTTTTCCTTGGACAGGAATGTTTCTGTTTGCCTTTCTACTCTTTCCACTAATACCAGAGTACTTTTGAAGATTCAGAAGGAATCCCCCAAGCTTATTGTGGTGACTCCCTTGTGACTCAGGCAGCCGTTGTTCTCCCTTCTTTTGGAAATGGCTAGGAGCATTTATCACAAGCTTTCTCATAGAATAGCTCTACTAACACATGAACAAGGGTGTTTGCTATACCCCAACAGCAATCTGCTTCAATTGACTGCCTGGATTATAGGGTCTTAATTCCTTTTAGGCACCTCTTTACTGAGGATTTGCAGCAGGTAGTAATGGAGGCAAGAAAATCTGCTACTAGAAAATCATATATTAGCAAATGGAAAGGTTTTCTAGTTGGTGCTAACAACTTAACCAACACCCATTTGGGAGTAGTTGTTCTCTGGTTTTACAGTGTTTCTGTAGGTTACTATCCTATGGCTTTTCTCGTTCCTCTGTCAAATGGATCCTCCTCTTTCAAGGCAGTCTCATGTCAATATGTTCTTGAAAGGGGTTTTACATAAGAGAACTCCAAGTAAAGCAGTGGCCCCTCCCTGGGATGTTAATTTTGTGTTAGAAAAGCTAATGCTGTCTCCATTTGAAACAGGTGATCCAGCTGATTTGAGGTTCTTAACATGGGAAACAGTTTTACTGATTGCTCTGATATCTGCAAGAAAGGTATATGAGTTGCAAGCTCTTATGATGAGTCAACCCTATCTCATTTACCATAGGGACAGGGTTTCTTTGAGTATTAATCCTTTTATGCCTAGCTTGGTATGCAACTTAGCTTTAAGCCAAATTATCCATATTCCTATTTTCTTCCCTGAACCTAAAACTGAGGGAGAAAGAATACTCTATACTTTGGATGTCCACATACAACTCAGGTGCTATCTTGACAGATCTAAGTCTTTCAGATCTTTGGATCAATTGATGTCCTTCCATTTCACTTTTGCAGTATTCCTTACAATAGAGTCCCCTGCCAAGGGCAGACATATGTTCGGCCAGTATACCAAAGCCTTTAGGTTGCTAAGGATATGCTGTACGTCACACATATGTTCCCTGCATACAGAGTAAGGCATAAAGGTGATATCTGGAGTACCGTCCTCAGAACTTCTTTGCTGCCAGTCCGAATGCTATCTTCAATAAGTCTGAGCACTTGCTTCATTTGGCAGTTTACCAAGCCATCTTTCAATAAGTGCCCCATTGGGGTTTTGCTCATCTTTTTTCCTTTGTTTTGTTGCTTGTTGGGTTCATGTCATTTAGAAAGGGTAAATGCCAGTGCAGGAGACAGATTCCCCATAAAGACCATCACAACTGGCTCACTGACAGAACCCACAGTGTGAAAGTAGCAGACTCAAAATCCAACTTCAGACCAGTGGCAAGTGGAGTACCACAGGGTTCAGCCCTGGGTCCTCTCCTGTTTGGTATCTACTTCTCTGAAGTACAGGCTAACACAGAAGGTCTTTGGCTAATGAAGTTTGCAGATGACTACAAACTAGGAGTCATAATCAAAACTCCAAAAGATGTGGACATCCTACAAAAGGGCCTCACTGAGATAGATGTCTGGTGTCAAAGCCATGGCCTCAAGCTCAGTGCCAAAAAGTGCATTGTCATCCCTTTTGGTAAAAACTCTGTACTCATGAACTACCACATAGGCAGTAGTCTACTTAATATCGAAAGTGTGATAAGAGACCTTGGGACATAGGTGGACAGTAGTCTCTCCTTTGATAATCACATCGCCACAGTAGTCAGGAAATCCTTCTACATGGCACACCTCAGTTTCTCATCCAGGAAAAAATAGGTCATTGTTCCCCTCTGCTCGTCACTCATTAGACCCAGTATAGAGTACAGTGCCCCTTTTGGTATGTACCTCACAAGACATCTACAACTGGAAAGGCCGCAGAAATACCTCACAAAGAGGATTACTGGCCTCAAACAGATGCCCTACGCAGACCATCTTAAAAAAACTGCAGCTTTACTCTGTCGCATATCACCTACTCAGAGGCGATCTCTGCCTAACACACAAAGCTATGTGAAATCCAGAGCTTTTAAACATGCTCCACTTAAAGAAATCCCAATCGCTATGAGCTACACACTCTAGGGACCTAAACCTTGTCACCACAATAAACAGAACATGCTGGAGGGATAGATTCCTGTCCCAGAGACTTCCCATACTCTGGAACAAACTACCTATCTATTCCAAACAAAGCTCCTCATTAGCACTCTTCAAAAAAAAATCTTGATGATTGGATGGGAGATAGGAAATTCACCCCAGGGAGCACTTCTGTGGCTCTGCTCGACAGTGACACAGGAAAATAATTTTCTTAGGTAGCGAAAGCCAGGGTACCTTTTGACTAGGCTTATATAAGCCCTAGGGCCAATAGCCTAGTACCTACCTATGAACAAGCAGTTTATTTTGTCTAAGTGCTTCTCACGACCATATGCCCTGTCCTATTGGCCAGGCTTTTGCCCATAAGACTCTGCATAGTCAACTTTCCTCTTTGACCATATATTTAGAAAACCAACATCTTAAGCTTTTGGCAAAAGATGCAATGGAAGGAATTTCCCACTCCAAGGGTCAACCATCCACAAAGAAGAAGGCCAAGAAAGCTGGGTCTGATTCTTTAGCTGTGCTGCCTCTGGTGGACATCTATCTTGAGGCTACTGAAATCCTGGAAGACCACCCAGTTCCTTTGTTGGATTCCTCTACTGCAACCACTTCAAAGGCTGGCATAGATCTGGTTTCATGCATGTCCCTGGAAGCCTTGCAGATGTCCACTTCAGATGTTCTGGGGGGACCACTACTGATTCTTACTGTAGGGCCTAGGGGTGTTCCTCAAATTGTGGTTAGGGAATAGGTGACAACTACCATTATAGAGTGTTGTATGGGGTCTGAGCCTTCTAAGTTTTACAAAGCTGATATCTCCTTAAAGAAGAAACAAAAAACTAAACATATTTCTCCAGCTGCCAAGGACCATCTGATTGAATGTTAGAATTTTACTAAAGGTTTGTTTAATGCCCTTATGGCTTTGAAGCCACCTCAAGGAGTTTCTGTTCCAGCTCCCCCTTGGACTTCTACTCCTCTTAAGAGGCTTAGGGAACAAGACTCCTCCTCTGAGGAGGACGAAGATGAATACCTTGCCTATTCTTCCCAGATTCCTTCTCCCTTAGACTGTGGTTCTGAGAAAGAGGTGTCCACTACTCCTGACTCTCCTTTTGAGGAGATTTCCTCTGGGGACACAATTTTCAGAATGATGGAATTTTAAAAATGGGATTGTGTCCAGGTGTCTAAGGTTCAGAAAAGGTATTATGCGCTTCTGCAAATGAAACCACCTAGACCTTCTGCTATTTCTCCTGTTCTGGGTGCCTTGTCGGATGCCTTTTCTACTGCATCTCAGGCTCCTGATTCTCAGCCCCCCACACCCAAAAAACCTGATAGGTTTTATAAGGTGCCTGATGATTGCAAGTTCCTTTATAAGTGACCCTCTGCTGACCCATCTGTAGTGACTGTGGCATCTGGCAAAGTTCAATCAAAGTTACTTCCTTCTGATAAAGACATAGAACTATGGAAAGACAGGGTAAGAAGGTATATATCTCAGCTACCCTTGCTTTTAGGGCTGTCTATTATCAGATCAATATGACAAAGTATATTTTGGCTCTTCTATCTCAAGTATGTGAGGTTATCTCTGAGGGGAAGCCTTCTACTCTCTCTTTGTTATGGACTTCTTCTCAGGTGACTCACCATTCTATTAAATGCAGTTATGATGCAGCAGATGTTTCTTCTAGGGCTGTTGCTTTTGGTTCTGTGCTGAGGAGATATTCCTGGCTTTGACTTCAGCCTTTGCCTGATGATACTAATGCTAAGTTGATGGATCTACTGGATAACAAGCATTTGTTTAGTGCTGCTGCTGCTGCAGATTTCTTTAAGTCGTTACAGGAAAAGAGTAAGGTCTTACAAGATCTAAAACATATCTTTGCTTCTCCTGTACCTTAATTCCAAAGAAATTATCCTAATAAGCCTGTCTTTGTTCATAGACAGTCTCACTCTTCCCACAAAGATAGGAAGGGTGGTAACAGGGCTCCCCCTGCTAAGGCTACCCAGACTCCTTCAGCTCAGAAATCTCCTTTTCCTGACAAACCAGGTGCTATCTGACTATCCTGTTCTTCTCACCCACATTTTTTTTTTTTTTGCCTTTCCCTGTCCCTTCCTGTTTGGTTAAAGATTACTCAAGATTCTTGGGTACTTATCATTTGCCAAGGGTAAGACATGGTCTGGAAATCTCTTCCCCCTTTCATGGGTATTCCCCAGCTCTCTCAGAAACAATTAGCCTTTTATCTAGAAGTGCTTCAGGGTCTCTTGACTCACGGAACTATTCTGGAAGTTCAAGTTTCTCAAAAGAGGAATAGATTTTATTCTAGAATGTTCTAGGTCCCCAGGAAAGAGGGCACTTGGGAGACCCATTCTGGATCTCTTTCATGTAAATACCTTTCTGAAGGTCCCTTCCTTTTGGATATTGTCCATTCAGACTTTGTTTCCTCTGCTGCTTCCCCAGGCTTTTCTAGTTTCTCTGGACCTCAAGGATGCTTATCTTCATATCCCTATTCATCTCCTTTTCAGGAAGTTTTTACATTTCTCTGTTGCTTCCTGGCATTTTCAGTTCTCTGCTTTGCCCATTGGCCTCTGTACCACCCCAATGATATTCACCAAATGCCTTGCTCCTGTGATTGCTTTTTGCAGGCTAAGGGGTTACAGGTCTTTCCTTACATAGACAACCTTCTTTTTCAGGCCTCCTCTCCAGAGATTCACTTTGCCATTTTTCTCCTGCACAGCCTGGAGTTCACTAAATTTGCAACACTCCCTCCTGATTCCTGCACAGGGTCATTTGTTTCTGGGATGCAGGATCCAGACTGTTCCAATGCTAACATCCCTGCCTCCTCCCAAGGCCTTAACTTATTGTCTTCTTTCAATCCCTTCTTCCTCTGGCCTCAGTTACAGCCAGGGAATTTCCAAGAGCTCTGGATTACATGGCCTCCAGCATTCCAATGCTTCATCTGGCTAAACTCCACATGAGAAAGCTTCAGTGGTTTCTAAAGTCAGTTTGGCTTCAGCGTTCTCATCCTCTAGATCTCTTAGTCCCTCTTCTTCAGTGCTTCATGATGGAAAGAACCCAAGAATCTTGAATAATCTTTAACCACTGGTAGAGTTACCAGTTGTCACTCAATCAAGGGCTTCTTTTCAAACTCTACTCCCCTCTCAGGAGCTGTTCACAGAAGTTTCAGACTTGGGATAGTGGCCTTCCATCAGCTGTCTAAAACTGCATGGCCTCTGGTTGCTTCAACAAAAGAAAGACTACATCTATGTCAAAGAGATGAGAGCACTTCTACTGGCTCTTCAAGCCTTTCATCCTCTTTTTTACTCCAGGGCCCCTCAAGGTACATAAAGACAATACCACAGTGATGTGGTATGTCAACAAGCAAGGGGGGGACAAGATCTTATCTCCTTTGCAGGTTAGCACTTCAGGCTATCCAGTACCAAGTGACACTTCAAGCAGTTTACATTCCCTTAGGTCAGAACATTGAGGCAGACTCTCTGAGCAGGTCCGTATCACAATACCATGAGTGGATGCTTCACAGGGATGTGTTTCTGGACATTATCCACCAGTAGGTTACTCCTCAAGTACATCTATTTGCCTCCCTTTTGAACAGACAACTTCCTCCTTTTTGTGCCAGAGCCCCATGTCCTCTGGTCTGGAATGTGGATAGCCTCTCTTTTTCCAGGAAGTGGATGTTTCTTTATGCCTTCCCTCCCCTTCCCCTCATTCCAAAAGTCCTGTTTAAGTTAAAGCAGGATACTCACAAAATCTTACTGGTGACTCCCTTTTGGCCCAGACAATATTGGTTCCCTCTTCTTCTGCATTTAGTCAAAGGCAATCATCACAAGTTACCTCACAGGGTGAACCTACTCACATAAGACAAGGAATCTCTCATCCATTCCCACCTGTCCATTCTTCAACTGACACCGTGGGTGATAGGATTTTGATTCCATATAGACAACTTTTTTGAGGATGTGCTTAGGGTCCTGCAGTAGGCCAGAAAACCCACTACCAGGAAATCCTACTTATCCAAACGGAAGACATTTTCTGTTGAGTGTCTTTCTCATAACCTAGATCCACTTTCTGCTGATGTTCCTTTGGTTCTCTCTCTCTTACCTGTAAGAACTGCTCAAGGCTGGTTTGGCATATTATTCTGTTAAAGCCCACTCATCAGCTATTTCTACTTGTCTGCCTTTAGCACCCTCTTTAGCCCTTAGATTTGAGGCTAAACGGTTTCTGAATGGCATCCTTCATATTAGACCTCCCAGGAAGCCTGCCCCTCCTTCCTGGAATCTTAATTTTGTTTTGGAGAAATTGTCCCAGGCCCCTTTTGAGCCTGGGGCTTCAGCTTCCTTGCATTGTTCATGGAAGACTGTTGAGCCTTGCTTCTGCCAGATGGTTGTCTGAGCTTCAAGTCTTTATGGCTGTTCCTCATTTTTTTATTTTTCCATAACAATAGGATGTCCCTTCTTACTAATCCTTCTTTTATGCTGAGAATGGTGAATGAGTTGTTTCTTAATCAATCTGCTCATTTCTCCACTTCACAATTTGCTAGTGAGAAGGTTTTGCACACTTTGGATGTGCATAGACAACTCAGATTCTGTTTGGATAAGACTAAAGCTTTTTCAAATTTGATCAAATTTTTATTTTTTTATCTGAGATCTTTAGGATTGGCTGTCTCCAAGCAAACTTTTTCTTCTTGGATATCTAAAGCCATTTCTTTTTGTTTTACTTTTTATGGCAAGAGCCTTCCTTCTTCTGATAATGCTCATTCTACTAAGGCTGTGGCTTCTTCTGGTGCTTTTTTTTCAAGAGTTTAGACACTAACTCTGTTGTTGAGGTAGCTACCTGGACTTCTGTGCATACTTTTACTAAGCACTATAAGTTGAATGTGATATTCAGGACTAGAGCTGGTATTGCTAGGGTCATCCTTCATGGGATCCTAGAGTGCTCTGCTGGTCCTTCCTCCTCCCTCTCTTCTTCCTGAGTTTTTGCACTCTCTCTATTGTAAGGAATACTGCAATGGTAAAAACCAAAGAACAGCAAGGCTACCACTTATTATAAATTACTTAATGAGGAGAACACATATAGGAGAATTGACAGACTTAAGAAATATGTATATGATGTTTTGTATGATTTGTTAATGTGCCGTACCATTGATGAGCAACTCTATCAGTTTTTTGTTGTGAAACACCCCATGATACCAGTCATCAAAGGGTTACCTAAGATACATAAAGACCATGAGAACCCGACCCTGAGACCCATAGTGGCAGGGGTGGTTGGATGACCGAACCCCTGTCCCTTTTTATAGAAGATAGACTGAAAGGAGTTTTGTGCTCCATCACTACTATACTAAGGGATACCAATAATTTCCTGATGGACCTTGGATACTACATTGACCAGACCGTTGGTCAAGGGGATGTTTCCACTAACATTTTTGTAACTTTAGATGTCAAAAATCTTTTTACTAGCATACCCAATGAGTATGATGTACAAGCAGTCAGGGAGATTTTAAAACCTAAGAGTAGGTACAATGACAGCAACATCATGGTTATATGTACCCTACTAGAATTAGTTTTGGAACATAATGTTTTCATGTTTGGTGGAGAGTTATTTTACAAAGATGGAGGGTTGCCATGGGCACCCCCTGTGCTAACTCGTACATGAATCTGGTAATGAATTATTGGGAAGAAGAACATATATTTCATCATCCTGTATTCTCCAGTCACATCAAATTATATTGATGCTTTGTGGATGATGTGTTTATATTGTGCGATGGCAGTCGTTTTGAGTTGTAAGAGTTTTTTGGGTCTATATTATAAGATTGACAGTTGAAAACATCGAACACCATATGGTCGATGTCTTCAAACATCGAGCTTATAAAAACAACAGAAAAAGTACCCTAACAGGTTTAAGCAGGGGGGGCAAGACCCCCTGCACCCACCACACCCCCACTACTTAAATATACCAACTCCGAGACCGCACTACATTGCAGTAAACAGAAATCTTCCCTTACGGAGATTTATGTTTACACATTTGATGTTCTCCGCTTTTGCTATTCTCATGTCAATATCAGCTTCGATATTGTCAGCTTTCGAGAATATAATATAGACCCGAGTTTTTTTAAATATGTTAATGATATGACTGACTTTTTATCTTTTACACACACTGTATCCGATTCAAGTATAGATTTTTTTGGATGTGAAAGTAGCCAAGAATACACATGGACAAGATACACACTACTATTTTTAGGAAAGCCTGCTAGGAAATCCTGCTGGAGAAACAGTCTGTTAGTACATGACATTATGCACCCTAGGTACATATTCCCCAATGTTGCTCAGAGTCAATTTACTAGATTGTCCAGACTGTGTACTGAACCTATGGATTGTGTTTCCAATATGGAATTGCTATCCACCCAGTTTAGAGCTAGGGGGTATGTAATGAGTGGCATAGAGCCAACCATGAAAAGGGTTATGTCAACAGGGGAATTACCACTAGACCATATTTATTTAATACAAACTGAGAATGCTGAAGACACTAAACTGGTAAATGTAGACACTGTAAGGAGTCAATAGCATGAGACCAACCAAGGCTGGTAAACTATTTATTGAAGCGCTTTTCATTTCCTAGAATAAGCAAACTTCTTCAGAAACCATTTTTGACTTTTAAAAGCATTTAAATAGTCACAATTACTGTTAAACCAATCACAACTCACAAAATGCTTAACTACTCTCTTAAAGACACCTAACCTACATACAGATTTACCACTAATAAAATGGTATAGAACAAATTGTACAACCATCAGCATGGTAAAAAATGCTACCAAATCATATTAACAACTGACGATAACTACAAAAAAAATGAAAAGTAACAAATGCAAATGAAAATAAGCATAATGTAATCAACTTGGTGTACTCCGCACTTATTACATACTATATTAAAAACACATGCAATGTTAAAACATTGTACACCAGTATGCCATTAACAAAAACAAGCAGGACAATGCTTTGGCTAAACATGTTCAGTCTTATATGGACCATAGATTTAAATTTTCTGTCATAGATCAGGTGTATACAGATGTAAGAGGTGGTCCAGCACCCCTACGTTTGGAAGAGTTAGAATTAGTTTGGCAGATTAAATTAAATGCCTATAATTATCCTGGGCTGAATGAAGCATGTTCTATAAGTAGTATTCTTAAGTTAAAGAGC
This sequence comes from Protopterus annectens, assembly GCF_019279795.1. Lineage (NCBI taxonomy): Eukaryota > Metazoa > Chordata > Ceratodontiformes > Protopteridae > Protopterus > Protopterus annectens. The sequence continues at coordinate 572,639,273 of NC_056739.1, read as the reverse complement.
CTTAGGCATTGATGTTGTTTTTCTTTAGGTAGGAATAGTCTGTTTTTAACATTGCATATGTTTCACAGTATGACGTTGTCCTGTTCGATTCTCAGCTAGAGCGCCTTCTGTGTGGAAACATGCATGAATGGGCATACCTTCATTGAAGGTTGTGCGTCAGGGCTGGCAACTCAGCACATAAAAATCTACTGTCAATCATTAGTGGACCGGAATTCTGCTGTGACCACCCCTAACCCCTAAAAGCCGAAAGACACAAACATGTAATAAGTGTGGAGTACACCAAGTTGATTACATTATGCTTATTTTCATTTGTATTTGTTACTTTTCATTTTTATTGTAGTTATCCTCGGTTGTTAATATGATTTGGTAGCATTTTTTACCATGCTGATGGTTGTACAATTTGTTCTATACCATTTTATTAGTGGTAAATCTGTATGTAGGTTAGGCGTCTTTAAGAGAGTGGCTAAGCATTATGTGAGTTGTGATTGGTTTAACAGTAATTAATTGAGACTATTTAAATGCTTTTAAAAGTCAAAAATGGTTTCTGAAGAAGTTTGTTTATTCTAGCAAATGAAAAGCGCTTCAATAAATATTTTTTTACCAGCCTCGGTTGGTCTCGTGCTATTGACTCGTTACAGTATTATATTTATTTAGTAGACAAAGTCAGAGACCGTATAGTAATAAGAGAAGGAAGTGGGTGAACAATGAAGTGAGGTTTTTTACAAGTTTACCAATGATGTACATTTGATTTGTGACATTATTCAAAACAGCAGGCATTGTTGGATCCAAACCCAAATTTGGATTCACGAATTCTAAGAATTTGAAACAGTTGATCTGATGTTGTTAATCTTCTTTCTATTCATCACTGATGGGTTCAGTTCTGAGCCCTCAGAACTGAGTTGGCCTATTACCAAGCTCATGCCAGCCAAAAAAAAAAAAACTCTCAAGCTGTTTCTACCCAGAATGCCCTTCTCCCTGTTACCCCAGATCTCGTTTGCCATGTAGCCATAAAGCCACATTTCAGCATAGCTCTCAGCTAAGTGAAATCTTTTTCGATATTTGTATAAAATTTTTTGGATATCTTCATATTTTACCAAACCTTTAGTATTGCTAGTGTGTTTTCTTCAGTCTAACCTTATTCTTTCCACTCTAGCCATTGTTACCGTTGGTAAACTCCAAGTACCATTGTTGGTACGGCCTTTTCCCTTACTCTTGTGGTATTTCTTCAATACCATAGCTGGTATTGTTTCCCCTGTTTAACCTGTTAACTTTTATCTTTATTTGGGTGTTTCCCTGTCTTCTCTTCATACAGTGTATTGTTATATTGGTAATTTTCTTGTGATTTTTTTTTTTTAAATGGATTTGACTTCACTATTATTGGGTCATACATTTGGTTGTGGTGTCCTTTTCTACCAAGATGTTGGATAAGGAGGGTACTTCAGGCTTTAAGCATTGTACTTCTTGTAAGGGCAAGTTACCTAACAGTGATATGATGATGACTATGTATACTGTTTTGGAGTGGCTCACCTTTCGGTGCAGCCTCCATGTGATATTTGTCAGAGCTTCAGCCAACTCACACTTAATGAGCGTAACAATAAACTCATTCTGAAGGGGTTACTCAAGTCTCCCTTCTCAGAGGCCATTTCTGCGATGGAGGTCTCAACCCCTCCTTCTAATGACAAAAAAAATCCCATTTTGTTCCTTCTTTACCATCGGGTGATCAGAGCAAACCTGGGAAATCTAAGGTCCCCAAGTTATCTTCGGAGCATAAATCTGCCTCTTCGGCTCTAACCATCTCAAAACCTTCGATACGGACACCTCTTTTGGCACAGGTCCTGCCTCCGGCACAGATCACTGATTTTACTAAACCTGTTTCGACTTCAGCACCTGTAGCTACTTCAGCTCAGGGCACACCTTCGACTATGCCATCAGTTTCCATTTTGGAACAGACCGATCTGAAGTAAACTTCATTTGGTCATCAACCTGTGGGTATCGGATCTGACCTGGATCCGAGCCGGCAGCTTTCCAAGCTAGAGATCCGAGCTCCAAGTTCCTCCCCTTACCCATAATACCCTGCTATCTCCTTCCAATCCTCAGATCTCATTTGCCATGGCTTTGTCAAGCACGAGTTTTAGAGCTCCTAGCGTTTCAGGTGATTTGTGTTTTTTGCCTAAAATCTCTCTTAGTTTTTAGTGTGTGTGGTTAGTTTAATTTTATAGTTTAAATACCTGAGATTTACTCCCTTGTTCCCTCGTAGTTTAAATCCTAGTAGGCCCCTCCTTTCCCTTAGGTGTTTGTGTGGGCGTGGGTGTGTGCACTGAGTGTGGCCATAAGCTATCCCCAGCAGATGGCCACACTCAGTGTGTCCTCTGCCTGGGGGTACCACATTTGAACTCGGGCTGCCAGATTTGTGCAGCCTTTAATCCCCGGGCCCTGAGGGATAGGAGGAATAAGCTGATTCTGGCGGGTCTCCTACCCCTGGAGTCAGCTTCTTCTGCCTCTTCCTTGGTGGCTACAGCTGCAGCTGCTCAGCCTGCTGTCCCCCCCTCCCCTGGCTGGGACTCAACCTCCCACTTCTTCCTAGGGAGAGATGGTCTCAAGAGAAGAGAGAGAAAGAGAGGCACAGAAGCCACAAGCGGCAGGCCGAATCAGCCCCCTTGGCTCCGCCTGCCAAGCTGCTCTCCTCACCCCAGAAGGTCTCCCAGCCTTCCTCCCCTCAGTTCCATTCTCCACACTTCTCCCCGAAGCCGGAGGAGGAGGCCCGATCATCTTCAAGGTCGTTGCGGCAGCCCTCCCGGCCAGCTTCAGCGGCCTCTTCAAGGTCAACCCGTAGCCTCTCCGATGCTGATATGGACAGGATGAGTCGCTTTCTCCAAACCCAACTGTAGATGGGAGTGCTGCTGCCTCCCCCCCTCCCGGGGGAGTTCAGCCCCACTTTTTGCCCTGATAGCTCCTTCTCTGATCCACTATCGAGTTTCGGAGCCTTTGGATCCGAGGAGTCTTGGAGTCAGGGAGTATGCGCCCATGGTTATCGCTACCTCGACGCCTGCCATGTCCTTGAGTTTGTCAGATCCCTTTTCAGATCTGAACTCTCGGGGCTGAGAGCCATGTGTTGGATCCGAGTGGGCCAGTGTGTCTTCAGCTCCGTTTCGGTCGGAGCACACTTCCCTCTCGGGTCCGAGCGCTTCGGCTCCGATGCCGATCCCCAAGCCAGATCCGAGGGTGTTAACCACGGAACCCAGAGAGATTGGTTCACCCTTGGCTTTCGACATGGTGGAGAGGGTTCTCTCGAGAGGTTCGAGACCCCCTACTCTTTCTTTGGGATCCGCCCCCACTCCCTAGCAGCGGGCTTGTCTTCCATCGTCCAATCCCAGGGACAGCCTGCGTTGATGCCCCATCCCATTACACTGGCGGAACATGACCCTGTTGGTGAGCCCTCCTTGGACAGCCCCACCGAGGAGGTCCCTCACAAACGTAAGGGTAAAAGGAGGCACTTGGACTCCCCTGAGTCTCTCATGGAGGACACCGATTTGGAGGAAGGGGAAGGTTCCCCCAGGTCACCCCCCCCAAAGAAGTCTCCTTTGGAGACATTATGGAAATGCTTCGCCAAAGGGGGGGGTGGTCAGCCCAAAAACCTTCCTCGGATGAGTCAGTGTTCCTGGAGGCGTTCGACGCAGACCCGTCTACCTCTTGGGTGTCCCCTCCGGCTGACCCCTTGGTTGACCTCATCACTACCAGGGCGTGGAAGGAACCGGACACTGTAGAGCCAATCCCCAGGAGGCCAGATAGGATTCTTAGCTCCCTGCGGATAGGACGGCTTGGAGTTAAGGGTTCCCTGGTAGATGCCATGGTGGTGGCGGCAACCACCAAGAAGGAACTTGCCCAGGATAGTTCCTCGGTCCATCCCCCTGATAAGGAGTCTCGGGCAATGGATCGTATCGGGAAGCAGATGTTTGCTTCCGCTACCTTTTCCATAAGTGCACTGAATTATTTGGCCCATGTAATTAGACTTCAGCAGGATCTGGTGAAAGAATATGCTGAGTCTCCCCCTGAGTCCATGTCGGCCGAGGACAAACGGACTTTCTTGGCTCGCATGGCCACTCTAAAATCTTTGAAACACGTCTATGTAGCTACTTTCACATGCCACAGAAGGGGCCGCTAGAGCCAGCGGGTCTGGCATCACCTTAAGGCATCACGCCTGGCTCCGGCTTTGTGACTTTTCGGAACTGTTCAAGGCGTCCTTTACGAACGCAGCCTTCGATGGTTCTACCCTGTTTGGGAAGACCGTCCGCGACACAGTGGTTCAGAGCAAGAAAGACGGGAAGACGCTGTCTGCCATAGGAATCCACTTCTCGGCTCTTCAAAGGTCCTTTTCCAGGAACTAGAGAGGACAAAAGAAGATGTGGTTCCGGAAGTCTCAGCAGTCCCGTTATGCTCTGGACCCTTCATCCTTCAGAGGCAGAGGGGGACAAGGTGGATGCCAGGCCAGAGGCAGGGGGAGGGGCCCGAATGGTCCTCTCTGGAGGCAGTCGGGGGGGGGTTTCGAAGCACCTGGCTCAATGGGAGTCCATCACAACAGATCGCTGGGTGCTTTGAATAATATTCAGAGGTTACTCAATCCCTTTCATAAACCAACCTGCTCAGTAGAGGCGCCTCCCCGATGTACCACCTAGTCAGAGGGAGGCTGCAGCTTAGAGATAAAAAAGCTGCTAGAAAAAAGAGCCATCCAGCACGCCCCCCCCCCCCAGGCCAGTCCAGATTAAGCAATTATTCCAGGTTCTTTTTGGTGCCAAAGAAAATGGGGGACTTAAGGCCGATCCTCAACCTTTCAACAATGAACCTCTTCATTGCCAAGGAGACATTCTGGATGGTCACGCTTCAATCCATCCTACCCCTTTTGCAGGAGAAGGACTGGATGTGCTCCATAGACCTCAAGGATGCATACTATCACATTCTCATGGACAGGCGATCCAGGAGTTTCCTCCACTTTCGGCTAGGGGCCAGTCATAACCAGTTCAGGATCCTAGCCTTTGGCCTCACCAGAGCCCCCAAGGTGTTCACCAAGGTCATGGCAGTTGTAGCAGCCCACCTGAGACTTCAGGGAATACAGGTTTTTCCTTACCTAGACAACTGGCTCCTTACCGCCCCCACCAGGCATCTACTCTGCTTAGCCAGGGATTGCTTCCTACTACTAGCATCCCAACTGGGGATCACCATAAACTTCAAGAAGTCAACCCTTCAATCAGTCCAAGTCTTGGAGTTCATAGGGGCCAGAATAGACACACTTCAGACCAAGGCCTTCTTGACATCAGACAGACTTCGCAGTATGACCTTACACGTTTTAGCCTTTCTTCAGTCACCTGCCCCATCAGCGGAGTTAGTCTTGAGGACTTTAGGGTCCATGGCAGCAGCAATCAATCTCACACCCTTAGCTCGCTTGCACATGAGGGTCATCCAGTGGACTTTGCAGGTTCAGTGGTCCATCCTTCACCACCAGTTGGGCTTACCGATTCCTATCAGCAGAGTTTGCAGAAATTCCCTCATGTGGTGGCTCCAATCTCAAGAGCTTCAGGAAGGACGACCATTTGTTATGCCGCAACCCCAAGCCACGGTGACCATGGATGCTTCCCGCCTTGGGTGGGGGTCATTACGCGGGCAGAACTGTCCAAGGTATGTGGACTCAGACAGAGACTGTTCTGCATATAAATGTTCTGGAGATGAGGACGGTGCTTCTAGCATTGCAAGCCCTTCATGCCTTTCTCCCTCCAGGGACTATTGCAATTCAATCAGACAACATGTCAGTGGTCTGGTACATCAACAAACAGGGGGAAACCGGGTCTTACCCTCTTTGCCGAGAGGCCATGAGAGTTTGGGATTGGGTGATATTCACCAACCATTTTCTATTAGCAACGCACATTCCAGGTCGGTCTAACATCCTAGCGGACAAAATGAGTCTTACTATCCTCTCATCCAATGAGTGGTCTCTGAATCCTTTAGTAGCGAAACAGATCTTCCGCAATTCGGGTCAGCCTTGCTGCGATCTCTTCGTGTCACCTTCCAACGCGAAGTACAGCGAGTTTTTTGCTCTAATCCTCCCTCCGGAGGAAGCCCCAGAGATGCTCTAGTCCATGCTTAGCCACCCGGTCTTCTTTATGCTTATCCTCCTCTTCCATTGATGACAAAATTCGTACAGAAAGCTCATCGGTTGGGGAACAAGATTATCCTCATAGCCCCATTCTGGCCTCATCAAGCCTGGTTCCCGTGCCTACGGTTTCATCTTATAGCTCCTCTCTGGATCTTGGATCCCATCCCGGATCTGATATCTCATCCTTCGGAATCGACACCCCCGAATCTGGTTGATCTCAAGCTCTCAGGTTGGTTGATCCAGTTCCATTAGTTTCTAGGACTCCCGGTATCTTGTCCGCAGTTAGATCTATCCTGGTAGTGGTGCATAAGCCTTCTACCAGGAAGGTTTACAATAGTAAATGGAAGCGGTTTTCCATTTGGGCGTCTCATAGGAATTTGGACCCTTTCACTGCTCACATTCCAGCAGTGCTCGATTTTCTATCTCATATTTTTCAGCAAGGGGCCAGTTCTTCTACTGTAAAGCTTCAAATGGCTGCCATCTCCCATTTTCACATTGGAGACAATCTCAATCCCCTCGCTTCCACCAAGATTTGTAAGACCTTTCTGAAAGGTACGTTTTATCTTGAGACCTCCTATTAGGAACTCTGTCCCTCCTTGGGATCTAACTTTGGTCCTTCAGGCTCTGACTGGACCACCTTTTGAACCTGCAGCTTCTGTTGATTTGAAATTCTTGTTCTGGAAAACTGCCTTTTTGGTAGCTATTACCTCAGCTAGAAGGGTGTTGGAGCTTCAGGCCAATGTGTTAAGCCCCCTTACCTCGTATTCCATAAGGACAGGATCTCTCTCAGGACTAACCCATCTTTCCTACCCAAAGTGGCCTCTGAGGCGAACATCAATCAGTCCATTAATCTTCCAGCTGCTAGTAGCCAGGGAGATTGCCTCACTTTCTAAAATCTATCCACCTGCATGACTTGGGTTGCCTTATCCACGGACTCAGTCTTACACTCCTTCGACCATCTCAGTTCTGAAGCCTTCTGCTCAGACATCCTTTTTGGAACCCATCACCTCGCTGCCTAGTTTGTCTCTTTGGTCTTTGGTTCCCGCTGAGCCGGTCCTTCCTCAATCTGGGGATTGGGGACGGGCACGTCAGCCCAGGGTACTGTGCTGACTCTCTCCTCAGTTCCTTCCTCAGCACCGATGGCTGCATCTACGTCAATCCTGCTTGAGGCTTCATCTGTGGGGGCAGATCTGTCGGAGAGGGGTGTGACCCTGGTCCCAAGGTTGTCTTTCTTGGTTCTGCACTCCAATCCCTCTTTGGGCGGGCCTGCCTTTCGCACAATGGAGAGGTCTCTTGCTTTTGGCAGCACTCCTTTGATGTTGGAACCACAGTTTTCACCCCTGAGCTACAGCAGTCACAGACCACCTCCCCAGGACACAAGGCAGAAAAGTCTCAGGACACCCCTCCCCTGTTCAGGGTACCTACTCTTCCGAGTCCTCCTCAGAGACCCCCACTGAGGAGCCCCCTCGAAAGATGACATGCAAGAGGAAGCACATGGACTCACCTGAGGAGTCCTTAATGGAAGACATGGATTACGATGATGGTGAAGGGTCCCCATGGTCACCTCCTGATGATGTCTCCTTCGGAGACATCCAGGAGATGCTAAAGCAGAGAGGTGACTAGAAGCCCACCAACCCTTCATCTGAGTACTCAGTGTTCCTGCAGGCTTTTTGTGCCTGGCCTTCTACCTCTTGGGTGACCCTGCCTGCCAATGAGCTCATCGTGCAGCATGCGTGGAAGAACCCTGATTCCATTGAAGTGATCCTCCAGAGACCAGACAAAATTCTTTCCCCTCCCATGGAGAACTCGCACTGGTCCAAAGGGTTAACAGTTGATGCTATGCTGGTGGTGGTGGCCACAAAATAGGACTTGGCTGAAGAAAGTCCCACTGTCTGTCCACCCACACAACAGGGAGTCCCAGATGGTGGACAGACTTGGGAAGTGTGTTTTTGCATCAGGAAACTTTTCTATATGAAACCTTAATTATTTGGCACATTTTACGAGGTTCCAGAGGGACTTGATCTCCAAACTCTCTGGGACACTCACAGAATAGTTGTCTGATGAGGTCAGGGACAAAGTGGCCTTGCAGCTAGCAACCCTGGAATCAATATCCAACTTGTCCATGAGGTTGCTCTCACACATGACTGAAGGGGCAGCTAGAGCCGTGGGTTCAGGCATTATGAGGTGTCATGCCTAGTTGTGCATCTGTGACTTCACGGATCTCTTCAAATCTTCCTTTCTGAATGCTCCCATCGAAGCTTCCTCCCTTTTTGGGTCCAAAGTGAATGACACACTAGTCAGGTGCAAGCAAGATGGAAAAACCCCGTCTGCCGTAAGCCTACAATTTTCCAGCCCTCAACGTACCTTCTCCAAGAATTAGAGGAGTGGGAAAATGTGGCATAAGAAATTTCAGGGTCAATTCTCCTCCACACATAGTGATAATACTCCCAGAGACAGAGGGGGTAACAATTCTGGAAGACGCCCCTATAGAGGCAGACGGGGTCCTAGCAACCAAGGCTCCAGGGATTCCTTCTCTGGACAGCCTTATCAGCGCTCCTGAGGGGGCGGCTCAATTGCTTACCTCTGGAAGCAGTGGGGGGTCATTTCTCTCTGCACCAAGCTGCCTGGTAATCTATCACCACCGATCGTTGGGTGCAGAATATTATCACCAGAGGTTACACCATTCCTCTTTCTTGTCAGTCAAAATTTCCAAGAAAACTTCCCAACATTCCACCTAGTCAAAGGGACGTAGCAGCTTCAGAGATTATAAAGCTGTCTCAAAAAATAGTCATCCAACCAACCCCACCAGATGAGCGTGGATCCAGATTTTATTCAAGGTTCTTTTTGGTGCCAAAAAGACAGGGGACTGGAGACCCATTTTGTATCTCAGCAGCTTAAACAAGTCTGTCACCCACACCAAATTCCAGATGGTCACGGTTCAGTCCATCCTTCCCTTTTTAAGAGAAGGTGATTGGATGTGCTCTATAAATCTCGGGGATGTGTATTACCACATCAGGATGGACAAACGCTCCAGGAGTCTGCTTTGCTTCATTACCAATTCTGTGCCCTGCCATTCTGGCTCTCTACAGCCCCCAGAGTGTTCACGAAATGCATGGCAGTGGTAACAGCTCACTTGAGACTAAAAGGATTCCAGGTGTTTCCACATCTAGGTGACTGGCTCCTTACCGCCCCCACCAAGCATCTTCTAGTAACTGCGTTACAACATACTCTCTCTCTCTGGCAAATTTGTTGGGAATAATGATACATTGGGAGAAATCAACTCTTATCGCTACACAACAAACAGAGTTCATTGGAGCAGTGTTCAATACTCAGTCCTGTCTGATATTGCTCCCTCTCCACAGACTCCATCGATTGAGGCTTCAAATCTGAGTGATTCTTTCTCAGACATCAGCCTCTGCAAGGGAAGTTCTTCAAGCCCTAGGTTCTATGGCTGCGTCAATTCCAATAGTGCCTCTAGCAAAGCTACATATGTGAATTCTGCAATGGGTCCTTCTGTGTCACTGGTTTCCAAACTGTCATCCTCTGGATTACAAGATTTGAATACCCAACTCCTGCAAGCAGGATCTGCTTTGGTGGATGAGGCCAAACGCAGATCTTTGGAGCTGCCCATTTCAACCCTCCCAGCCCACAGCCATTGTGACCATGGATGCTTCCCTGATCGGGTCAGGGGGCCATTTCCAGGGAAATACTGTCTAAGGCACATGGTCCACCTCAGAGGCCCACCTGCATATCAATGTTCTGGAACTGAGACCCATGCTGTTAGCATTGCAGGCATTCCATTTGGCTCTACCCTCCGGGACAATTGCAATTCAGTCAGACAATATGTCAGTGGTCTGGAACATCAACAAGCAAGGAGGAACCAAGTCCTACCCCCTATGTCAAGAAGCCATGAGAATTTGGCAGTGGGCGATAACTTCCAACTGCTTTCTGATAGTAATGCATATCCCAGGGAGCTCCAACATGATTGCAGACAAACTGAGCAGATGCATCCTCATGCCCCATGAGCGTTCTCTCAACCCCGGTGGCATCTGTAATCTTTAGCCACTGCGGCCAGCCTTGCTGCAATCTTTTTGCTTCCCCATCAAACACCAAGTGCAGCAGCTACTTTGCCCTACTTCACAGAGGGACGCTCTGATCCATGATTGGCCCATGGGACTTCTGTACGCCCATCCACTATTCCTCTGATCCCACAATTTCTAAAGAAAGCTCTTCAGTTGAGATGCAAGGTGATCCTCATAGCCCCATTCTGGCCTCGACAAGTTTGGTTCCCCTTTCTTCGGCCTCACCTAGTATACCTGCCATGGATTCTGGACCCTCTAACAGATCTGATCACTCACCCCCAGGGGTTGAGTCACCTGAACCGGTCTACTCTCAAGCTGACAGCTTGGTTTCTCCACTTCCGCTAGTCGCCAGGCAAGCTAATCTCTCCTCACCTGTTCAAGACATCATTCTGGCCTCTCACAAACCATCCACCAGAAGACTATATCAGGATAAATGGAAAATGTTCTCCATTTGGTCCAAGGATAACATGCTAGACCCGTATTTGGCTCCAGTTACTGCAGTGCTTCAATACTTGGCTAAGTTTTTTGATAACAAAATCTGTGCCTCTACAGTACGACTGCATCTAGTGGCAATTTCCAATTTCCACAATGGTATAGATGGTACCCTTCTTATCCCTTTACACCTCTGCAAGGCTTCCCTCAAAGGGACCTCTCATCTCAAGCCTCCTCTCAGACAGCCCGTGGAACCACACTTTTAGTCCTCCAGTCCTCGACTCAAAAAGCCCTTTGAGCCTGCTGCTAAGTGTGACCTAAAGTTTTTGTCCTGGAAATCTTTGTTCCTGGTAGCCATTACCTCTGCCAGAAGAGTTTTGGAGTTGCAGGCATTGGGTATCAAGAGACCCTACCTGGTCTTTCATAAAGGTAGAGTGTTACTTCAGACGAACCCATCCTTTCTTCCCAAAGTTGTTTTTGGATTCTCTATTAAACAGTCCATTGATATACCAGTGTTTTTTTCTGAATTTTCCCAATAGAGGAGAGTATTGCCTTCACACCTTAGACATACATAGACAATTAAGATTTTACTTAGACAGGACCAAACCTATCCGTAAATCTGAACAGCTTTTCATCTCCTTTTTGGGACCCAAAATGGGAGAAGCTGTTTCCAAGGTTACATTATCAAGATGGCTAAGGGACTGCATACGTGCCACCTATTCCTTCCATAATTAATCCATGCCAAAAGTTAAAGCCCACTCCACTAGATCTATGGCAACTTCTATAGCATTCAATTCCAGGGCATCCATGGATGACATTTGTGCAGCAGCTACTTGGGCTAAGCCTTATACCTTTATCAGTCATTACAAATTGGACCTGGTCTCCAGGGGGAGAACTGCCTTCGGCTCAATGGTACTCAGGAATGTTCTTCCATAAGGGCCACCCATGGACCTCAAGGTAGCTTGGGATTCTGTCCCATCAGTGATGAATGGAAGAAGATTAACATCAGATAAATAAGTTATGTCTTACCATAATGTTCCATCTGTGTTGTGCATCTTCTTTCATTCATCACTTCCCACCCTCCTTCTCCCTCCAAAGGCTCCTGGGGGATGCAATGGATCTAAGTGGTGCACTAGGGTACTTGCATAGAAGTGGCCTTGGCTTTACTTCCTTTCTTAGCAAACTCGATCTGAGGTAACAAGGAGAAGGGCATTCTGGGTAGCGACTTAGCTTGAGAGTTTTATTGGCTGGTGCAAGCTTGGTAATAGGCCAACTCAGTTCCGAGGGCTCGGAACCAAACCCATCAGTGATGAATGAAAGAAGACGAACAACACAGATGGAATGTTATGGTAAGACATAACTTCTTTTTATGTGATAGAGGGCCGTGTCTGGCCAAACCCCTTTCACACAGGTTGGGTACGTTCCCTTGTCATAGGTGCAAGGTATGCCCTATGATTAGTAAACAGCAGAGATTTGAGCATCCTAACTTTGAATTTATATTTGAACCGAAAAGTTATGCAGACCTTCAGACCCATAATGTGGTCTACCTTGCTACTTGTAGAGCCTGCACCAGTTCTTATGTAGGTAAGACAATACAAACATTAAAAGACAGAATTCGAGGACATCAAAATGACTAAGGTTCTGAATATTCAAAACGCTTTAGCCAAACATCATCATCATCCCCCTTTTTCCCATTTACATGGGGTCGGGGTATCATATTAACTGTTGCCAACTCACTCGATTCAGTGCCACTCTCCTGCCTTCTTCAACACTCATGCCTGACTGTCACAGATCTTCTTTCACACAATCCCTCCATCCATCTCTTTGCTGGGCGCCCTCGCTTCCTACCTTCTTCCTGTCTGTCCCAAATCTCCCTCACCAGATTGTCTTCTGCTTTTCTACACATGTGCCCATACCATTGTAATCTGTTCTCTCTGATCTTTTCTGCAATTGGAGCTACTTTGGCTTTTGCTCTTATGTCCTCATTTCTTCGCCTGTCCCACAGTCTGCATCCTACCACCTTTCTCAGGCACTTCATTTCCATCACCTCTAGCTTCTTCAACTGTTCTGCCTTTACTGCCCAGGCTTCTGTACCGTACTGGTCGCACCACTGTCTTGTACACCTTACTCTTCAGCTTCTTTGGCATTCTTCTGTCATAGACTACACCTGATACTCTATGCCAGTTGGCTGCAGCCCCTCTGATTCTAGCTTTGACCTCTTCATTCAGACTACCTTTCTCCTCAACCACCCCTCCCAGATACTTGAAGCTGTTTACCTGTTCCACTATCTTCCCATCTATCTCTATTCTCAGCTTCTTCTGATTTTCCCAATCTGCTGCCATTACCACGGTCTTATCTGTGCTTAGTTTCATCCCAAATGCCTTCAGATTTGCATTCCATTCTCCTATCCTTTGCTGAAGTTCTAGGTCAGAGTCTGCCTGTACTGCCACATGTTAAAACAAACTTTAGCCAAACATGTTAAAGAAAATCCAGACCATGGCTTTTTATTTAGAGTCCTGCAATGTGCGAAGTCCAACCCTGGGAGGGAGGGGGGCAATTTGAATGATTATGTGGAAAGCTTAGAGTTATACTGGATACTTAAGTTGCAGGCTAATAAGTACCCTGGGTTAATTGCTGCTGTCTGTCTTGAAGCAGGAGGAAGTAGTTGTGTGATGTCATTGGGTGAGGTTTTTTAGCCACCTGATGATTGTTTTTATATGTTTGTATCATAGGCTTTTATGTGTTTTGGGGCCTTTTTTGCTATTCACTCCACCCTGGTTCTTTTTCCTTCTGGATGCGCTTGTTACCTCTCTAATCCTTGGACTGGCATTCCTACTGGGGCTCTTAGTTTTGAGGATGGTACATCTAGACCACCTTTATGCCCTTTACTGTTCACAGGGAGCATACGTGTGATGTACTGCATACCTTTAGCAACTTAAAGGCTTTGGTATACTTGCCAGATGTTGGGCCACCCTTAGCAGGGATCCCTATTATAAGACATAATGCAATAGTGAAGAGAAGGACATATACAGTTAGAGTAAGATTTTACATAGCTTTACTGACATTTCTTGTGAAAGTAAGAAATGACAACCTGTGTCAAATAGTTGTCCAAGGCTTTTACCTTTTGTTATACTCACCATTCAAATCTATTCCTGCCAGGGCCTTTGCTTCATCTATGGCTTTTGAAAAGGGTTGGATTCTTGAAGTATTCTAGAAGCTGTTACTTGGTCCTCTGTGCATACTTTTACAAAGCGCTATAAGCTTGATTCTTTTTCTAGGTCTAGATCAAGTTTTGCTTGGAACAATATCCAGGGGCTCCGGAACCCTTCTCCTTCCTCCTCCCAAATATAGTTAGCTATGGTATTATACCCATATAGCTAAGGCTACTGCAGCAGTGATCAATATGAAGAACATAGTACAAGTTGTGTAAACTGAACTTACATAACTGCACATGTTAATGATCATTGCTGTAATAGATGCTCCCTCCCTTCACATCCCTTGTTTTTTGGCATGTTGTTTATGCCAGGATATGGCTATTTGTTTTTTGTTCTTCCTAGCATTGTCCTATCAGATCTCAGTCTTCTTCTGCCTGTTGGCAAGAAATATCTGAAGGACTTGATGCCCAAACTTGGCTTTTGGTCAGGCCTGCTTGAGCTGTATGACAGTTTGGGCACGTGGAGGATACACTGAAGCTTTGTAAGCTGGATGTCTGTTATATCCTTGTTAGGATATAATTCATATAGCTAAGACTATTGCAGCAGTGATTTTTCAAACATTTGCTTATGAAAGTCTTTAAATACTTGCATGTTATTTACGGCTTTTTTTAATAAGGATGGAGTACTAAATGTTTTCAGATACTAAAAAGAAGCTACCATGTAGGAAACAGCAGTGTCCAGCACTGGAAAAGTAGTGCCTGACTAATGCTTTCTGCAAAAAATGGTTGTTTTTTTTTTCCCCCTGTGTTTTAGTATAGCATGTAGAAAGATAATGTTTGTGGAGCTCAAGTCATCCAAAGTAGAAGTTCTATGTGATCAAAAAAAAAATCATAAAATGTATGTTGTGGATATTATGTACTTCCATCAAATCATATTTGGAAGCTCTCTTTAAACTTAAATATTCCGCAAAACAGCATGCACTCATAATGGGCACACAGATGCTCTGTAGACAATTTTCCTGTTTGCTTTATGGTAGTGTCCCTTAAGATATATCACACAATTATATGGAAAATACAGGCAGCCATTTTGACATAACTATTAGGTCTGCAGTAGAACTTTGTAATTCAGGGATCAAAATAAATGTCACAGTCACTAGTCTTCTTAAATCCAGATGGACACCATGTGGGTTTACTCCTGATAACCAATGCACATCTGGAGGTAAACACATAGTATGAAAGTTTTCACTAGATAGCTCTAAAATACACATAAGTAAACATACTTATGCAATTAACTGAAGCAACAGAAAAATTAAAACAAACTGAAATAGATAAAACAAAATCCACGTCAGCAGCAAAAAGTCCAATGTTAAGTGTTTTATTAACATCCACTTTTCATTCAAAAAAAACTGAACTTCTTCAGACAGACATCAAAAGGTAGCAAATGTTAAAAAAAAAAAACTCCTTGAATACACAATTAACAACACATGATGCATTTGAATGGACCAACCAACTGGTTGAAACTCACTGACATCAATGTGCGGGGGAAAAAGCTGATCTCAAAACTTCTACTGCATACAATACTTATGCAATTAAACACTTTTGCTGCCCTTAGAGTACACAAAGATCTAGGTAAGTTAACAAACACAGGCCATAAAGTACAATGGAATGAGTCAAGTCCACAGAAGATTATGTGAACTGAAAACTTCCATTCTGAAAGATAAAGTCAGTGACAACTGATGCACAAAAACATTCATTCATTGACACTCTGATAACTAGTTTATTCTACTTATGGTTGTGGGAAAGCTAAAGCCTATGCCTAAATGTGTTGAGTGTATGACAGAGGAATACCCTTAGACAAGATGCCACTAAATTGCTGAATAACCAGAAACAGCACATATATGAATTTGACATTTCCTGTGAAGAAACAAAGCCCCAAACTCCTCGAATGTATGAAGTGTTTCCTTTACTTCAACTCCAAGGTGTCAGCACCATGAAGGAAAGGGCATTTCCTCTGCTGCACTGACCACACACACTTCAGCAAGTAATACAGTTAGTTCAGCATTAGATTAAGTTCAATGTCCTAATGATAACTGCACAGAAGAATACCTAAGCAGTCCTGAGGCTCCTCCTTCTTTGGCAGTCAGGCTAGGGCAGCAGGAGCAGTGATTTGTGAAGTAAAATCAGTAAAGCTGTCTCAAATAGTGGAAAACTGAAAAAAACATAATTCCCCAGAGGAATATCATATAGCTTGGTGGAATTGTATGTTAAGTTGTGTAATATTTAAGAGGGTCAGTCTTATTTGAGAGATCAGAGAAAGGATATATATTTTTTTTTTTTTTTTTTTTTTTAAGGGATACATAGAATCTAAATTTGATGAAGGACCAGACTTCTGCCTTGATAGCACATATCTCTGAGTATGTGTAGATGGTAGCCTTGGTGGGAGTCTTAACATATTGTGCTGGTTACTATGGTCCAGTGGTGCAATATTTGATTCTCACAGCCTCTATTGCCTAACTGTGACTCTGAGCAAGTGACTTAACCAGACACTGCTCCCAGGCTGTGGGAAAAAGGTCCATGGAGTGCAGTACACTACATCAGAAAACAAGTAAAATAAAAATGCCTCTAACACTGTTGCGTTCCATTTGAAAATCTTTTAAATCTCTCTTCCTTTATATCTGGTTTTAGCGTAAACCTTAATTATTTCATTGTACAGTGAAACTATCACTAGATTTCAGATATGAGGATGAGAAAAGATACCAAGCTGCCAATTTCTTACCACCCAGTATCAAATACAGACTATACATTTTTAAATCCTGGCTGCAAGTTTTGCCGTTTTAATTTTGTTTGCTTACTTGGGTAGTGGACTGATCCCCAGGTACCCAATTCAGCCGGTCAGGGAGCACAGGGTTATATTTCTCCCATATTTATTCAACACTTTATGTACTGCATTAATATCATATCTCTGGAACCTTCTGAATATTTTCTGTCTTCCTTTTTTCTATTCCTTTATCCAGTCTCCCCTTATTCTTTCCCTTGCTGTGTTCCTTCCTTACACTTGTTTCTCCCAAGACAATCTTTTAACTGCACATATTGTATACAGTAATAGTGTCAGCTGGTAACTTCAGATAAAGGGGGAGCTGCAGGAAACAGCTAAGCTAAATGGGTAAGGCTAACTGGAATGGGATAAACGCATGATCTGAAGTTGACAATCTTCACTCAGTCCTTGAATGTGGGCTCAGTTCCGAGCCACGGAACCAACTCACCTATGTACTTCAGCTCGTGCCTTTCAAACTCTTGAGCTAGGCTCTACCCATAATACTCCTCTCTAAATTAACTCAGATCTCATTTGCCTCTTCATATGTCAGATGTGTATGACTGCTCTTGAGCTTTGGCTTCTAATTAAAGTAAGTTTTTTTCCTTAAAAATCTCTTTTCTACTTTTATAAATCTCCTTTATACCTTTTGGTGTGTTTATTTCCCTACCCGCTCCTCTCGTTATATCTTTTCAGGGTGTGTATCTCCATCTTTTCACTTTTTCTACCGTTGGTAGTTTTTCAATGTGTGTGCCCCCCTTGCTTCCCTTTTTCTGCCATTGGTAGTTTTCTACATACCATTGTTGGTACCTGCCTTATACCTATCTAGGTATTTCTTGAATACCATTGTTGGTGTCTCCCCTTTCCTCTTCTCTAACAAAAAAAAAAAATCTTTCACTGTTCCTCCTTTTGTTGGTGAGTGCGTGTGTTTTCTCTTGGATATGGCTGAAAAATCTGACTCTACAGCCAAGTCTTCTAAGGGCAGCTCGGGTTTCAAGATACCTGATTGCAGAGAGATCTAATCAAAGAGGTGTCAGACATTCTCTCAGGAGCAGTTGCTGAAGGGGTACAGGACAAAGCTACTTCTCAGCTTGCTACCCTTGAAGCAATTTCCAATTCATCCATGAGACTGATCACACAGCCGAAGGGACAATGAGAGTAGAGGGTTCAGGCATAGCCATGAGACACACCTGGATGCGCTTGTGTGACTTTGCAAAGCCATTTAAATCTTCATCCGTCAATGCTCTGTTTGAAGGATCATCCCTATTTGGACCAAATGTGAAAGATACACTTGCCAGTTGTGAGAAAGATAGGAAGACCCTCTCTGCCATAGGCATACGTTTCTCCACTCCTCAATGGTCCTATTCCAGGAACGTGAGAAGTGGGAGATTATGGTTCAAAAAATCACAAGGGCCTTTTCAAGACTATCGTGGCAAAGACTTCCCCCGGGGCAGAAGTGGAAGTATAAATGGAAGAAGCCATCCTACAAGCAGAGGTGGCCTGCAGAACCAGGGGTCCAGAGATTCCTTCTCTGATAACTATCAGCACTCCTGAATGGAGGCCTAATTGCCTTACTCTGGAGGCAGTCAGGGGATGATTATCCCATGCACCAATCTGCCTGACAACAAATAACATCGGACAAATGGGTGCAGGGAATCATTTCCAGAGGTTACGTTATTCCACTTTCCTCAAGTCCAAAAAAGACTTCTGGATGTTCCACCCAGTTACAGGGAAGCAGCAGTAGTAGAAATTCAAAAACTGCTTGAAAAAAAAGTCATCCAAGAAGTCCCACCAGACCAAATAGGATCTGGGTTCTAATCAAGATTCTTTTTAGTGCCAAAAAAACAGGGGACTGCAGACCCATTTTGGACCTCAGGCAATTCAACAAAGCAAACTCCAGATGGTCCCGGTACAGTCAATACTTCCATCCTTGGAAAAAGATGTTTGGATGTGCTCTATAGATCTTCAGGATGTGTATTACCACATAAAAATGGACAAACGCTCCAGGAGATTCCTACACTTCTGGCTGGGAGTTGGTCATTTCCAGTTCAGAGCATTGTCATTTAGCTTCACCACAGCCTCTAGGGTGTTTACCAAATGCTTGGCAGTGGTAGCAGCTCATCTTAGACTGCAAGAATTTCAGGTTTTTCTATACCTGAACAACTGGATCTTTACCGCTACCACCAGGCATCATCTAGAATAGGCAAGGGATTACATGTTGCATCTTTGCTCTTCTCTAGGCATTACAATAAATTACAAAAAGTCAAATCTGTGACCATCACGACAACTAGAATTCATCTGGGCTCTGTTAGATATAGTTGCAGGTCTTGCTTCACTCCTATCGGAAAGACTACAAAAAATCAGGTCAGAAGTCAGCAAGATTATCCACAACAAAAGTGTTCCAGCCAGATTAGTCCTACAAGCATTAGGCTCAATGGCAGCCTCAATCACTGTAGTTCCCTTAACCAGACATCACACGCGAATCCTACAGTGGGGTCTCTGATAGATCAACGTTACACATCTTAAATTACCAATCGCTGCAAACAGGAACTATCATGGTGTCTTCAGTCCAACAAAATTCTCTCGGGCCATCCATTCATTCTTCCACAACCCCAAGCCATAGTGACCATGGACAATTCCCTGATAGGGGGCATTATCTGAGGACGGTCCTAGGCACTTGGTCTCAATTGGAGGGCAATCTAAACATCAATGTTCTAGAGATGAGGGTGGTCCTCAGCATTGCAAGCATTTGAAGATGCCCTTCCCCTAGCAACACTGGCGATTCAGATGGACAACATGTCAGTGGTCTGGTATATCAACAAACAAGGAGGAACTAAATCTTACCCATTTTGTCAAGAAGCCAGTGATTTCTTCCAACCTCTTTCTCATGGCAACGCATATTCTGAGGAGCTCCAATGTGATAGCGGACAAGCTGAGCAGAAGTATTTTGATGCCTCATGAGTGGTGTCTCAATCCTGTGGTGACAGAAGAGATCTTCCGTCTCTGGGGCCAGCCTTGCTGCGATCTGTTTGCGTCCCCTCTGAACAAGTGCAGCAGTTACTTTGCCCTGATCCCTTCTAAGGGGGGGGGGGGGAGTCACCAAGGGATGCTCTTCTCCACGATTGGCCTCCCAGTCTCCTCTACCCCTTTCCACCCCAATTTCTAAAGAAAGCCAAGAGGTCAAACACAATAATCCTCATTGCCCCATTCTGGCCTTGACAAGTTTGGTTTCCCTTCCTTTGGCCTTATCCACTTCGGAAACCTTGGATTCTGGACCCAGCTCCGGATCTATTGTCTCATCTGGAGGGAATGGTTCATCTGAATCTCCATCTTAACTGCGTGGCTTCTCCAATTCCCATAATTGCCAGGCATTCTTACCTTTCCTCTCCTGTCTGTCAAATCATTGTGGCCCATCATAAACCTTCTACATGGAAACTGTACCAGTGTAAATGAGAAATATATGTTAGATGGGTTCTCAGTAATGAGCTTGACCCTTATACAATCCATGTACATAAAGTTTTGGATTTTTTAGCTGACCTCTATCAAACTGGTTCTTCAGGCTCAACTATTAAAGTCCATCTTGCTGCAGTATCTAATTTCCATACCAGTTTTGAAGGCTCTTCTTTCATGTCACAAACTTTGTAAAGCCTTTGTGAAGGGAGTCCTGATGTTAAGACCTCCCTTTAAAGAGCCTATTGCTCCATGGGATGTAACACTAGTTCTGCAGTCCCTTACTGACTCCTCTTTTGAATCATCAGCTACGTGTGACAAAGTTTCTGACTTGGAAAACTGTTCTTAATGGCTATAACTTCAGCCAGAAGAGTTTCTGAAATTCAGGCCTTGTCATGCAAACCTCCCTACATAATATTTCTTCTTCCCGAAGGTAGTCTCAGAATCCAATATCAATCAAACCCTGCAACTACTGGTCTTCCTCCCTAATTTTTCCAATAAAAGGGAATATTCTCTACATTTATTAGATGTTCACAGCCAACTACAATTTTACCTCCACAGAAGTAAGGATTGCAGAAAATCTGACCAATTATTCATTGCCTTTTCCTCTCTTTCCTTGGGTAACCTTCTTACTAAAGTGACTTCAGCTAAATGGCTAAGACACTATCACTTTTATCTGTCATTCAAAAGGACTTCACTTTCCACATCCTGTTAAAGCCCACTCAACTAGAGCTGTGGCAACTTCTGCAGTTTTTCATGCTAGAGCTTCTTTGGATGATATTTGTGTAGCAACCACATTACAAATTGGGCTCAGGTCTCTAGGGGTCGAGCATCATTCTGTTCGATGGTGTTAGGAATAGTCTTCCTTGAGACCTCCCAAGATTCAGGTAGCGGTGGACTCTGTTCCAGATTCAAGGATTGAGTGAAGATTGACATCAGATATAGAAGTTATGTGTTACCATAATGTTCCATCAGTGTCAATCTTCACTAATCCTTGACATACTCTTCCTTCCTCCCTTCTTCCCCCAGCCTGAAACTCTTGGTGGATTGAATTCTTCCAAGATTGGCTTCATAATAGGGACAAATATCTGGTCTATTCTTCTATTTACTATTTGTCTGCCATTAATTTAGGCAAACTCAGCCTGAGGTTATTTAGAGAGGAGCATTATAGGTAGAGCCTAGCTCGAGAGTTTGGAAGGCATGAGTTGAAGTAAATGGCCAAGTCAGGTCCAAGGTTCGGAACAGAGCCCACAGTCAAGGATTACTGAAGATAAACAACACAGATAGAATGTTATGGTAAGACATAACTTATTTTTATGTATGCATGCAGACACACAGATGTGCATGTCTTCATGAGTGTGTGCATCCATGTGTTTGTATACATGCATTCTAGTATAGTAAGGGCTAGTTCCTTGAAATGTCTTAGCCTAGAAGAAAGAAACAGCATAGTGATGTTATGACCCCTTTAATGAGATTGACCTAAAAACAAGCAAGGACGGTAGAGGTAAAGTACAGTGCCTTAGTGCCTTAGTGCATAGCAGTTTGTGTCTTTTGGGCCTGAGGATAACTTTAGTTGGCATTATATAGACCAGAGATAAAAAGGAAACCAATGTGGAAAGTATCCCTGTGATGAAATGTACATGGCTCTGTTGAGGAGAAGCCAGAAAGATGCATTACTGCCTGGGTACAAGATGAAGCTGTTTTGCTCTTCCCTGTAGCTGGAAATGAAGGTGAAGCTGTTTTCTCGTCTTACCTTACTGGAACTGGGAAGAAAGCTGCTACTCTTTTTTTTTTTTTTGTAAGTATACTTTTGTCAGATTCCTGTGCACAAAGAAACACTGCATTAAAATGTAAAAGTTTGCTGTACTGCAAAAATCCATGAACAGTATTCAAGGCAGCAGGGGGGTCATGGGGTCCACCAATACAAGACTACACGACAGAAAGGATATTATCATGCAAGGCTTCCAGATGTCCCATATTCCTGGTGCAATGGATTCCAGTGATCTTAGCCAGCATTTCAAATCCAAGCACATGTATGGACATCGTTATGCTGCTGGCAAGCAGGCTACTGTCAGGATGCCTATTCCCATATAGCTTGAACACATTGTTGCCTAAAACATTCAATAGACTCACTACCTTGATAATGCATTAGACTTTCTGCACAAACCAATGATAGCCATGTTCAGAACTGTTCTTAGGTGATCTGGTGATCTGGTGACCTGTGCAGTTTACCAATCTGTCATCTCCTCAACTCTTGAGTTCAAGAGCAAAATAATAAAAAAAAAATCAACTGCTATGAAACTAGCATGCAACAAGCAACTTACTATATTCTGAATGCTGTTGATGCGCCATTACTATCTGCCAGTTGTTTTGCCCAAGGCATTTGCCACCTTCAGTCTACCCTAGCTGTGTGTCTGTTTTTACCTGTCCTTTTCTGCATTCATTAATAAATCAACTTAAAATGTTTTCCACTGCTTTCACAGATTACACATTACTGGTGTGTTGGAGATTGCTCTACAGATGATGATGTGCCACAGTCCTCCCTACCAAATGCAGTGAGCCATTGTATATTTAGAAATTCATTCGATGAATCATACTGCCAGATCTCTGCAGATCATATGGTCTTGGTGCACAGAACAGTATGTACTCTGCAGTGATATCTCGGTCCTGCTGACTGAAAAAATATAACTTTGCATGCACATTTAATGCATGATCCAGTATTGTCTATTTCATTCCAATTCAACCATGGGTTGTCCGATCCAGTCAAATTCAATCTTGTTACAGACTCTGAAGCTTATGGGTTCCAGGGCTTGACTTATCCCCTACCCATAATTCTGACCATTCCACCTTAGTACCTTAGATTTTGCTTTCCATATGAAGAATTTGGTCACTCTACAAGGGCTTGTTGTATCAGTACACTTTTTTCTTGTGATATTTTCGATTACATTATACTCCTCCCTCTATCAAGAGATTTTTTTTTTCTTTCCAGCTTATTAGTTGTAGAACTACAACTAAGATTATAATTAAAATTAGATTTTTGTTTAGTAGTATAGGCAGTTAGGATTGATACATAATACAGTTTGTGAACTGTATTTTTCAAAAGATAGGCTGTAGTATAGCATTCTATAAATATTAGGATAGTGTGTTATCAGTATATATATATTTTT
This sequence comes from Protopterus annectens, assembly GCF_019279795.1. Taxonomy (NCBI): domain Eukaryota; kingdom Metazoa; phylum Chordata; order Ceratodontiformes; family Protopteridae; genus Protopterus; species Protopterus annectens. The sequence goes on along the minus strand of NC_056739.1, from coordinate 572,616,031 downwards.
TAGTAGTGTTTGCATTAGTTATTTGTATAAACAGTAGTGATAGCTGTAAATATGTCAAGACAGCCAGGGTTTTAAAATGTGTTCCAAATGTGGGCACATACTTCAGCCCAGGATCACCATTTGTTGTATTTTTATTGTTTGGGCACTTCCCATCTTGATGCATAGTGTCAAGCTTGTGCCTTCTTCAGCTCTAGGATTCTCCAGATCAGGAGGTAGAAACCCATAGTCAAGGGCCTTCTCCATCCACAAATAAGGCCTGCAATTCCTGTTTCTTCCTCCACCGCAGACTCTTCTCCAGCCAACAAGTATAAGGGACCTAAAGACAAGCAGAATGAAAAAAAAGAGATTAAGATGATGAAAGAAAAGGATAAATCAGATTCAAAAAGGTTGAGGAAGCATTCCCCGGATCTGATGTTGGTGTCCAGGCCGGATCCAAAAAATCCTCAATGATAGGAGCCAACAATTTCTCAGTTCTATCCTAATCATGTCGGTCCTGGATCTCTCCAGACCCAGTGAGTCCAAGGCTGACCTCCCCATCTTCAAGGAGCAGAGCTATTTCAGACCACCTTTGCTGGCTTCTTCTATACAGTCATCTACCAGTCTAACTGAACAATATGTCAGCAGGATGATGAGGAAGTTACTTAGAAAACTAATCCATCTTGGGGGTCTCTCAGTACCATCATCTGTGAGCTTACCAACTCTTGGGCCATCTACTCCTCTTTTTCCTTCTTCTGTCTTGGTCTGCCCTTTGGACACAACTATTTTGGATCTGTCCTGGGGTGTCGAACTTTGACAGCTTCTCTTCCTCTTTCTACTCCGATAGGTCTGCATCCAGAAGTAACTTGAGCCAAAACTTTGGGGCCAGAGTTTGAGGGGATGGGTTGACACCAAAGTTGTTGAAGCTGTCCCTTCTCCTCAGAGCTTCAGCACTCAATAGCCAAGCTCCAAGATCAGCTTTGAGGGTTGAGACCAATCGCCTGTGAGGTATATATTTCTAAGTATAGGAGGAAGCTTATGGAACCAATGACGACTTTGGCCTTCAAGGCTTTTGAAATTGTCCTATTAATAGAGAGAGAAAAAGTGCTTCCATCCAGTTCAGTTCCCTCAGGACTCTGCTTCTACTTCCCATCACCATGTCAAACAGGCACAGATGGTACCACAGGCTTTTCAGGCTGCATGCTTCATTAGCACTCAGTCTGATTCAGAACCCTCTGATCGCCCACTAGAACCAGGTCATAAGAAACAGATGTATCAGCAGAAGCACAGACTCTTCTTCAGAGTCTTTCACTTAAAATACAGACTTGGATGAAGCTGAAGGCTCTTCTAGATCCCCCTCAGGAGATGTCACCTTCAGTGAGATCCTTGAATTAAAGCAGAGAGAGGGATGGTTCACTGATCATCCTTTACCAGATGAGTTTGTCTTCCTGGAAGCCTTTGGTTCCAGCTCATCATCATCCTGGGTGGTACCATCTGTTGAACTTCTCATAGGCCACAAGGTCAATGGGCATGATGTGATGGAACCCATTCCAAATATGTGACAGGATATTGGAAGCACCAAAGAAAGAAAGAAAGCATTGGAACACAAAGGTCCACCAGTGGATGCAATGGTGGTAGCGGCAGTCACTAAAAAGGAACCGTCAGAAGAAAGTTCCTCAGTCCTCCTAACAGGGAGTCCAGGGCTATGGACAGGTTAGGTAAACAAACCTGCACTTCAGTGACATTTGAACTTAGAGTGCTGAATTAGTTAGCCCATGTCACTAGATTTCAGAGTCCTGACAAAACAGCTTTCTAAGTCTCTCTCAATTAACCTACCTGTGGATGTTTAGAAGACTGGACTCCCAGCCTTCTACCATACAGTTGAATTCCAAAGTAGCCATGCGTCTGCTTTCTAATGCAGTTGATGGCATGGCTAGAGCAGCAGGTACTGGCATCACCATGCATTGGCATGCCTGGATGTGTGTCTGTGATTTTGCAGAAAGCTTTAAAATGTCCTTTCTCAATGTCCTCTTTGATGGCTGCACTCTGCTTGAACCAAAAGTAAAAGCCATGCTAACTAGGAGTCTACAAGATAATAAAACTCTGTCTGCAGTGGGAATCTGTTTTTCCACCCCTCAGAGAACCTCCTCTAGGAATCAAAGGGCTGGGAAGAAAATGTGGTTCCATATTTCACAGAGTTCTTTTCATGGCATCCCTGGGACTTTCTCCTGGGAGAGGAGGCGGCAACTACAATGGACATCATCTTAGAGGCAGACCACACAACCATGGCCTTTGCGGTCCCTTTACCAAGAATCCCTTTCAGCACCCCTGAATGGTTGCCCAACTGCTGCACTCTGGAGGCAGTCAGGGGGCACTTATCTCTGCACCACAAGCCTGGCAAAACATAACAGATTCCTGGCTGCTAAACAATTTCCAGAGGCTACTTGATGCCCTTTTCTCATTCTCCAATAAAAAACAGAGAACTCACATCAGCCAACTTTTCCAAGCTACTAAGAAAAACAGTCATCCAACTAGTCCCAAAAGACTAGACTGAGTCTGGAGTCTACTCAAGGTTCTTTTTAGTAGCCAAGAAAACAGGGGACCTCAGACCCATTTTGGACTGGAGTCATTTAAACCAATATGTAAAACAGACAAAATTCCGCATGGTCATGATTCAGTCCATTTTGCCTCTGCTGATGAAGGACGCTTGGATGTGCTCCACAGAAGTCCAGGATTCATACTATCATGTGAAGATACAGAAGCATTCAAGGAGATTCCACCATTTCCATCTAGGTAACCAATCATTATTAATTCAGAGCCCTGTCTTTCAGTCTCACCACAGACCCCAGGGAGTTTACCAAGATAATGGCAGTGGTAGCATGTCTTTGGCTGCCAGGGATCTATGTTTTCCCATATGATGGTGATTGGCTCCTAACAGTTATCTCCATTGTTCTGTTATCACATCATCTGGACCTTCTACTCTGTCTGATGCAAGATCTAGGGATCACTGTCAACCTAACCAAAAGTCATCCTACCCCAACTCAACAGACAGAATATATTGGATGCCACCTGGATTCAAGTTTACAGATTTCCAAACTTCCCCACACCAGAATGCTCTCCCTGTGCCTCACAGCCACCCATGGTCAACATCACCCTTCTCTCCGGAAGATTCTTCATCGCTTAGGTCTAATGGCATCTACTGTACAGTCGTCATGGTTCCACTAGTTGGATTTTTCATGCAAGTGCTTCAATAGACTCTAGAGGTGCAATGGTCCCAAAACATTCATATGCTACATACAACAATTTGTTTCTTCCAAACCTCCAGCCAACACTTTCTTTGTGGATAACATCTCCTTCAGGGACAGAAGGATGTGCATTCCAGATGGATCCACCTGTGGCTGTAGTAACCATGGATGCATCACTTCTAAGGTGGGAGGGCATTTTGTACACATTTGGTCAAACACAGAGGTCAACCTTTACATCAGTATATTGGAGATGAAGGCAGTCCTCCTTGTGTTGCAGGCATTCCAGGATGTTATCTCCCATGGTGTGCTTTCTGTACAATCACACATGTTGGTAGTCTGGTACATCAACATACAGGGAGGAACACACTCCTATCCCCTATGTTGAGATGCCATGAGGGTTTGGCAATGGGTGATGGCTTTCTGATGGCAACAAATATACTAGGGACTTCCAGTCAGCTAGAAGACAAACTGAACAAAACTATGTTAATACCTCATGAGTGGTCCCTTGACCCAGTAAGGACAACCATGATTTTTCATCTCTGGGGCCAACCTTGCTGCGATCTTCTTGCATCCTACCTGAATAATTCCAGCAGCTACTTTGCTCTGTTCACGTCACAGAGGGATGCTCTGAACAACTGGCCCTCTGTCACCCCTATGCCTATATTCTGTTGCTGTTAATGAACAAATTCATACAGAAAGCAAGAATGTGCAAAGCCAGAGTGATTTTCATTGCTCCCCTTTGGCCCTACAAACATAAGTTCCCCTTCCTGTGGCCTCTATTAATACATCCACCATGGATGTTGCATCATTCTCCGAACCTATTAACACATCATTCCAGACCAAAAATTCATGAAGTTAACAGCTTGGCTCCTCCAGTTTAAATCTTAGCCACAGATGCCAGGCTTCCAACTTCAGTTGTTCAGATCACAGCATTATCTCAAAAACAGTCCACAGATCAGATCTGCCCATAGTAAATGGAAGACTTTTTCCATTTGGGCTATGTCAGCAGGTTTAGATCCCTTCTTTGCTCCTATTTTTTTCCATTTTGTCTGAGCTTTCCCACAGCTGGTCTAGTTTTTCCACTGTCAAAATGCAAATGGCCACTATTTCAAGTTTCCACACAGGACAGGATGACAACTCTGTAGCTTCCTTAAACTTTTTTGAAGGGAAATTTTCTCCTAGACCATCAAAGATTCAGTTCTTCCCTGGGATATTATCATCATGCTACAGGCACTGACTTGGCCACCTTTTGAACAAGTAAAATCAGTTGATTTGAAGTTTCTCTCTTGGAAGACAATTTTTCTGATGGCTGTTATGACAGGCAGATGGATTTCAGAGATGCAAGCACTTTCCTGCATGCTTTCCTATGTAGTATTCCAAAACAACAGAGCTTTTTTGAGCACTAACACAACCTTCCTTTATAAGGTGGCATCCAAGACTAATTAAAATCAGTCTACCAGCCACATGCTGGACATTCATCAACTTAGGTTCTATCTTTAGAAGAACAAACAATTTAGAAAGTCTGATTAATTGAACTGATGTCATTTTCATTCATTCTTCAACTGATGGGTCTCAGATTTGACCTCAGATCCAGCTCTGCTGCTTTAACTAGATTCACGGATCCAAGCCTTAAACTCCTCCTTTACCCATAATGCCCCACCAAACTAATGTAGGTCAGATCTTGAAAAATTAATGATAGAATGCTAAACGAGGGTGCTGTTACTGTGATGGCTCCGAAGTCTTAAGACACTCAGTCTTGCTGAAATCAAAGTATGGTTATAGTTGCATTCACAGTCTGTTGCATACAGAAACTTGCAGAATATACTTTGCAGCACCAAACTCAGAGCAGTAATAAATAACTTTTTATAACAAACCACACGGACTAATGTTGCAGCTTCATGTACTGTTCTACTTTACTTCTTGAACAACACGGATGATGTGAGATAACATTTACCTTGGAACAAATGTGTCCCCAATATCTCTAACAAAACTGAATTAATACAGATCTTATATACAGTTTATCAAGTGCGCACACACACAGTTCCTCTTGGTATTTTATTTTGGAGAATTACTCATCCTGTTGCAGATGCTGACAATATTATTTTTACACTTTCTTGCTTAATGTCACATTTTTTTCTCTTTGTAAGAGGTCAGCTTTTTCCGACAGTATGAATATCCTGTTTTTCTCTTTGGTATTCTGTTTTGATCTTTGTATGATAACATCTGTTATTGTGCAAATGCTGACTTCAAACTTTACTTAATTTATTTTCTTTATCCTGTAACTGCTGTTGAAGAGTTTTCTGTAATTCCACATGGTCTTTCTGACATTTTTCAATAACCTGTTCTGCTGAATTTAAAACTCCTATGCAGTTTTGAAAAAATGTTTGTATAACTCGTCTAAACTTCCTGAACTCATTGTGTCTGTCTTTTAGACATTTACTACCTTCTTTTGTAACAAGATATACTAGAGGTCATGTCAGTAATTTATTTGACTCCTGTTGTAACTCTGAAATAAACTGTTTACATGTGGTGACAGGGCATAACTGTTCAACATCTGAATATAATGGAAACACTTTACTCTTAGTTAATTTTTTTTTATCATGAAAAGGTCTATCTTCGTCTATTTTTTTCAGCAATATCGTGCAATACTTTATGAGATGGCACACAAAATGCAGTTGTTGATTCACACAAACATTTGTCATACCCCACATGGTTTTCTTTGAGATACCAGTCAAATATTGTAATACATTTGCAGAATGCCTTACCGTCAACTTGCCCTAATAAGGTTTTACATTTACTAACATGCTGTGTATACCAACATTGCAATTTAAAGCTTGGCTTACACCTGCTGGAATTATGTCTAATAGCATCCATACTAAAAATGCGACACAGAACATGGTCTTACCAGTTAGCAAGAAAACAGGTGATCAGGCTGTTGCTGATGGCTAGAAATTTTTCAGAGTCACTCAAGAAGCTGGTGAAACACAACAGGCAGCAAGATGCTGTGAAAGTAGACGTCCACCTTTCTTGAAGAATTAATGACACTGCAACTTTCCCTGACTTCAGGGTCAATCTGGATTCATACGTCTGAAAAACTTTACTACTGCAAGCTGCATAAACTGGAGTACCTCTGTTTAGGATTTACACATATGTACAAATGTTAGTTACTGCAGTTTGACTGAAGTGACCTCCTGCAGGGCTTACCACTACTCCCCCTGTGTTCAAATGCAGGTAGGCTCACCATTGAAAAGTTAATAAGAGTGCTAAACCAGGGTGCTGTTACTATGATGGCTTTGAAGTTTTCTTAAGAGACACAGTCTTGCTGGCTGGGTTTTGTTGAAATCAAAGTCTGGTTATAGTTGCATTCACAGTCTGTTACATACAGAAACTTGCAGAATATACACTGATGTGAAAATATACTTTGCAGCACCAAATTCAGAGCAGTAACAAATAACTTTTTATAACAAACCACATGGACTAATGTTGCAGCTTCAGGTACTGTACTACTTTACTTCTTGAACAACATGGATGATGTGAGAGATATAACATGTATCTCGGAACAAATTTGTTGCTACCAATACCTCTAACATAACTGAATACAGATCTTATATACAGTTATAGTCATGCATACACATATAGCAATTTCCTCTTGGTATTCTATTTTGGAGAATTGCTCATCCTGTTGCAGATACTGACTTGATATGATTTTTACGCTTTCTTGCTTAACATTGTCACATTTTTTTTCTCTTTGTAAGAGGTCGGCTTTTTCTGACAGTATGAATATCCTGTTTTTCTCTTTGGTATTCTACTTTGATCTTTGTATGAGAACATCTGTTCTTGTGCAAATGCTGACTTCAAACTTTCTTACTCAATGACGTATGATGCAGACTGTTTTCCTATTGTCCAGCCTTTAAGAAACCAGATTACCTTTTTTTCTGACAATGTGGAAACGTACATCCTGTTTTTACATTTTTGCTCTTACTGACAATGTAATGCATACATAAGGTCAGCTTTTACATTTTTGCTGATTCTGTAGGAAAACATGTCCATTAAGCACGTTCCTTATTTTTCAAGCCAGTCATTTAGTATGGATGCTAATCACATATCGCTAAACTCTATTTCTACATTTAAGCAAGCTTTATTTTATACCTTATTTATGTTACATATTTATAACAGAATTACTTTCAACCTTAATATATTGTTGAGCATATTCTTACAGATCTCATTTATTGCCATATCGCTCAGATGCAGATCTCCATCTGTTGAGCTTTAGGGGGAATTTTTCCATATCTTCCAGTTGTAAATTTACTACTGTTGAATTATATGTCCATATCTCTCCTTCACTCTCTGCCTTACTTCCATTAGTCTTGAGTTCTGTTTGTCAGGCTATTCCTTTCTTACCCTTTTGTTGTTGGGTACTATTCCTTTTTTCTACTATAATTCTTTCATTTCTACCCTTTAAAGGACATTTCGAATTACCACATTCATTTTCTTTTCTAAAAAAGCAAACTGTCACTATAGCTTAATTCCTTTCTATATCTGTTTGCCATGGCTGATAAACCTAGCCGTTTTAAAAAAAATGCACTTCTTGTGGGTACAAGATCCCCAGTTCTGATGCCCACAGGAAATGCATATACTGTCTGGGCACTGCTCATTTAGAAACTGATTGCTCCACTTGTGCTGGCTTTAATTCCAGGGCACTTAGCAACAGGAAAAAAAGTTGGTCCTGAAAGGTATTCATCCCTCTTCCTCTCTAGTGACTGGGAGGTCTGAAAAGGGGGCGACTGATTCGACCCCTCCAAAGATGAATGCCCTAAAAAAAGGTCCTTGGACCACTGTACTGCATCGACTCCATCTTCCAAGCCTATTGCCAAAATCTCAAAAAAGTTGGATCGCACACCTTCTGATCCTACTTCATCAAAGCATAGGTCACCTTGGATCCAATCACCTAGGTTTTTGCTGGAGCCAATCTCTCCTCTGCTCCACTATCTTTTTTTCAAGAAACCCTGAGGAGACATTCCAGGCCACCATCAACCAGCTCCTTTCTTAAGTTCTCCAGGAGCATGTCTGAAGCAGAGGTGGATAGGATGATGAGGACGTTCTTCAGAACTCAGATCCAGATGGGAGTAATCCTGTGTCTCCCATTGGACCCATAAGCCTGCCGTTTTCTGACCCTATAATAATATCTCCTCCAATCCAGCCAATGGTTTTGGAGCCCTTGGATCTTAGATCCTGGAGGGTGTCCCCATCATATCTAAAAAGAGGTAGTTCTTTAAGTCAGACCATGTTCCTATGTCACCTACCTCAGATGCTTTCAGAGTGGAAGGACTTTCAGAGCTGAAGTGTCAGTGTCAGCTCCGGGGGATTGGAGTTGACTCTAAAGTTATCAGAACCATTTTTCTCATAGGTGCTTTGGTACTGGACAGCTCAGATAAGGCATGGATCTGGGGGAGGTCAGGGCTTGTTGGCACAGGGGTCTTTGGCTCCAGTGCTGCAGGCAACTGTTTCTCCTATGTCTTCAACCTTTGAGGTAGTGGAGAGGGCTTTCTCTCTGCATAGAGAAAAGATACAGATGACCCCCCCTTGGATCCTGTTTCTCGTCCACCATTTGGTGTGAGTTCTGAGCCTGTCACCTCTATTCCACTGGGACAGCTTATCCAATCAAGCCTGTAGTCAGTCCCAGGGGACTCCCCTGCCACTTCCAGTACTTCACAAGACCATCCCACTGATGAGGTCCATAGGAAGAGGAAATCAGGAATCTCTCACTGAAGACAGTGATTTGGATGAAGGGGAATGGTCCCCAAGATCTCCACCTGAGGATATTTTGTTTGGAGAAATACTGGAAATTGTAATACAAAAAGGTGGATGGCCTTCCGAACCCTCTTTCCCAGGAGTCGTCAGTGTTTCTAGAGGCCTTCGAATCTGTCCCAGTTACATCTTGGGTGACCCATCTGGATGATGAGTTAATAGATCTTGCGTCACACTGTGTATGGAAAGAACAGGATATTGTATAGTCAATTCACAAGCAGCCAGATTAATTTTTGGGCCCCCCCCTCCCCAAAGGACAGAGCACACTGGAGTAAAAGGGCCCCAGTAAATTCTGTGGTTGTAGCAACAGCCACCAAAAAACAGCTTGCTTGGACAGATTTGGAAAGTATGTTATCACCTCAGCGACCTTTGCCCTTGAGTCACTGAATTATTTGGCACACTTTACTAGGTTGCAAAGAGATTTGTCAAAGGAGCTCTCCAAATTTCTTTGTGGGTCCCTGTCCATGAAGGACCAGAATAAGATTTCTTCACAGCTGGCTACCCTTCAGTCCATAGCTAATGCATTTATGAGGTTGATTTCCCATGCTGTAGCGGGCACCAGGTTCTGGCATAGCCATCAGAAGACATGACATGCCTGGATGCGCTTGTGCGATTTTGCAGAGTAAAGTCTACATTCATCAATGTTTTGTTTGATGGATCTTTTCTGTTTAGCCCAAAAGTGACAGAAATGCTCTCCAGAAGCGAGCAGGAAGGAAAAACCTGTTCTACCATTGGGATCCATTTTTCTACCACTCAGACACCATTTTCACAAAATCAGTGAGGAAGTAGGAAATGTGGTCTCAGTAAATCCCAAGGTTCTTTTCAAGACTCATGAGTAGATGGATCTCCCAGAGGCAGAGGGGGGACTCTAACAGAAGAAGCTGTCTTCGTGGCAGAGGTGGCGGGCCCACAAAACCAAGGTTTCAGGTGTTCTTTATCTGACAAACCCGTTCAGTGCTCTTGAGATGTTGCCTGACAGCTCTTCTCTGGAGGCAGTCAGGGGGCACTTGTCTCTGCATCTAGAAGCCTAGGCGTCCATCACAACAGATTCCTGGGTGCGGAGGATCATATCCAGAGGCTGTTTCATACCATTTTCTAAAATTCCTCCATAAGAAAGATCCACGATGTTCCACCCAACAGCTCTGGAAGTAAGAAGGCTGCTAGGAAAAAAAGGAGTCATCCCTAGACCAGATGGGATCTGGAATTTACTCAAGATTCTTTTTGGTGCCAAAAATGGGATTTTAGACCCATTCTGGACCTCAGCAAATTAAATCAATATGTAAGATATACAAAGTTCCAGATGGTCATGGATCAGTCCATTCTACCACTGCTGCACAAAGATGATTGGATGTGCTCAATAGATCTTCAGGATGTGTATTATCACATCAAAATGAACAGGCACTCCAGAAGATATCTGCTGTTCAAGCTGGGAGATAGTCATCATCAATTTAGAGCACTGCCCTTTGGTCACACCACAGCCGCTAGGGTGTTTACCAAATTCATGGCAGTGGTAACAGCTCACCTAAGACTGCTAGGATTCTGGGTGTTTCTGTATCTAGTCAGCTGGCTCCTGACTGCTCTGACTAGGCATCTACTTCTCCATGCAAGGGACTACTTGCTCCAACTGTGCTACCATTTGGACACGTCAGTCAACTACAACAAATCGCATCTTATTTTTAGACAGAACCTGGAGTTCACAGGTGCTCATGTAGACACAATCATCAGCATCTCTACCTCCAAGAAGAGTACAAACCCTCAGATCCCAGGTAAAAGAAGTGATCTCACATTTTTCTCCAGCACAACTAGCCCTGCAAGTCTTAGGGTCCATAGCAACAGAGATAGCTCATCACATTGGCCAAATATCATATTTGGATTCTACAGTGAACTCTGTCAGTTCAGTGGTCTACTCTTCAACAGCCCTTATACACTCCAGTCAGGATTACACTAATTTGCAAGGAACACCTCCTTTGGTGGCTCTGTTTGAACAAAATTTCTCAGGGCCACTTTTGTTTTACCTTTCCCAGTGGATACAGTGACCATGGACACTTCCCATCTGTGGTGGAGAGGCATTTCTTGGGAAGGATAGTCCAAGGTACATGGTCCCCTCATGATGCCAATTCACATATCAATGTCCTAGAGATGAGAGCTGACCTTTCTAGCATTGCAAGCCTTTTGAGATGCTCTCCCCTCCAGGACTGTAGTAATCCAATCAGACAATATGTCTTTAGTCTGACACATCAACAAACTGGGGTTTATCCAGGTCCTATCCTCTTTGCCGTGAGGCAGTGAGTGTGTGGCAATGGGCAAGCTCTTCTGGTAGCTTTCTTATTGCAATGCATATAGCAGGGAAATCCAATGTGCTTGCAGTCAAACTAAGCAGGTCCATTCTGATGCCTCAACAAATGGTCTCAATGTCAAGGTTTTGGAAATAATTTTCCATTGATGGGGCCACCTATGTTGCAATCTCTTTGAATCATCCCTCAACAAGTGCAGCAGGTTATTCCTCCTCTGGGGAGTTACTGAGAGATATAGTTCACAACTGTCCCACCAGTCTCCACTATGCTTATCCCTCATTACCTCTACTCTACAAGTTTCTGTAGAAAGCCTACCAGTTAAAGAGCTCAGTAATCCTCATTGCACCTTTTTGGCCCCATCAAATCTGGTTTCCCTTTCTGTGGTCTCATCTTCTGTATCCTCCCTGGATAATCAACCCCAGTCCAGACCTCCTGTCTCATCCGACAGGAGATCTGGACACAACAGGCCTCAAGTTGACCTCACGTTTTTCCCAGTTCCAATGATGGCTAGTCAGCCAAGGATTTCCTCCCTGGTCCAACATATCCTTTTGTCCTCTCAAAAGGCTTCCACTAGGAAGATTTACATAAGTAAATGGAAAACATTTTCTATTTGGGCCCTCCAGAGAGATTTGAATCCCTTTTCTGCCCCAATCTCTACAGTCCTAGATTTTTCAGCATCCCTCTTTAAAGGGTAGTTTCGGACTATCAAAGTCCAACTGGCTACTATTTCTACTTTTCACTCAAGCGAAAATCATGCTTCTTCTAAGCCGTACAAGATGTTTCTGAAAGGCACCTTTTTACTTTGGCCCTCAGTCCAGGACTCTATTCCTCATTGGGACCTATCTAATTTACTCTAAATTTTGACCCAAAGTGCATTTGAACCTTCTGCCAAATCAGACAAAATGTTGGTCTTGGAAGACCCTTTTTCTAGTTGCCATTACATCAGCTAGATGAATATCTGAACTCCAGGTCCTTTCTTCCAAGATTCCATACCTGATTTCTCATAAAGATAGGGTCTCTCTATGTAATAACCCATCCTTTCTACCTAAGGTGGCTTCTGAGTCTAACATTAATCAGGTCATAACCTCCCAGTCTTCTTCCTAAATTTTATCAATAGTTAAATATATGCTGCATCTTTTGAATGTACACAGGCAACTTTGCTTTTATCTTCATCAAACCAAAGATTTCAGAAAATCTGACCAATTGTTTGCCTCCTTTACCCATAACAGATTGGGCATGGCATTTTCCAAAGTGACTTCAGCTAAATGGCTGACTGATTGCATATCCTTTGTCTCTAAACAGAAAAGTTTGTATTTGCCCAAGCCTCCTAGAGCACAAATTCAATGAGGACTATGGTGATCTCTTCAGCTTTTTGGTGAAGAGCTTTGATAGATGACATTTGTGTTGCTACCACTTGGTCCAATGTTCATACCTTTCCTGTTTATTACAAACTGGATTTGATTTCTAGGAACAGGGTTGCCTTTGGCTTTGCAGTACTCTGAAATATTCTTCCAGGAGGACTATCCAAGATTCATCTAGCTGGGGACTCTATCCCATCAGTTGAGGAATAAATGAAAATGACAACATCAGATACAAAAGTTATTACTGACCATAATGATGGATCTGTGTTGTCTAGTTTCATTATTCTTCAACTTCCCACCCTCCTAACCCCCTTCCCTTTCTTCCTGGAGGACAACTAAGGGATTTTTCTTGGGAACTCATCATTACCTGTTTGAGCTCCAGATTTATCTCTGCTGTTTGAGGGTAATAAACTCAGCCTGTGGTATGTTAGACTGGTGGGGCATTGTGGGTAAGGGAGGAGCTCAAGAGTTGGATCCATGAATCTAGAGAAAGTGTCTGAGCCTGATCGGAGGTTGGATCTATGACCCATTAATTGAATAGGAATGAAAATGGACAACTCAGATTCATTGTTAGGGTGAGTTTTCTTGCTTTCTTAAAGCCTAAATAGGCAAAGCAGTTGCTAAGGTTACACTTTCCAGGTGGTTAAAAGACTGATTTCTTTTATTTACAATAAAAAGAACTTGTCTCTACAATCTTAAATCCAAGGCTCACTCCACAAGGGCAATGACCACATCAACAGCTATTTCTCATAGACTACCTATCGATGATATTTGTGCTGCAGCAACTTGGTCAACAGTTCATACTTTTGTGTCTCACTACAAAGTGGATGTATAGTCCATATCATGCTCTTCTTTTGGTTCCATCATTCTCAAGAATGTCCTTCCTTGATACTAGCTACATATAATAGCTTTGTAATATATTCTGTGGTTGAATCAGATGAAAATAGGCAACATTGTATTCAAAAGTTATATACTTACCCTAACAATAGAGCCTTGTTTTCTGATTTTCATCCTGTTCAACCTCCCCGGTCTCCAGATCGGGAGTCCTTCCCTAGCCCACCTTTCAAGGTATCATGATCCGTGTCTCTCTAGCTCCACTCCCCCAGATTCTCCCAGGAGCAAAGGCCTTCATCCAGATCTTCTCAGCAACCAGCCAGATCAGAGTCTGTCACTTCCTCACGCTCGACTTGGAGTCTCTCTGAAATGGATATGGACAGGATGATGGGGAGTTTTATTCACACCCAAATCTAGATGGGAGTTGTGCCAGGCCCCTCTCCCTCTGGAGGGGGGGTCTCCATGCCCTTCTTTCATCTGATTTCTCCTTCCCCAATCCGGTATGCGGTTTCGGGGTTTATGGATCAGAGGATCTTCAGAGCTGGAGATTTGGTGCAGATGGTTCCTCCAACCTCAACTCTGGTGATTACCTTGAGTTCCTTGGATCCGACCAGTTCGGATCAGAGCACTCGGGACAGAGGACGGGAAGTGGGACCCAAGGGGTTGGAGGTGTCTTCAGCTCAGACTTTGCTGGATCCAAGCCGTTCCTTCAGATCTCCGTCTGCCCTAGCCTTGGCCCCGATCCTCACGGCAGACCGAGGGAGAGCTTCCTCCTTGTTGAGTGCTAAGGAGGTGTGCTCTCCATCGGCACTCGACGTAGTGGAGAGGGTTCTCTCCCAAGGATCGAGACCCCAGCCTATTTCCTTGGATTCTGCCCAGACTCCCTCGCATTTGGTTACGACTCCCTTCAGCTTGTCTCAGGGACAGCCCGTGCTAGAGGAGCCCCACGCAGTTCCCCTGGAGGAATCCCCTGCAGCTCATGAGCCCTCGAGTCCCACTGAAGAGAGACCTCATAAGCACATATGCAAAAGGAGGAACCTGGACTCCCCTGAGTCCTTGACAGAAGACACTGATTTAGATGAAGAAGGTTCCCCTCAGGTCACCTCCCAAGGATGTCTCCTTTGGAGACATCATGGAGATCCCCCACCAGAGGGGAGGTTGGTCAGCCCTAAAACCTTCTACAGATGAATCAGTGTTCCTGGAAGCTTTTGGCATGAGCCCATCTACGGTGTCCCTGCTGGCAGATCCCTTGGTGGATCTTATCACCATGTGGGCATGGAAGGAGTCTGACACCATAGAACCAATACCTAAATGCCCAGACAAGATCCTGTTAAAGCTCATTCTACCAGATCTATGGTGATGTCTGCTGCATTTTGGTCTAGGGTCTCACTGGATGACATTTGTGTGGCAGCAACTTGGGCAAAGTCACATACCTTCATTTCTCATTAGAAGTTGGATTTGATCTCCAGAGGGAGAGCATCCTTTGGCTTTGTGGTGCTCAGGAATATCCTTCCATGAGAGCCTCCCAGGAGTTTGAGTAGCTGGGGACTCTGTCCCACAGGTTGCAGATAAAATGAAGTTAACTACTTCAGATAAAAAAGTTATGTACTCACCATACCATCTGTGTAGTTGTACTTAATTTTTCTGCAACCTTCCCACCCTCCTTCCCCTGAACCTTCTCATGAGATTTTAATGTATGGTTTATGCTAAGTTGAGTTGCTGATTGGTTTGAGTTGCGGCAAACTCGATCTGAGGGAAGGCAGGAGATGGTGGTGCATTATGGGTAAGGGGAGGAACTTGGAGCAGATGCTTGTAAAGTTGCCAGCTCAGATCCGATATGGATCCGAATACCCACAGGTTGCAAAAAAATTTAAGTATAACTACACAGATGGAATGTTATGGTGAGTACATGACTTTTTTTTTTGGCAATTTGTTTTAATGTTACAATTAAATATGAATCTGAAATAAATTAGTTAATGGGATATACAGTGGCTATAAAAAGTTTACACAACCCTGTTAAAATCCCAGGCTTTTGTGATATAAAAAAATGAGACCACAATAAATCATTTCAAAATTTTTCCCACATTTAATGTGACCTATAACCTGTACAATTCAATTGAAAAAAACAAATCTGTTAGGAGTAAAATATAAAAAAAAAGTATAATAAACTGGTTGCATACGTGTGCACACCATTATACTAATACTTTGTTGAAGCACCTTTTGATTCAATTACAGCATTCAGTCTTCTTAGGTACAAACCGGCCATCAATTAAAGAGACTTTGATTAACCCCAAATAAAGTTCAGCTGTCCTAGTAGGCTTCTTCTGACATTTACTCAGTTGCCTGCTGCAGCAAAAGCCATGGTTTGCAGAGAGCTTACAAAGCAAAGGAATCTCATTGTTGAAAGGTATCAGTCACGAGAAGGGTACAAAAAAATTTCCACGGCATTAGCTATACCATGGAACACAGTGAAGACAGTCCTCAAAAAGTGGAGAAAATATGGGACAACAGTGACATTGCAAAGAACTGGACATCCCTCCAAAACTGATTAAAAGACAAGATGAAAACTGATCAGGGAGGCTGCCAAGAGACCTACAGCAACACTTAAGGAGCTTCAAGAATTTCTGGCAAATACTGGTTGTGTACTACATGTGACAACAATCTCCCATATTCTCCGTATATCTGAGCTATGGGGTAGGGTTGCAAGACAGAAGCATTTTCTTACACAGAAAAACATCTGGTCTGGCTAAAATTTGCAAAACAATACCTCAATTCTCCCAAAAGCTTGTGGGGAAATGTGTTATGGTCTGATGAGACCAAGGTTGAAGTTTTTGGCCACAATTCCAAAAGGTACGTTTGGCACAAAAACAACACTTTGCATCACCAAAAGAACACCATCCCCATGGTGAAGCATGGTGGTGGCAGTATCATGCTTTGGGGTTGCTTTTCTTCAGCTGGAACTGGGGCTTTAGTCAGGGTGGAGGGAATTATGAACAATTCCAAATACTAGTCACTTTTGGCCCAAAACCTTCAGGCATCTGCTAGAAAGCTGAAGAGGAATTTCACCTTTCAACACGGCAAAGACCCCAAGCATACATCCAAAACAACAAAAGAATGGCCTTCACCAGAACAAAATTAAAGTTTTGGAATGGCCCAGCCAGAGCCAAGACCTAAATCCAATAGAAAATCTGTGGGGTGACCTGAAGAGGGCTGTGCACAAGAGATGCCCTTGCAGACAGATTTGGAACACTTTTGCAAGGAAGAGTAGACAAATATTGCCAAGTCAAGATGTGCCATGCTGATAGTCTCCTACCCAAGAAGACTGAATGGTGTAATTAAATCAAAAGGTGTTTCAACAAAGTATTAGTTTAAGGGTGCGCACACTTACACAACCAGCTTATTGTACATTTTTATTTTTCCCCTAACAGATTTGTTTGCTTTTCCATTGAATTGTACAGGTTATAGGTCACATTAAAGATGGTAAAAGTTTTGAAATGAGTTATCGTGGTCTCATTTCTTTAGATCACAAAAACCTGGCATTTTAACAGGGGTGTGTAAACTTTTTATATCCACTGTATGTATATACATATAGGGGTTGAGCAATCATGAAGACTTTGAGAGGTATTTAAAAAGAAAGGGGTTAAAACATTAATTGTTAGTCAAGCATGTGATGTGATTTTATTTAATTATGTGCGAGTTATGCAACTTTCAGTCTGATGAAGTCTGTGTGTTTAAGAGACAAAAGCACTTACTGAAGTTGATTTTTCAATAAAGTTTTTTTTGTTTTTTTAGTAGCTTTTTATTTTTGCCACAAGTTAGCTTGGTTTATACTGTTTATTAGTTCAGAACATGGCAAACATTTATTCACCAACAGCCAGATCAAAAAAGGAAAACCAATTCCATTTGTGATCTATAAACCACAGCTCTACAAAGTCATCTGGAAAAAATTTGTCTGAATAGTAGTCGTAATGTTACAAAAAGTGTTTTTCTACAGTAGGCTATATGGTTTGGTTTAGGGTTATCGTGCATTACTAAGGCAGGCAGAAAGCTAGGTTGGTGTTGACAGTGACTTCTGACTTATGCTGCTGTTTGAAAGTTCCCTAGCTACTGTTTTTGTTGAGATCAGCAGAAGCATCTATTTCAATAGTGATCAAGACGATCAGACCTCAATATTTTTCTCCAGTGTTTCTGCCTTTAATATCAGCAATGCCAGCACAAACTCATTTGTTGCTGAAACTCTCTTTAGATCCAGGACTTGGGGCTGGAGACCTAAATCCAGTGTTGGTCCTGATCCCCTTAGCATCACTTCAGATCTTAGTGTCTTTAGCTATTGCTTCTGAGTGAATTAGTACTGTGGTCTGCATAACACTGGTGCTGACTGGCCAATTAGTGTTGGTGGCTTTTGGCGTCATGTAATTCCATTGGTGTCGATGCTCCTGGTGCTGCCCAGGCTTTTTCAAATGCCAACTCTGTTATTGGTGTTCCACTCTGGATTGAAAGTACCCCCCCTTCCACCACTATTCATTAGAGTTCTAGATCCCATCCAAAGCCCTCCATTTTTAATCTGCAGCTTTTCCTGCATGTAGGGCTTGGGTCAGTGCTGATCACAAAAATCACCCTGCTAAAAAAAAACACCTAACAATGGTCAATAAGGGTACTCAGGTTTTTACACAGCTAGGCTTGTAAAGGCCCTAGAGTCATTAGCCTAGTAACCTATGAACTTATGGAAGTCTTTGTAGACCTTATTGCCAAATTCTTACCCCCCTTGTTTCCTCATCTTTAGATTCCCCCCCCCCCACAAAGGAATCTGAGGAAGCAAATGATTTAAGATTAAATGTAACCCCTCTTCTGGACTCTCCTGCCCCAAACTTTGGAGTTGGGGATGATCACTGGATGACTAACTTTGGGGAGGTTTTGAAGCTCATGCACACAAATGGGAGATAGCGCTCTACTTTTCTGCATCCCATAACCCCACTTCAACTTCCTGGTGCTGTCGTCAAGCAGATAAGATGGTGTTCTTTGTCTGGGAAGCTTGGAAAGACCTTGATGTGGTGGTAGACAGCAAATGTTGGAGGTGTGATGGGGAAAAAAGAGGTAACTGGGAAACTGTTTTTTGGGAGATGTAAAAAAAATACCTTACAGAGCATTCGGTCAGAAATAAAGGCGGAGAAAATGGCTGTAACAAAGGATGTTATTCTTTTGAACTGGGACACAGGATCTGAATTGACTAGTCATAGTAGGGCCTTAAGTTTCTGTTGACTGCCAAAGAAAGAAATTACTAGAAAATGGAAGTCAGCATCTAAAGCAACTTTAGTTGAAGTACTGAATATTATAAGAGAGAAAAACTGGAAGGAGGATGTTTAGAACAGGTAAGGAGCAAATTACATAGAATGTATGTGTAATTTGTGTGTAAATGCAAAACTGTTGACATGGTTTTCTTTTCAATTAATGTATGTGCACCTATGTCTTAAGGGATATTTTAATAAAGTTGTTAAAAAAATAAAGACTAGCTAGGAACCTCTGACTATCTGCAGACTGGCATGTATTGATAAAGCCATCTAATGCCAACTTTGTCACTGTCACAACTGTAAGGAAGGAATCTCCTTTTCCAGAGTCTGTAATCCATCCTTCTCATAAAGTCCAGTGCTCTAGATCATTATAGGAAGTGTGTGTTATGTTTTCCATACTTTCCAGCCAAATATTCATCTGTTTAGCCCACAGGCTTATATTCCAGTGTGACTTTTCAGATGAGTTACACAAGATGCCAAATCAGTTGCTGCAGGATCAGATCAGTCAGCGCTCAAGAAATAGTTGATTTTCCAGGTAGTAACATTAGTCTGAAACCTGTCTAGGTGCTTAGTGCACATTTCCACAAATGGAGCAGCACATGACAGCATCACTATCCACTACCATTGCCGGATGCAGAATAACTTCAATGCATCTTATGTGAATGCCCCTTTTAATGGCATCACCCTCTTTTTCCAGCAAAAGAAAAGCTTAAAAAAAGGGACAGAGATGGCAAGGCTCAGTTGTGAATGTTCATTTTCAGACCCCGTAACCGATGTTCAGAAGGACTCAGAAGAGCCTGAGGTAAATAAGTATAATTGAAGCATTTATCAGTAATGAAACCAGTAATCCGGATGGGGTCAGTGCAGTTGTAGCTCCTTCCAGAATAGATGTTGGCTCAGAAGCAGAAACAATCAGTAGAACCAGGAGGCAGTTTCAGTAGAATCCACGTGTGCAAATCTACAGTCATAAAACTGAATCTAAGTAAGTTCAAGCAAAAATAGACATTATGGATGGCCTCAGTGCAAACAACCCTTCCTTGCCTGGCTAGAGGCCACGGGATGTGTTCTCTACACCTCCAAAGGCTTGGTTGCATATCAAAATAATCAAGGAGTTTTGGAGATGCCTGTGCTTCAAGTTTGGAGCCAGCAGTTAACATTTTCATGCTGTATTGTTTGGTCTCACCACAGTACCCAGAGTGCTCACCAAATGAATGGTCATGGTCACAGCACACCAGATATTTCATGGAAAAAAGTTTTTGTTCCAAGATTAATAACTCCTAGATGCATCAATACTATGCAATCTGCTAACTGCATGTGATTTACTTCACATATAGGTCATAAGGGTAACCATTGCAAAGTCATAAGAAGGTCCTGCAGTACACACACTCAGAACTCAGTGCTGCCAAACTTTGGACTCTTATCAGATCAGGATATCAAAACACTTGTAAATCTCCACTTTGCTGGTAGAGGCGCACACACACAACCAATCCCTGGGCAGTCTCATTCATTCTTCAATTTCTTCTGTGATGGTCTCCACTGATGCATTAGCTGTTGGGAATTATTAGGGCAGGATAATGCAAAGTATATGTTCCCAAGCAGAAGCCAGTTTGCACATCAACATGGTGGAAAGGTGTGGTGTTCTCTCTTTACGGTGCAGGCTTTTTCAGGACTCTGTCCAACACAGGGCTTAACATTTTGCACACAATATGGTACATAAACAATCAGGGTGGAACCCATTCCTATTCCTCTTCTTTTTGTTAGAAGGCCATAATAGCATGAAAGTGGGCTACTTATTGTAAGATACCTACTACCTCTTATACGAAACTGTATAAAAGTAAACTGTAACATGGAACTTAAAACTGAACTTCACTGGCAACCTACTGTAAAGTATCCACTCCCAGAGTCATCCAAATTCTGATCATTACCAAGAGGACAACATATATACACAAATGGACTTGGTTTGTGATCTGGGATTCTGGATCCATTTTTAAACATGTTTATTAATTTATCACTTAAGACATAGGCAATTTTATATAAAGGAAAACAAACCATGTTTGCAGATACAGATATTATACATCACACACATTCTTGTATACAATTATCAGTCCAGCATTATATAAATTGCTCAATTCCTGCTTTCCCCTTGGGACTTCCAAGATGGCTGCATGTTTAGTAACAGCTTAATTTCAGCTGTCCCAATGTGAAAACAAAAACTCAGGAGAGAGAGCCAGTGAACTCATTTTCTGGGATAAATTTCAGTAACTGGCTAGTAAGTGCACTGCTGGATGCCAGCAAAATGTAAATTCAGAGAACCCGAAGAAAATAAACCACAAAAGGTGAGGAAAAAACACTGACTGGGAAGAATTCTGCAGCTGTTCAGCAAAAAGTGCAAGCTCCAACTCTGGTGTAAGACATGACTTTCAGTAACCTAGAGAAAAAAAGTCAAATGAACTCAGACATGATTAAAATAAACAAAACACTAATGGAGTATATCAACTCAATGAACAAAAGGCTAGATAAAATGGAAGAAGATGCAAACCGATATTCAGATGAGGTGATAAAACTGCAAAAATTGGAGGTCAAAATGAAGAAAAGGCTGTTTCAATACGAGACTGCTCAACAAGAGATGTTTCAAAAGATAACAGAATTAGAGGACAGAGCACATAGGGAAAAGATGAGATTACTTCTGTACTAGAGAAGCTGGAAGGAACAGACTATTAATTTTCTGAAAGCACAAATAACTGGACTGGTATTCCACAGCAGGGGTTGTTAATTGAAAGGGCACATTGTGTGCATGCTATAAACCTGGCTATGAGAAGGCAGCTTACACCTCTAATAGTAAAGATGCAATCTTACCACCAGAAAGAATTGATTCTGACAAAACTGTGGCAGAAGGAGAAAGTACAAAAAGTGGGAGAAACCAGAGTGTTTGTGGAGCATGATTACTCTGTGTACACAAAGCAGAAGAATAGTAAATTTATTCCACTATTCAGCGAATGTCGAGAAGCAGGCATGAGATTTAAACTACTGTACCCAGCTATCTTTAAAATATTCTTTCCTGGAGGCACAAAATCATTTTTGATGCAGCACACGCTAAGGAGAAAATATAAACTTTTGTCCAACAAAAAGTGAGCTGTGAAACAGGAGATTGTTTCTTGTTCTTCTGGTAATAAAGACCACAGAGAAACTATGCCAGTGAAACATTTTCCAATGTTTCAATGGAAAATGTTTGAGAGAAGGAAAAAACAAGAGTTGACTAGAAGAACTGAGATTACATTGGAAATAGAGCAGAGACAGGATTTGGGAGATGAACAGGAAGAAAACCATTAACTTGGAACTTGACAAATGTGGGATTACAAAGCAATAATTAAGTTTGTGAAACTAGACAGATCAAGAAAATATGGAAATATTTGACTTTTTTGACTCTATTAAACTTGTAGGGGACTCTAAAGCATATGCCCTACTTCATGTCATTAATGTTCAGAAGACTACTTAGGAGAGGGGAAGAGGAGCAAGAAAGTTAACTGTTGGGTAAAACAAATTGTTTTTTTCTTAAAAGTAATATTTTTATAGTGCATGATTTTCTTTGCATGGTATAAAAGTTCAGTTATTTTTAAGTGTAATGGGGATACTAATGTAAACTGGTGCTTCTGTTTTTTTTTTTTTCTCCTTGTTCAGTTTTAAGAAATGTAGGTACTGCAATGTAAAACAGAAGAAAAGTCTGTTCAAAACAGCATGACCAAAAAAAAAAAGTTTGTGCTTTTTTCATTCTTGCATAGGAGAATGACTGGATTAAGGCCCTTACATTCTCTTACAACTTGATACTAGATCAAGGTAAGTAAATGAAAAAGAACATTGAATATAGGTTCAGTGCTAACTTTACCCCCTTCTCACCCCCTAAAGGGCCCATATCTATACAGGAAGAATGCAGAGTCCTTGTAATCAACAAAGTACAGTTTTGTACCTACCATAAATGTAGATGTTAGAGTGTTCACCCTGGTGCAGTCATCACACTTGGGTTATCCTGCCGTCAGGCGGTCCCGCAGTTGGCCTGAATTCCAAAGTCTTGGTCCAGCGTCGGTTGCTGTCGCTTCTTCCCTGACGTCAGTGCGCCAGGGGTATATAAGAGGCATCCGATGCCATTTTCTTTAGGTTTTCTTGCCCCAGATGTCAGGTGCCCCCAATAGGTAGGCAAAACATATATATACAGCTAGATAAAATGAAAACAATACCTTTAGGCACAAGCAAATACACCACAGGGGTTGTATAGGATCGAGTGGTATAGATAAGTTCAGCTAGTTCAGAGGGGATGGAGGGAGGGTAACCTGGACTGCAGCAGGGTGAACACTCAAACATCTACATTTATGGTAGGTACAAAACTGTACTATGTTCATCGTGTTACCTGCTGCAGTCATTACACTTGGGTTGAATCCCAAAGCTAAGGATGGGAGGTGGAGTTAAACAGGGTTAGAAGAAGCTAGTAGGCCCTGCAAAACTGCAGTAGCAAAACCAGCTCTAGTCTTAGAATATAGAGGAATGTGATAGTGTTTGGTGAAGGTGTGCACTGAACTCCAAGTTGCAGCTTCCAGAAAATCCTTGGTTGGCACTCCCCTGAGAAAGGCTGCTGATGTAGCTGTGGCCCTGGTGGACTGGGACCTAATGTTAGCAGGTACCGGTTTCCTATGATGCGTGTAGCAGAAAAGTATGCAATGCCCTATCCATTTAGAAATAGTCTGTTTTGAGATGGCTTTTCCTTGTGATCCTGTAGCATAGGCTACAAAGAGCTGGTCAGTTTTTCTGAAAGCCTTAGTTTTATCCAAGTAGTAATGTAATTGCCTGTGAATGTCCAAAGAGTGCAGGAGTCTTTCTCCTTTGTTCTGGGGATTTGAGAAAAAAGGTGGGCAAATAAATGGTTTGGTTTAGGGCCACACTGGATACCACCTTTGGCATAAAGGAAGGGTTAGTTCGTAGAGAGACTCTGTCTCGATGAAAAATGAGGAAAGGCTCCACTGCCATTAGTGCCTGTAGCTCTGAGATTTTTCTAGCTGAGGTTATTGCTAGTAGCAGGGCAGTTTTCCATGAAAGAAATTTTAAATCAGCTGAAAAAGCTGGTTCAAAGGGCGGCAGTGTAAGCTTTTCCAGAACAAATTTGAGATCCCAAGTAGGCGTTGGTACTCTCCTTGGCGGTCTTATGTTCTTAGTCCCTCTGAGGTACTGCCTTAGGAGTGGATGTGAGAATAAAGGAGGATCAGTGTTGTAATGAGCTGAAACTGCCGAGGTGTGGATCTTAATAGATGAAGTCCTTTGTGCATCATCTCAGTTAAATATTGTAGAATCTGAGGAATGTTTGGATCAAGGGGATTTTGGCCTTTAGCCTGGTTCCAGGCGCAAAATCTTTTCCATTTGTCTGAATAGGTTTTCCTGGTGCTGGGCCTCCTGGCCTCCAGAATAACATCCATAACAGCTTTGGATAGAGGTGTTGGCTGGTTGTTTAGGTAATTTGCCATGCAGCCAGGTTTAAAGTCTTGAGCTGGCTGTGTAGAATCTGATTGTCTCGTTGGGTGAGCAGGTGAGGAATTTGTGGTAAAATCCATGGTGGGCGGTGGGCCATGTTCCTTAGAATTGGATACCAATGCTGGCGTGGCCAGTCTGGTGCAATGAGTATCATTTGTGGCCTCTAATCTGACTTTCAGCAGTACCTTTGCTAGAAGAGGCAGTGGAGGAAAGGCATACACTGTTAATGTTTTCCAACTGAAGGAGAGGGCGTCCACTTTCCAAGCTTGGGGATGGAATGTCCTTGTGCAAAATTTTTGAAGTTGGTAGTTTTGGGGGCATGCAAACAGATCTATGTCTGGGCATCCCCATTTTTGAGTTATCATTGCAAATACTTGTGGATCTAGTTTCCACTCATGTGGATCCATGATGTTTCTGCTTAGGTCGTCTGCCAATGTGTTTTTCTTTCATGGCAGGAATTGTGCTTGTAATTGAACCTGGTAAGACAGTGCAGTGTTCCACAAGGTCATTGTTTGCCTGCATAGAGGGTAGGAATGTGTGCCCCCTTGCTTGTTTATGTGCCACATTACTGTGGTATTGTCCATCTTTATTATTAGTTGTCCTGGGTGTAAGAGGTCCTTGAAAGCTGTTGGGGCATTCTGTACTGCTAGCATTTCTTTTTGATCGATATGCAGATGCCTCTGATCTCTAGTACATTTGCCCTGAATGCACTGTCCTGCCATGTTTGCTCCCCAGGCATAGTCTGATGCATCTGTTGTCATAGTTTGCCTGGCTGTGGGCAAAGTGAAAGGCTGACCCTTGTTGAGGTGACATGCCTGTGCCCACCATAGAAACTCCTGTTGAAGGCAGGGAATGAGTGGTATCATTGTTTCCAAGCTGTGGCTGTGCTGAGTCCATATGCTTTTCAGGTACCATTGTAATTTCCTCATATGCAGTTTTGCAAATGGTATTAGTAGCATGCAAGATGCCATGAATCCCAAGGCCTGCAGAATTTTTCTTGCAGGGAGTTGGGTCTTTGTTGCCATTATTTTGAAATATTGAGTCAGCTGTTGTTGCTCGTCTGGCATGAGATAAGCCATCTGAGCCGTTTTATTCAAGCTGGCACCCAGGAATATTTTTTGTGAGGGCACTAGTTTTGATTTCTTTTCGTTTACTGTGTACCCTAGGCAACTTAGGTGTTTGACAAATGCCAGATGTTTTAAAAGAATGTCCTTGCTTTCTGCTTGAATAAGGCAGTCGTCCAGGTATGGGTATATTTGAATTCCTTTTTGTCTGCAGTATGCAATTACTGGTGCCTGGCATTTTGTGAAGACCCTGGGCGCAGTAGATAAGCCAAAGGGCAGTGCAGAGAATTGATAATGCATTGAACCTGCAATTGGAGGTATCTTCTGCAATTTTGTCTGATAGGGACATGCAGATATGCCTCCTTGAGGTCCAACGTTACTAGCCAAGCATTCTTGCCCAGCATGGGAAGAAGCTGCTGTAGTGTTAGCATCTTGAATTTTGGTACTTGCAGAGAGGTGTTCAGAATTGAAAGATCCAGAATGGGTCTCCATGCTTTGTCCTTTCTTGGGACTAGAAAGAGTCGGGTAAAATCCTTGTCCTTGCTCCTGTGTAGGTACCTGTTGAATGGCTCCCATGTCCATGAGAGCTGTAATTTGTTTTTGTGCCTCTGCCCATTGATTTGCTGGCAGGTTTGGCATTCCTTTTATCCTTGGTAAGGTATGAAAGTGGAATCTGTATCCTTGAGAGACAATGTTTAGGACCCATTTGTCTTTTGTGATGATGTGCCAGTTGTCTGCAAAAAATGCTAATTTTCCTCCCAAGGGAGCTGCCAGGAGAGATTTGCTTGGTAGTTTGAGGATTGAGTCGTGTTTGTCTTCTGCTAGATTCGGGCCTGTCTTCTCCTCCTTTCTGGGTAGCAGTACCCCATTGGCGAGGTTTGTAAGGGCCTTGTGACTGACCTCTGCCCTTCTGTGATCTGTCAGAAGCTGGAAAGGACCAGTTTTTTGTTGGCCAATTTCTGCTGAAACGAGGGTGTTGTACCTGTAAAAAAATCCTTGACCATCTGCATAGACTTTGCCTTATCCTCCATTTTCTTTAAAACCTCTTCTGCTTTTGACACCAAATAATACATCCTGCTGTAAAGGTGCATCCAATAATTTTGCTTTAACATGATTAGGAAGGGTTTGTTCTTTTAACCAAGCATGTCTACGTATGACAGAGCCAGTAACAGCTGCTCTACAGGAAGCTTCCAACGAATCAAATCCGCATTGTAAAGTATGTTTGCCCACCTGTTCAGCTGCATGTAACAGATCCTGCATTTCCTTGAATTCATACTCTTCAGCATGTGTGCTCATTTTTTGTTTTGAGACATTAGAAATTGCTGATATTTCAGCATGTGAAACTGACAATTCAATGCTGTCATAGCCAGAGTTGCTGAGGTGTATATTTTCTTTCCCCATCTATCTAGGGCCCTGGAATCCCTTTCAGAGGGCACAGGATTTTTAGCCATAGAAGCTTTAGCTCCCTTAGGACCCTGGGAAATTGTTTCTGGGTCAGCTACAGGGCTTTTATAAAGGAATTTGTGTGAGTCAGGTACTCTGTAGTATCTGTCTGGTTTGGCTGGAGCAGGAGGTAGAGAGTCTGGATTTAAACTAGACTCCAAGTAAACATCATCCACAATATCTAAAACTGGAGGGATAGCAAGAGGTCTGTGCTGGGGTAGTAAAAGGAACTCTCGGATCCTTTTCTTAGAATCAGAGTAGTCCTGGCCTTCCAAGTGGAAATGTTCCCTCATGGTATGTAAAGTTTCCCCAAAGGAGTAGTCTTCAGGGGGAGATGCTGAGGAAATAGTGTCTTCAGCATCAGAGTCTTCATAAGGTGGAAAAGTGTAATCCTGTTCCTCAGAAGAATCTGAGGAAATTGAAACCTGGTCAGAGGAAGCATAATCCTCCTCCTGTCTTGCTCTTATCATGATGGGGATAGAAACCCCTGATTAGGGTAATCAAATCTTCAGCCATCTTAAGCATCTGTTTCTTAGGCATGGGGCCTTGAACTGCAGACTGATGTATAGTCTTCTTAGGTTTTAAAGGTGTTTTAAGCTTAGCATAAGATTTAATGGCGAGTGTAGTCTGTCTGAAGACACCTTCTGCAACTGAAGGGGTTTCCACCGCACCGGGATCTACTTCTGCTCCGGTGTCGGAAGATGGCTGCATCGGCCTAGCAGACTCCGCTTGAGAATCCACAGCTGTCTGGGGTTCCAGTTCTGCGGTCATCAGGGGCTGTGTAGGCGCCTCACTGAAAACCGGAGAACCGGCAACAGGCCCAGCAGAGGCCTCCGAGTCTGGCTTGTTCCTAGACTCCCTGTCCTTATCCTTGCATTTTTTATGTATGCCAGTCGGCTGCTCCGACGGCATGATATAATTAAATTTCCAACCAAAGTAATGTCGTGCAAAGTCAAAACTGAGTTTGATAGTTCATTTATTAAACCTAGCACAAAACCGACAACCTGTGACGTCGTGGTCTGGGCCTAGGCAAGGAATACAATAGGAATGGAAATCCTTATGAGGTATTTGCTTCCTACAAGAAATGCAATTGTTAACTTTTTCTGACATCGGACTGAGGCAAGAAAAGGTTCCCCAACGGGGTACTTAGCTTTATTGAAGACTTCGGACTGAAATTCGAATTGAAAATCTCAGGTGTCGGCCAACCGGCACTTGCGAACTGCTTCTGCTTCAGGCACCGCGCGGCAAGAAAGACTGAAGAAAATGGCGTTGGATGCCTCTTATATACCCCTGGCGCACTAACGTCAGGGAAGAAGCGACAGCAACCGACGCCGGACCAAGACTTTGGAATTCAGGCAGACTGCGGGACCACCTGATGGCAGGATAACCCAAGTGTGATGACTGCAGCAGGGTAACATGAACATCTTCACAGGTAAAAGTAACACTCTCTAAAGCCAAAAACACAGCATCCATGGGACTAGACAACATCCCAGGCTGCGTTTTACATGAACTGGCTCCCCACCTAAGCACCATGTCCAATCATAGCCTCAAGTCATGCTTTATGCCCACTGAATGGCGCACAGCAACAGTTATCCCACTCCACAAAGGGGGAGCCACCACCACTGATCCTGGGAACTATCGCCCTATTATCCTGACGAGCCTCGTCTGCAAGGCCATGGAACGTATCATGGAATTCATAAACAAAGACATTGTTAACCTCCAAACTGTGGACCCCACCCAGTTTGGGTTTGTGAAAGGCAGATCTTGCCTCCTGAACCTGGTCGACTTCTTTGAGGGAGTC
The DNA here is from genome assembly GCF_019279795.1 of Protopterus annectens. Lineage (NCBI taxonomy): Eukaryota > Metazoa > Chordata > Ceratodontiformes > Protopteridae > Protopterus > Protopterus annectens. The sequence goes on along the minus strand of NC_056739.1, from coordinate 572,587,403 downwards.
ACAAAAGCCGTAGACTAGGGTAAGGTGGTTCACACAGCCTATCTTGACTTTGCTAAGGCTTTCGACACCATCCCCCATTCTGGAATTATAGCTAAACTAGGTATAAATCCCTATGTCACAAGATGGGTTGCTAACTGGCTCACTGACAGAACCCTCACTGTAAAAGTTGCAGACTTCAAATCTGACTTCAAACCAGTGACAAGTGGAGTACCACAGGGTTCAGTCCTGGGACCTCTCCTGTTTGGTATCTACTTCACTGAAGTACAGGCTAACACAGAAGGCCTCTGGCTAACGAAGTTTTCAGATGACTGCAAACTAGGAGCTATAGTCAAGTCCCCAAATGATGTGGACATCCTACAGAAGGGCCTCACTGAGACAGATGCCTGGTGTCAAGAGCCATGGCCTCAAGCTCAATGCCAAAAAGTGCATTGTTAACCCCTTTGGTAAAAACTCTGTACCCATGAACTACCAAATAGGCGGCAGTCTTCTTAACATCGAATGTGTGACAAGAGACCTTGGGACCCAGGTGGACTGTAGTCTCCTTTGATAATCACATTGCCACAGTAGTCACTAAATCCTTCTATATAGCACACCTCATCACAAAAGGGTTCTCATCCAGGAAAAAAAGAGAGGTCATTGCTCCCCTCTACTCGACACTCAGACCCATTATAGAGTACAATGCCCCTTTTGGAATGTACGTCAAAAGACATCTGCAGCAGCTGAAAAGGCAAGAGAAGTACCTCACAAAAAGAATTACTGGCCTCAAACAGATGCCCTACACTGATAGTCTCAAAAAACTCCAGCTTTACTCTGCAGCATATTGCCTACTCCGAGGTGATCTCTGCCTAACATATAAAGCTATGTCAAACCCAGAGCTGTTGGACATGCTACACCTAAAGAAATCCCAATCCCTCCAAGCTATATGCTGTAGGGACCTAAACCTTGTCACCACAATAAACAGGACTTGCTGGAGGAACAGATTCCTGTCCCAGAGACTTCCCATACTCTGGACAAACTACCCATCTATGTCAAGCAAAGTTCCTCATTAACACTCTTCAAGAAAAATCTTGATGAGTGGATGGGAAATAGGAAATACACCCTGGGGATCACTTTTGTAGCTCTGCTTGACAGGGGCACAGGAAATTAACTTTCTTGGGTTGGCGTAAGCCAGGGAACTTTGTTGGCTAGGCTTACTTAGGCCCTTGGGCCTATAGCCTAGTACCTACCCAAGAACCTACATTATAAAGATTTTTTTTTACCAAATAAATGTAGGCTTTGTAGAAAATCTGCATCTATTCATGTCTCCATGGAGTCAATCTGATAAAGAGAAATGGCTGGAAGATAATGTTTACTGCAATTATTCAAGGGATTTCCCAGCTGGGAGAGCTGTAAACATAAGACAAAATCAGAAAGCACTTAGTAGAAACACAGGCGGTACCATGCTCTTAGCATGGATAATCTTTCTTTTAGGTTAACCCAAGTGAGTGCGGCTGTCAGTCAGGGATACGTTTTTAGGAGGATAAAATTTCAATATTTGAAGATGTACATGGTTGTGTGTTAGTGTTAAGTTTATACGTTTTGGGGAGAATTGGGGATGTCTCAGGTTTTTTTTTTTTTTGAGGGCTTTCAATAAAACAAAAATTTTTGAAAGATGTAACAGGCTCAAATGGATATGACGAGAACCAACTGTATGAACCATCAGCTTGCCAAACCGTGGATGCATGTAACACAAAAGCTGGAACTAGATACTTAGGTGGGAATAACTTTTTAACACAATGATGCTTTCTGTAATGTCTTTAAATGTCAATGGTCTTGAGATAAATACAAAAAGAGTAGTTAACTATATTTAAAAATGTAGAGTGCAAATAGCTGTGCTACAGGAGACACTTGGAAAGAGCTGGACATGCGAATTTGATAAAGGTTTTCAAGATGGTTATTCAGCTGAATACCTGGGACAAAGGAAAAAGAGGAGTACTTGTATTCATTTCAAGAGGCCCTCAAATAGTGATAGAAGAGGATAAAAATAATAATAATGGTAGATTTGTAGTACTAAGGGGATATTGACAAGGGAGGAGGATTACACTGGCATTTAATTATATTCCACCTAAAACGGCTATACTGGAGCTTAATAGAATTCTGGGAGAAATAATCAATTTTTCAGCGAGGAATATTACTTATAGGTGGGGAATGGAATTTGATTTGCAGCAGTGAATGTGTGTCTGGGGGCACAGAAGGAAAAATATAACAAATGATTTTTGAAGACATTTATGAAAATATTTGGCATGTAAGATTTGAATTCAGTACTGGGAGTTCAGAGAGAATTTACATATTCCACAAGATACAAAAACTCATCTAGGCTAGACAGAATTTGCATTTCATAGGAACATGTGCATTTAATTGACGGTCTTGCTCCATACCTCCCAACCTCTTACAGCAAGAAATCTGGACAAAGCCATAAATAAAAATGGGACAAAGGCCCAAAATATGGAAATGTTTAAATATTGCTCTTACAATCTTAGAAAGTTGATAGAACAACAGGTTTTGCATTAGCATGCATTTTCTAAAGGGTATGAAGTCTGAAACTCAAATTTGTCATTATTTTCTAATTTTAATCTTTACGGATTTGCCAATAATTTGCCAGAAAACCACAATTTTATGAAAAACAGACCAAATATACGAGGCAAAAATCTGGGCATTCTGTGAAAATCTGTACAGTTGAGAGGTATTTTTGATACACACCCAAAAAACTATTTCAGACTATGCATCAATAACAAAAACAAAAACACAGGGTAATGAAATAAAAATGAGACACTGGTGCTTTCCCACCTATCTGCTAAAAAAAGAGGAATTTAATGAATTGGTAGTGGAAAATATTCAGGAGCTACTAGAGAAGACAAATTTCTTCTGAAAATATATAGCTAGGACGTGGGAAAACATTAAAGTGGAGTTTAAATATAGAGTGGAAATAAAAGAAATGGAGATATGGTTAAGACATAAAAAGAATTATTTAGAGGGACTGCTAAATGTTGAAGTATTGCAGAATAGGGGTAGTCACACAGAAGAAGAAGAGGACCAACTGTAGAATGCTAAACAGAAAATAAGGGATTAAGGTCAATAGCATCCATGAGTTTACAAAGATTGCTGTTAAGCAACTGTTTTTTGATAACTCTAGAGCACATAAACTTTTAGCACAATGACACAGGCAACATAAAGTAGAAAGGGCTGTCACCAAGCTTAGGGAGCCTACAACAAGGAAGATAAGAGATCCTGTAGAAGTATTAGAACTATTTCAGAAATTCTATGAAAGTCTGTATAAAGAATAGAAACATGGAAATCAAGAAAGGGTACAAATGTAAATGTTTGTGGACGAATTAAATATGCCAAGGTTAGAAGTAGATGAAGCTCAATTACTAATGGTTAGGATAAGCGAAGATCAGATAAAAATAGTGATGTACAACCAATCCACAGAAAGTCCCCAGGAATAGATGGTATTCCTGTGGAAGTATGGAAGCTAAGAGGGAAAAACTGAAAGATCTGGAAGGTTTTGTTTAACAGTATTTTAAGAGGAGGAGAAGTTTCCACATCCAGTCGTGATAGTAGTAATACCTAGAGAGGGTAAAGACCCATCAGATCCAGCTTCATACAGGCCTATTTCAGTACTAAACCATGATAATAAAGTGTTTATATCTAATGGCTAAAAGAATGGCAAATGTGATGCCAAAAATTGATAGATATGGATCAGTGTGTGTGTTTTTTTGGAAGGGAAGCAAACATCTGACAACATTAACAGAATACTGATGATTTACAAGTAGAATGTAACAAAATATCACTGTTGTTGTTGGATCTTGGGATGCACAGAAAGCATTTGTCAGAGTAAGGCAGGACTTTATGAGCAGGACAATGGAAGCATTTGCACTTCCTCTTAAAATTTATAAGGTTGATTCAGAGGATATATAAGGGATCGGAGGTGAAAATTAAAGTGGGTGTTTCCCCTGATAACTTTTGCTTGAGCAGAGGAAACAGGCAGTGGTGTCCTCATTCCCCTTTGTTATTTGCATTATATTTAGAACCATTGTTAAAAAAAAAAAAAAAAAAAAAAAAAAAAGACTCCGAAATTCATGGATATAATTGATATGGTAGTCTGTTAGCGGCTGCAGTCCCTCGTGTTGTGAGCTCCCATTGCCTATACATCATGACTACATATTGGGTCCATTTTGTTGCCCTCCTCATTCTTGAGATCACAGACGCTCCAAAAATATCAACTTAAGAAAACTTTTGGACTACTAGTTGATCACCTCCACAGCATCTCTGCTTCTACCCAGTGCCTGTACATCACGACTACATAGTGGGTCTGGTTTGTTCCCCTCCCCATGCTTGACATCGTGGACCTTCTAAAAATATAAACTTAAGAAAACTTCTGGATTACTAGTTGATCACCTTCACAGCCTCTCTGCTTCTATCCAGTGTCTGTGCATTGCAACTACATAGTAGGTCCGATTTGTTCCCCTCCCCATGCTCGAGAGCACGGACACTCCAAAAATATAAACTTAAGAAAACATTTAGACAACTAGTTGATCATCTCCACAGCCTTTCTGCTTCTATCCCCATGCCTGTATATCGCAACTACATAGTGTGGTCCAGTTTGTTCCCCTCCCCCATTCTTGAGTGTGTGGACACTTCAAAAATATAAACTTAAGAAAACCTTTGGCCTACTAGTTGATCACCTCCATAGCCTCTCTGCTTTTATCCAGGTGCTTACAATGGCTATTTTCAGCTAAACACCACTGAATTTTATCTTTTAATCCCTTCAGTAGCACTAGCTACTACTTTGATAAGCAAATGGGTACTTGTAATGCCTTTTGGTTGGGCTCTGCATTTTACTGACAGCTGCACTGTATCCCCTCCATGACTTCTAAGTTATTCTTACCTTTTTTCTCTCTCTTCCCCTACCATAGTGTTTAAACTAGGTTCCATATATGCTTATTATAACTTCCCCCTGCCATTATTGTTAAGTTACACTCCTCCTTCCGTGTTAAAATTCTATCTAGTAGAGTATCTCCCTAGTCTAAATTCCCCTAATTTCTGCCCGTTTCTTTTGACTTCTGTATTTCTCCCTGTTCCTTTAGACTATACGACTCATTCATACTTTACTTACCTATCCTCCTGTTCCCAGGTCTCTGTTTTTGTAGACTATTTTATTGCTTGCATGCATTCCCTGGTCTAGGACAGCCCGCTCCATTCCCCCTCACTCCACTCGGGCCCACTCCGCTCCCTTTTCCTACCCATCCCTGCAACACCCAGACTTGTACCCAAGCCTTATTACATAACCACACCCCTTCCTCACACTCCAACCTATCAACTTGCTACCCCCACTTTAACAGTTTGACATTACTACTCCCCCTCCCCTACAAACTTAATACTTCCTTTCCCATTTTGCACTGTTCCCACATTTTCCACTGCGCTATCCAATTCTCTTCCGATACTAGATAGCCATTCACTAATCATGTTCCTCCCATACCTTCTAGCTCCACTGTTCTTCCTCACTAGCTGCTATTGTAAATTAAACCATATTCAACCAACTCCCATCAGCACCTGCCTACCTACTGTAAATAACACTAATTTCTACACTATCTCATCCTCACTGTTCCAATTCTCCTATGTCTACCTTCTCAAACTCTACATCCATTCCACTACTTCTACTTCTCCAGAATTGAAACTTAAACTTTCCACTTATGACCTCCACACTCCTCAACCAGTCCTCTTCCACATTTCTTTACTCCTCTCTGGTGACATTCATCCAAACCCCAGCCCACTCTCACCCTCTCTGCTAATACTACCCTTGCATCCCCTCTGCTACTGCCAAACATTCCCTCCTCTCCCTCAAACCAACTAACCATCCTTAAACATACAAAGCTTAGTCAATAAAATTACTGACTTTCACTACTGGATCGCCTCTTACAAACCCCAAATCCTAGCTCTATTTGAAATGTGGCTTAAACCCCACATTTCAGATACAGAAATCTTACCTCCAGGATTTAATATGCATCTACTAGATAGAATAAAAAAAAAGGTGGCAGTGTTGCCATATTCTATTCCGAACAGCTTAATTTCTATCCACTTACTGTTTCCCTCCCAAACTTTCAACCTGCTGAGCTTCTCATTCTAAACCGTCACTTAAATGCCCGCAGACAATTTGCTATTGTATCCATTTACATCCTACCAGGTAAAAACACCAACACTTGAACAAATACTTTTTGGTTATCACAAAATGTTGCCTATGAAACTTTAATCCTTGGAGATGTTAACATAGATTGGAATGACCTAAATATTCACTCCCCAACACAGCCGCAATTTCCACAGCTTTTCTCAACTGCTCTCCACCCCTACCTATTTAAATAAAAACATACCCACATCCATTCTAGATTGGATCCTCAGTAATAGATTTCACATGTGCCATAATCCCTGTACCCCCCTCCATAGGTTCAGAGGATACTAGGCTATTGGCCTGGAGGTCCTTATAACCCTAGCTAAGAATTTCATGCATGCTCTCACAAAGTCAGCACCTGTTTTTCCTGTCCAGCAGGGACATAGGTGGGATCCCAGGGGAATATTTTCAGTTTCCTATCCTGTCATCCAAGTTTCTCTTAAAGAGGGCTAGTGAGGTACTCTGCTTGACATGGAGAGGAAGTCTATTCCACAGTTGGGTGGGTCGTTGGGACAAAAGTCTGTCCTGCCAACAAGTTCGATTAATTTCACAGATCAGGTTGAGACTTTGTGTGTAGGTTGCATGAGTGGTGTTTAACTTACGGGTATGCAGCAACTCCATCAAGGCCAAGTCTGAGATGGCTTTGTATGCAAACACAGGCCACCTCTGAGCAGTATGTACGAGACTGAATAGAGGGACCGGGCTTTTAGACTATCTATATAGGATAGGTGTTTGAGACACTGGATTTCCCTGGTCAGGAACCTCTGTGGCCTCTCCAACTGCTGCATGTGCTTGGCAAGGTACATGCCAAATGGGGCATTGTACTTGATAATGGGTCTGATACGGGAGCAGTACAGGAATGTTATGACCTCCTTATTCCTGGATGAAACACCCTTACTTATGAGGTGGGCGATGTGAGCCTTCCATACAACAGAGGCAACATGGTGGTCAAAAGTCAGACTGCTGTCAACCCGGGTGCCCAAGTTCCTCAAGATTGATTGCGTGCTTAGTACATTATTAATGTGATAATTAGTGGGGACACCATATTCTCCAAAGGGGATAATGATGCATTTCTTGGCATTCAGTTTGAGACCGTGCTTCTGGTACCAGTCATTAGTTTGGTTAGGGCCCTCTTGGAAAATGTGCACATCACTAGAGGATGTTATTACAGTGCCCAGTTTGCAGTCATCTGCAAACTTGGTCAGCCACAGACCACTGATTTTGGCTTCCACCTCAGAAAAGTATATCCCAAACAGTAGAGCCCTCAAGACCGATCCTTGGGGTATGCCGCTTGTTACGAGTCTACTACTTGAGGTGCTTCCTCTATTTTGACTGAGTGGGTTCCATCAGTGAGCCAGTTAGCTACCCATCTGGTAACATATGGGTTGATGCCTAGCTAGGAGTATCTATTATGCCCGAGTGGGGAATAGTGTCAAAGGCTTTGGCTAGGTGGTGTGCACGGTCTTCCCCTCATCCATGGCTTTGGTGACTGTTGCAAAGAAAGCAACCAAGTTTAACAGGCATGATCTCCCTTTGATAAAACCAAACTGCGTGGGATCAAATGTTCGGAGGTTGCCAATGTCCTTGTTTATAAGGTCTGTGATAATGTGCTCCATGGCCTTGCAGATCAGGCTAGTTAGGCTTATGGGCCTATAATTGCCTGGGTTAGTGGACTCCATCTTTGTGCAGAGGGATGACAGTGGCTGTCCTCCATTCTGCTGGGATGAAGCTAGTGCACAGGCTTTAGTTGAATAGGGTGCCTAGTGGTGCTGAGAGCTCTTCCCAGAGTTCATGTAGGACACTGCCAGGGATGTTGTCGGGTTCCATGGAGGCTGTATTTTTTGCCTTTGAGAGGGCATTAATAACCTGCTCCCTGGTTATGAGGGGAGGGGGCAGGTGCTGGGGATGCCCTGGTTTACTGATGGGGGGGATAGGGGGCGAAGTTTTCACTGAACTTGTCTGCCAGCAGGTTGGCTATATTTATGGCTTTTGTGTATGTGGTATTCTTGATCATCAGTTCAGAGCAGATTTGGGGGTTACCTTTGAGATTGAGGACATATGTGAAGAAGGCCTTGTGATTGTCCTTACTGGATGCGGCCAATTTGGAGTCAAAGTTAGCCTTAGAGGATTTCACCAGTGACCTTATTTGCTTGTTCAGACAAAGGAGAGAGTACTTCCAACTTGGCACTTGCTCCTTCTTGGTCCTGAACAGCAATTCTTTCCTTTTATTATAGAGTCTGTTCATTGCTACTGTCCAGACAGGTTTACTCTTCCTTGAGAAAGATGATTTGGTCCCGTCAGGCATTACTGAGTCCATGCAGCTATATAGGTGCTCATATAGTTTTTTGGTGAAGGCTTGGACATTATTCCTTGATTCAACTGAAGGGATGGTGGCTGTGAAGCTGCTTATACCTGCTCTCAGGAGGTTGTAATCATGTTTGGAAAAGTTTTTTTGTTCAACCCTGGTGGTGGTGGGGGGGGGGGGGAGGGAGATGGTGACAAAGTGACTGCTTTATGGTCGAATCTTACCAGGGGGATGACGCTCTAAGGGTGCTACAGTGGCTACTCATGTTGGTTAGTACCAGTTCAGGATATTTTCACCTCTTGTGGAGGTGTTGACCAGCTGATCCAATGCATTGGCATTGAAGTCAAGGAATCTCTGGACGTTCATGTTTGAGCTAGAATAGGTCTTCCACTCTATGGTTGGTTAGCTAAAGTCACCCAGGATCAGGGTAGAGGGATGAATCTTGATGGATTCAAGTAAGACGAAATAGGTGGAGTGGACCTCCAGAGTCATGGTTGGGGGTCTATGATTTGAATAGGTGTTTTGTCAACAGTTAACACCTGGCGTATCTCCTGTGCATACTGTTTGACCAGCCTGGAAGTGTGTATGTCTGATAAACATCGAAACTCCACTGCCTTTGGCTTCATATCCCTCTGTTTGGGGTCTGAAAGTATGGTAGAACAAGTAACCTGGTAAGGCTGGGGTGCTCTCTGCAGCTTTGAGCCAGATTTCAGTGACTGCACAAATGTCAGCATCTTCAAGGGCGAGGAATGTTTGCAACAAGTGCAGTTTCATATTAAGACTCCTAGCATTTAGCAGCATGACTTTTAAATTTCATTTAGAAGAATTTTTAACATTGGTAATTTTGTCCTCATAACATTGCCTAAAAAAGGCACGAGGGAGGCAAGAGCACTATAAATGGCCACCTGCCAACTCGCATCTATCAATACTCCCCCCAACTACACAGACCTCACCTCTACAGAGACTGTAGAAAACCGATCAACTTTCACCCATATACTCTAAATGATTTTTCCTCTATCAACTGGTCTTTCCTGCACACTGCCCATTAATGAAGCTGTACTTAAATTTAACCACATCTTTCTTGACATCCTGAACTCCCTAGCTCCCTTAAGGAAAATCAGGGTCAAATCCAACTATGCTCCCTGGCTCACTAGAAATACTCTCTCCATTGTGGCAAAAAGAGATAAGACTTGGAAACTCTGGCTAAAATTTAAATCAACCTCTCAGTTACAAGACTTTAGAGAACTTAGTAAACTCACAAAAAAAAAAATAAATAAAATCCACCACTTTAAGAAAAACTACTACATGCAAGCTCAAACTACTATACCAACCCTAAAAGATTTTGGAGTACTATTAACAAAATTCTCCATCTTGGTACCCCCAACCCCTTCCTTAACACCCCAACAGAGACTACACTTCTTAACAAATACTTCATATAGGCCATCACCAACCTCATTCTTAACTCCTCTTCTACTACAGATGCCTGTAACACAAACCACTCTACCCCTCTCATTCAGACTGCCAATGTCAACACTTTCTCATTCAAACATGTCTCTTATTCCCTACATCAGAAAACTACTCCTAAAACTTAAACCCTGCTCACCTTCCTCTTCAGTTCTTTAAAATAGCTGCCGACTATTGCTTTTCTTGTCTCTATTTTAATTAAGAGTTTCATTCAAGAATCCATAGTTCCTGACCTGTGGAAATCTTTCTACACTATACCTCTACACAACGATGGTAATTCAACTGAACCTAGCAACTTCAGCCCCATTGCTATCCTATCTCTTCTGTCTAAAATCCTTGAAAAATATATCCACTCAACTACATATCTTATCCAAGAAAATCTCTTCACTCCTATACAACACTGGTTTTGCCTTGAACACAACACCGCCACTGGCTTTATTTCCTTCTCAAACTGTTGCTATGGCCGGAGACAACAAACTTGTATCTTACCTGTTCCTTGATCTGTCTAAAGCCTTCAACACTGTTTCTCACACTCTACTCCTCTCCAAACTATCCCATCTCAACTTCTCTCACACTGCCCTCAACTGGTTCTCCAGCTACCTCTCTAACAGACAACAATCAGTTAGACACCATAACTCTTGCTCCCCTTTCCTTTCTATCCAAACTGGGGTACCCTAAGGCTCCATCCTTGGCCCTCAGCATCTTTAACAATAACCTCCATACTTGTTGCTATCACTCCTCTATCGTCCAATATGCAGATGACTCCACTTTTGATATCTGTCTCTGAAAACTTGACAGACCTGTTTACTACACAAAACTCCTTTTTTCTATAGAAATATGGCTCAATAACAATCAGCTCATCCTCAATTCCAATAAAACAAAGCTTCTTTTTCTGCCATACTCACTGTAAATCTACCTTTTCAATCTCTTCTGTCAATAACACTATTATAAAAGTTGAAAGACAAACTAAACTCCTTGGCACCATTATTGATAACCAGCTAAAATTTGACCTACATGTCCAACAAAGCATAAGACCCCCCCCCCCCCAAAAAAAAAAACAAAATTAGGCCTACTTTATAGAAATAAAAAAAATACCTTAGTGTAGAATCGAAACATGCCCTTGCTCAAACTTTCTTACTACCCACCCTTCTTTATGCCTCCCCTATCCGGACTAACCTACAATCTTCCCTTATTTACAAACTCGAATCAACATACAATAAAGTTGCTAGATTTGCTGTAAAGCATCCCTACTCCTCTCACCACTGCTTGGCCCTAAAGAAACTTTACTGGATTGAGTTCTTACATCAACTTACTCACTCATCTCCAAACTCCTCACTCTCTTTTCAATAACCCCACTACCTGCTCATCACCTTCCAAACTTCTGTCCTATTACACCCCCAATCGTCCTCTTCAAAGTTCCAACCCACTCTTGCTACTGACCTATAAACCCTGTAAAAAATATAGACAAAAACCTTTATACTCTCTCTCTCATATAGCTGGAACAAACTCCCATGATATATCAGAAGTATGACTCATGCCAACAACTTTAAAAAGAGACTAAAAAATCACCTGCTTAACTCCAAAATCCGCACAAAGATACCCGGGCCTTAACAGTTATATTAGCATTAGATCACACTTGAAGAAAAGGAAATACCACTGATGTGTTTGATCTAGATTCCACTATACCATCAAGGGCTATACTCATGTTATATATGTAAATAAATACAAGAATATCTGTATATAAGTAAGCCATAATGTTTCTAAGTAGAAATATAGACTTTATATGGCATTTACTTTTATAAGCTTATATATATATCAGCACCTTTGATCTAGCATTCAGATAGACTATCTCTATTATGTATATTATTATAAATATTTCACGTATAGGTTCTATATGCTTTTTATTCCTACCCACCTTATGTATATACTACACTGCAGGTCTTGTTATGAGAAACAATGTTTTATTTTTCTTAATATGAGGTCTTAGACATGTGGTGGAGTTGCATAGACAAATAAAGCAGCAAATCGTGTACATAAAAAGTATATATATAAAAATGTCTATACATACTAATAAACAAATGTTATACTGAAGAAACATACATATATTTCTAAAAGGACACTAAACCCGTAATTGATATATAATCATGTGGGTTTAGTGACGAGAGTATAAATTATCAATTAGACCAAGAGTTAACTGTCTGAAGAAGTTGCTCATACTGTGAGCGACGAAAAGCGCTTTACGCATACTTTGTGAATAAATTTTGTTTTCCTTAGTCTCCGTGGTTTATACCTGATAAAACCAGAAAAGGACATTTGTGTTGTGAGACGGTTACAAATTATTTTGGGGTATAAAATTAATGAAGCTAAAACAAAGTCAATAGCTATAAATTATACACCCACACACAAACTGGCTCACCAATACCCATATTTATGGGGATATGATAAAATGAAGTACTTAGGAGTATGGATTAAAAATGATTCTGGTGTGGCAGCTATGGATATGTGGAAAGAGAACAAACAAAAGATAATACGAAAACTGAGAAATTGTAAGTTCTGTTATATGGATATAGACGGCGAGATACAACCAGTTAAAATTGTTTATAGTGTCTTTAATCTTATAGACAAGGTCAGGCATATTTTTATCAACCAGAGGAGAGGTTGAAGACAGCAATTAATAAAGAACTGAAAGATTTTACCTGGGGGAAGAAGGCAAGAATCAAGTGGGATAAGCTGATTCTTCCAGAACAACAAGGCAGACTGGGATTACCCTATTTGAAGGGGTATTTCAGAGCTACACAGTTAAGGCTCCTATACATAGCACAATCAGAAACTTAAAATTCTAAGTGGAAAGGGATGATGAAATGTGAGGTCAAGAAACAAGGAAAGGTTGGTATTTTGGATGCAGATCTTTAAGGAGAATAACAATATAATCATACATAATTATTTTCATACAGTAGCAGAAATTATTCTAAAAATTAAGCCAAGACAGGAAAAGAAAAAGGAGATTCTGTTGATAGGGATGACTGCAATTAGGGATACAGACAATAGGAGGCTGGAATTTAGTGGAGAAAACTGGCAAAAGAACCAAGGCATTGGAAGCAAATAACTAGAGAGGAAATGGTAATAGAATGGGAAGACGCCAAGAATTTATTTGGACTGAAGGTTAGAGATCGCCTTCCCTATCAAGGATTGATATTACAGTATATGCAAAGAGAAAGAAATAGGGAAGGGGGTCCTAAAGACCAGCACTGGTTGAGTTCTAAATACAATCTAGAAAAGATGATGCTGATACAAAAGAAATAAATGCAGCATATAAAATATTGCATAACTATAAGAATCAATCAGAGGAGGTTAGAACGGATTGGGAAGAGAGACTGGATAAGAAATTCACAAAGAAACAATGGGGGGGGGGTATATGTATGCGTCTCCCACTATGCACCAAAACTAGAAGATTTAGTATCTTTGCTTGGAAATGTTTACATAGGTAGTTTTATATCCCAAGTAGACTCCAGAAAAAAATTGCTCAGGTAGACAGCAAATGGAGATGTGATGGAGAACAAAGAGGTAATTGAGCACATATTTTCTGGGAGTGTGATGAGTTGGCAGACTTGCAGACTATTGGGTGAGGAAATTGGTGTATCTAGGGAAATTATTTTTTCTGAGATATAATACAGAGTTGGAATTGATACAGTAAGGCCTTGCTGAGTCTAATTATGGTGGCTGCCAAAAAAGCAATTACTAGAAAATGGAAATCAGAGTCTAAACCAACTGTACTAGTAGTAGTGAATACGGTAGCAGAGATAAAATATCTGGAATTGGGATTTTTAGAAAAGGGTAGGATCAAATTACATAGAGAAATATGGGAACTGTGGGAGCAATACATACAGGGGAAGAATGAGGTTTATAAGAAGGCAAGATTTAAATGAGCTATGTAATGTTTGCTAATTGGGTAGATTATAAGTGATGTATAATGTTTGCAATTAAAATTATGTCAATATGGTTTGTAATGTATAATGCTTGCAGCCAAGATTGTCAAAATGGTTTGCTTTCATTTATATAAATGTATGATTGCCTATGTCATAAGTGATAATTTAATAAAAATTTTCTTGTACAACTCCCTCATCTCTCAAAATATCCATTTCTATGAATCCCACTTTTTTTCTGGTAGATTTCTTCTGGATTTATAGTACTTATGGTTGCCTCTGACCGAGGGGAAACATTACCTCGGTGTCTGAAGGTCAACCCTGGAGATATATCCCAGCATTTTGTTGTCTGTTGACACTGCCATCTCGCACAGGTTCAAGTGGGCCAGTTCTCGTGTGGGACCATAGAACCATTTCCTGTTCTTGTCATCACTTCCACTCCCTTTGGCATATACTTCACACCAAGGTTGCTGAGGCCCAGATGTAGTACATTACATTAAGCTTAACTGAACCTCATTTGCGCCACCTTTCTGCTCACTTTGTCATCCTTTAAGATGCTTCCCTAAACACCATTTCTTATCCTTCACTGCAACACCTATCTTTGTCTCATCAGCTCAGAGTGTTTTGCTGTTCTCGGATTCCTTGAGTCTGCTAGAGACAAACACATTGAAGTATTCTGAAATGAAGATAGACTGCTTCTGTACTCCATGTCACCTTCCTTACTCCTGTCACCACGTCTGTCATAACACTAACATCCCACCATTAAACTATCCAGTTCCTTGGTTTTGGTCCTAGCCCAACCAGTGCAAGTTTTGCCATCAGTTTCCTAAGTGAGACCAAGTCAGAGGCCTTGCTGAAGTCCAGGCAGACTGTCTATTGCTATTCCTCCAAGTTCACCTGTAGCCCAATCATAAAACTGGACCAGTCTTGAAGAACCAGTCCTTCTGTACATGAACCTCTGCTGGTTGCTATTCTGAACATTGTTGTTTCTGTGCCACTAGTATTAAGCTAAAAAAACAGCAGTTTCTTGGATTTTTCCTGATGCTTTCTTTACGCAAGCACACCATACTTGCTGTCCTTTAATTCTCAGGCACTTCTGCACTAAACAGAAGAAAGTGGTAGGTATTAGTATCACTTAGTGGGAGAAAAGGAACATATCAGGGAAGCAAAACGAGAGATTCTTTTTCCCTCATTTTTTCTGCTGCTGTCCTATGATCAAAAAGCCCCTTTCTGGCTAAGCAGGGCATTAATTCCCCATCATCAGGGTGAGGGTCGAGGAGGGGGGCATGATTTAGACCCATTAGGGTTTTTTTAAACATCTGGTTTTAGTCCTATGAATCTGCACACTAGTGAAGTGCTGAGGAGGGGAAATGCAAAAGGGTGACTGCAGTGAACATTCTCTCATTTCAAAAAAGGGGAATTCTCTCCAAGTAGCCTGCACTCCACTGGGGAACACACCACTTTACATACACCAAGTATGCTCATCCTTGTCCACCCACATGGAAAAAAATGAGCAGGTCCCTCTCCCTGTCAGTCTCATCCAGTGCTGAGGCTGCTGGGTCATGACACTTTATGTTTAAAAGGGGACAGCTTCAAGCACTGATGTGACAGTGGAAGGTGGACATTGTTGGTTTCATAGAAACATGGGCCAGACATAAAAGAAGGTGAAATATGGCACTTCCATTCTATCCATCTAAGGGCAACAAATGTGAGATAAGAAAAAAGGAACATATCCCTATGAAAAAGCTGAGGAAGCAGCAAGGACCTGAATTTAGGGTAAGCACCCTTGCAGTTAAAGCAGAGGAAGGACTGACTGCAAGTTGACTAATGACAGCAAATCAGCTACTTGACACTATGGAGAAGAATTAGAAAAATGGGAAGAAAGTAACAGGAGAGTTATACTCGTATGTAATCAAAATCTGCCAGGAGTAGACTATAGGATCTCAAACTCAAGGTAAGGGATTTGAGTTCTTGGCCATGAGGCATTCACACAGCTGGTGTGGGAAAAATTCTGAATGTAGTTCTAAACAAGGAGCTACTCAGACTAGGTGAAGGCACAGTCAGTAGTAACCATGCTACTGTGAGGCTCCGACTTGGTGGGTGGGCTAACAAACTTGTGACAGACAATGCTGTGGGATATCAGGAGGGTCATGCTAAGATGGAGAGAGGTATAGAAATTAGTTAAGGAAAACTGGTGGGGTGAACAAGGTAATGTATTTTTTAAGGAAAAAAAAATACTCATATGATGAAGGGTTTGTGGAAGAAATAAAAAAAAAAAGTGGGGAAAAAGGAGCAGCCAGTGTGGTTACATAGGAAAAGGAGGTTGGTGATTAAGATAAAACAAATACATAAATGGATGACTGGAAATGGAGGAGGCATAACTCAAGGAGGCAAACAGAAGGTTAGCAACAGAAACGGGGAAAGCAAAAGCACAAAATTTAGTACAGCTAAAAAAGGGGGAGGGGGCTAAAAGAGCAACAGACACTTTTTTAGCTGTATTACTGAAAAAAGCAAGTAAGAAAGGGGCAGTACTTATCAGGCTGAGTAAGGAGATAGTGGAAAATAGGTAAAAGCAGAGGTACAGAATGAATAGTTTGACTCTGTCTTTATGAAGGAAATGGATGGCAGGATGCCATAATAGGAGTTAAGAAAGAATGAAAACTGCATTAGAGAGAGACATCAGAATAGAGACAAAGATGGAAATGCCTTCACTAAACTGAGAAATAAGGGACAAAAATAAGATGGATTGCCTTCCAGAATCCTTGAGTCTGAGCAGTAAACTGACTTACCTGACTGCAATCTTTACCACATCACTGGATGGCAGAAAAGTACTGAAGATCAGGAAATGTCAAACTTGTAGCCTTGCACAAGATGGGGAAAGCAGAAAAAAAGCTATATGCCTGACAGCCTAAATTGTGACAGGAAAAGTCATGAAGACGACAATGTCTAAGACCGCAACCAGTATGTGTTCGTGGCAAGACAGAGGTGTTTATTTGAACATAATCCAGTTTTATAACTTTAATACAAAATACCTTGCCAGTGAAGTATCAGCAGATATGGTCTACCAGGAATTCAAAAAGTCCTGTGGGAAAGTCCCATACAGATGTCTGCTAGGAAAACTATAGGGTTCAGGAGTAAGGCTACTATTGAAAAGGACTGTGGTAAGGCTAGAGGGTAGGACATATAAGGGCTGCTGAAAAAGATCAAGTCAGCAATAAAGAAAGTTATTAGTACAGTACCACAGGGGTCATTCCTAGGTCTGCTGCTTTTCAGTTGGTTTTGAGTGCATTTCCAGTAAAGAACTACTGATCAATGCCATGACAACAAATCAAAATATAGTTATGGCAATCAAGGATGGGGCAGAGTCTAAGAAAGGACTTGGAAAGGCTCACTGATTGAGGAAAAATATGACAGATGAGGTTCAGCGAAGACAGCTGCACTTGGAGCACAAGAACCCTTTGTGAGAATTCTCAGCAGAAGGGAATTGATGGTACACAAAAAGAAAGGATCTGGATGTGTTTACTGTGATTTGACTGTGTGATGATGTGAGGTATTACCAGCTATGCCATGAGAAGTATTTATATTAATATTTTGAAATTAAACTACCTGGCTTGGGCCATAAAGATTGTATCTTACAGTTCTCAATGCAGCCAGAGACAAAAAGTCAGTACTAGGAAGCTTCCTGCATTGTCTTTGGGGTGAATTAATTACTACTCTGGAAGGGTAGAGTTTGAAATAGTTTTATGACTTCCATGAGCTGCATCAGATCTTAGCAAGGCTCTCTGTGTATGTATTATTGACACACATGTGCTAAATCCTTACAGCTTCTAGCCAGACAGGGAAGCATGGGAGTCAGAAGTCAGATAACCAGATGTATGTGATGTCATTCTGTAATCAGTGATAATGATATTTTAATACTAGGTTAGACTGAAGTCTCATGGCACTCTCTTTTTGTAACCTGACAAAGAAGGGCCTCTCACTTCATCTTGCCTTGCTCTAGTAAGTAACCAGGGAATAATTCCTTAGATCAGTCAGGAAAATATAGTGAGATTAATTAAGTACTCTTTTCCTGTATCTGTGTGAATCTATTCATCTGTGTTATTTTAATATTTCCTGTGATTGAAACGCTGGTGTTAAATTGTAAATAGGTATTTAGTAATTTCATATTCTTTTATTATTAAACATATTTAAGCTTTCATTGTGGCTGGTCATTTAGAGAATATTTTAACATTTGAGTGCTTATATTTATTTGGTGGCACTGCAGCCATTCCTGAAAGCCTTGCTGCTCTATGGGTCAACATTACCATTTTTATTAATATTAATTTCACTCAGAATAATTGGATACTGTTGCAAAAGCCTTAGAGTAGCTGGCTATGGAGTGTCTGGTGGTGGTATGACTAAAGGTGGCACAGCTAGTAAATCTGTGGTAGCCTTTTCTTGGTGTGCGTTTGTGTCCACTGCTTGGAGCAGGGGCACAAAGCACTGGTCTCACAGAGAGAGTGGTGGAGAGCTTGGCTTGGACACTAAGCTTAAGTCTCAACTCTATAGCTGTGCCAGTGTGGAGTCTCACTGGGGACCTGGAGGGAGACAGAGAAACCCCGACCCCAGACTGAGTGTGTTCTTTGTGTGCTCTTAAGGGAAATTATGCTTGATGCAGAGAGCTACATCTGGAAATACTGGGTGCTTCCATTTTTGTTCAAAGTGAACATCCCTCTCCAGTGCCAGTGGTGAGGATTCAGGCTCCTTGATAACTGGCCCAGAGTGGGGACATCACATATTGGACAGTGGTGTGGATATTAATTGAACTTCTGTGGCCTGTAAGCAGTTGCCACTAAAGGTGTGTGTGTATTCTCAGCAGCCACAATGTAAACATACAATTTCAGTTTCACAACAGATTTATGATTTTTTTTTGTTGTTACTTTAGTCAGGGAAAGCAGGCAAAGATGTCAGCAAAGGATTATGGCAAGCTGACAAAGAACCAGTTGTCCAAGGTGTGTGAAGCCAAAGGACTGGTGTGTGCCAACCTGACTAAAGAGGAAATGATTTCAGCCTTAGTCGCAGCTTAGACAAGCAACCAGGAGGATAACCAGTCTGGGGATGGGGATTTGCAGCCCTCAGAAACAGGATAGTTCTCCTTTTCCTCATAGGACTTAAAAATCCATCTGGAGTTAGAGACTTGAACTGGAGGCCAAACATTTGGAATTATAATCAGCAGAGAGACTGTGGCAGATAAAACAGATGGAATTAGAATCAGCAGAGAGACTGCTGCATTTGGAGGCTGAACAAAATAGACTACAGTATTTGAAGGCCAGAGAAAATAAAAAGCAGCAGAAACATGAGAGGGAGATGCTGACTTTTCACCAGGTTCATGGAGGCAATGAGGAAGGGAATAACTGAAGCCCAGAAGCAATAAAGGTCAGTAAATTTCTTCCACAATTTACAGAGGGTGATAATTTTGTTAGTTTTATTCATATATTCAAAAGGGTATGTAAATAGTATAACACTGACCAAGGGCTCTGGGTACAGTTCCTGACACCCTTACTCCATGGTAAAGCTGAAACTGCCATTTATAAATTGTCTGATATTGTCTAGACTATGAAAAAGTCAAGAAATGTTTACTTAATGCTTCAAGGTAACACCTGA
Source organism: Protopterus annectens (assembly GCF_019279795.1). Lineage (NCBI taxonomy): Eukaryota > Metazoa > Chordata > Ceratodontiformes > Protopteridae > Protopterus > Protopterus annectens. The sequence continues at coordinate 572,567,863 of NC_056739.1, read as the reverse complement.
AGCTTACAAAAAAAGTTTCATGAGCACAGACGCAAGGCAGATGAAAGTGCGTGTGATTATATTGCTGAGATAAGCACTTATTGTCTTAGGTGTGTGGTGGGTGTCAGGTCACCACTTTTGAAGAGCTGGCAGACCTTTTGGTGAGAGAACAAGCCCTTAACACTTTGTCTGAGAATATGAGAATCTGGTTGGCAAACCAAGAGTAACTCTGCAGATGAGCTGTGGAAAAAAGGGTTTCTCTACTTAGCAAGCAGGGCATCATTGTACAGGAAGGTGATACCCAGTGCTGCACATGAATATAAGGGAACCCATGGTGGGTAGCTTAAACCACCCCACCAGAGTCCACCAGTAACAGGGAAAGCCACTAGTTCAGGTACATGGCCAGGATCAAGGGTTAAATGGGTTAAATGTTTTAAATGTAACCGGTGGGGACATGTATCATATAGCTGTCCACAGAAGCAAGTTGGGAAACAAAAGGTGGTGGAGTCAGCAAGTGGGAATAACAGTATGTCAGTTGTAAGTTGAGACAACCGGGGTACCAAACTATCACCAGAGGTTATATCCTATCTTACTGGATGGAAACAGGCCACTGCTAAGAGACCCAGCCTCTGGCATAACCATTGTGAAGCCTACAGTGGTTAAAGAAGAGCAGTACTTGCTTAGGTAGTCCACTCCAATCAGAGCTTTAGGAGGGACCCCATTCCACATGACTTTGGCCAGGGTTCACCTTGACTGGGAGGGTGGAAAAGGAAGAAAGTAGGTGTGTTTGAGGGTATCCCAGCAGATGTCTTGATAGGGAATAATTTTGGTAATGCATTAACTTGTGTGCATGCAGTTACACAGTCAGGCTTGGAGACGGGCATGTGGGTCTGTTACCCTGGGGGAGATGCAAACAGACCTCACACTTGAAGTCAGGGCTGGTGAGGTGGCTATTTCAGGGAGGTAGCTACCCTGTAGCAGTGAGCCTAAAGGTAAGTCACAGCTGCTGGTAGGTACTGATGTTCCCTTGGACAGAATGACTGCAAGGGCAGAGATGAGTCGTAGTACCCAGGCTGACAGTGAGGCACCGCTGTCAGAGGATACCAGACTTCCTGTAGAAGGGGAGCAGGGAAGAGTTACAAAGAGATAGTTGAGACAGGCTCAGCTCTTGAACCCTACACTACGAAGCTTGAGGGAGGTAGCTAAGGTGGCTTCTGATTCTCAAGGAAAAGGAGAGTCTTTATACTTATTTAACATTTGTTGACTGGGAAAGTCCAACTAGCACACAGCCAATTTTCAGCAGAGGCTCGGAGAGAAACGATCCAGATGCATGTCTTTATACTGGAACAAAAGGTTACTGTATAGAGAGTGGACCCCTGAGGGAGGGCTAGAGGGTGAGGTAATACAGCAGTTGGTAGTGCCAAGAACCTACCAGCTGGCACTTCTAGCCATAGCCCATAACATTCCTTTTGCGGGTCATATGGGGATAAATTGTACCAGGAGAAGTATTATGCAGAACTTTTATTGGCCTGGGATTGCAAGGGATGTAACAGGGTACTGTAAGACCTGTGAGCAGTGCCAAAAAGTAGGTAAGGCAGGAGAAAAGGTCAAAGCTCCTTTGATGCCTTTGTGTGTGATTGAGGAGCCATTTCAGAGGGTAGGTATGGATACTGTGGGGCCTCTGATTACCCCAAGTTCCACAGGGAAGAAGTATATCCTGGTGGTGGTAGACTATGCTACTAGTTACCCTGAGGCAGTGGCTCAGTCCTCCATCAAGGCTGAGAAGGTGGCAAAATGCTTTGTCAGAGATTTTTGACAGGGTAGGTTTCCCCGACAGAAATATTGACTGACAGAGGTGCCAATTTCATGTCAGACCTGCTGGCATGTCTGTGGAAGTGTTGTGGGGTGAAGCACCTAAAAACCACCCCCTACCATCTGTAGACTAATGGTCTTGTGGAGAAGTTAAACTCTACCTGAAAGACCATGCTATGGGCATTTGCAGACTAGTTTAAGAAAGAGTAGGACAAATATTTGCCCCATCTGCTGTTTGCATACAGAAAAGTACCCCAGGGACCTATAGGTTTTTCACCCTTTGAGTTGCTGTACAGGCATAGGGGTGAGAGGGTCTTTAGATTTGATTTGCTACGAGTGGGAAGGTGAGTGTGAATCCCACAAGTAGTCTGTTGTGACATATGTCCTAAATCTCATCACAAGGCTTAGGAAACTCATGGGCTTGGCCCCAGGAGAAATTGGCAGAAGCCCAACAGCAGAAAAATGTCTGGTATGACAGAAATGCCCAAGTCTGAGAGTCTGCTGTGGGACAGCTGGCTATGGTTCTCATTCCTGTCAGACAATAAGCTGCAGGCACCTTGGGGGGAACCCTTCAAAGTGGTAAGGAAGGTCAGTGATAATTACATGGTAGAACTGCTAGGCAGCCAGCAGGGGGACAAATTGTACCATGTTAACATGGTAAAGCATGATAGGGAGGCCCTTTTGCTAAGTATTTGCAATAGGAGGCAGGAGGATTCTGAGAATCTATGGCTACAATGAGCCAGCCAGCAAAATGCCAAGCTACTATGGTGGAGCCTAGGGTTGCAGACATATGACATGACGGTGCAGCACTGTAGTGGGGTCAGCAATGCCAATGCAGATGGGTTCCAAGACTGAGTATGGGTTAGTGTATTCCCAGACAGGCTCATTTGTTTCAAGCAACATTTCTCAAGGGTCACTTGAAAAACTAGCTTGAGTCTTCAAAGGGGGGAGAGATGTGATGATGTGAGGTATTTCCAGCTACGCCAGGAGAAGTAGGGCAGTTGATGTGTAACATATGCCAGCACAGCTAGCTGGAATTTTGTAAAGAACTGTATGTCATTTGTAAATCAAACTGATTTGTACAGATGCTTGTGTTGAAAAATGTATTGTAAAGCTGCTTGTGTTAAAAAAATGCATCAACAGTTTGCCCTGCTGGACAGAAAAAGAAATATACATACATTATTGTAACTGTTTAAATGTATATGTTTAATAGAGAATACTGGAAGAGAAGAGGTTAATCTTTAACTTTGAAAATAGTGTGAAATTAAATTACCTGACATAGGCCATAAATTCTATCTTACAGTTCCCAATGCACCCAGCAAAAAAAGTCTACTAGAAAACTCCCTGCATTGTCTTTGGGGTAAACTAATTGCTACACTGGAAGGGTGGAGGTTTGAAATTGTTTTATGACTTCCAGAATCTGCAGCAGATCTTAGCAAGGGTGTGTTTGTGTGTGTGTGTGTGTGTATATATTACTGACATGTGCTAAATCCTGACAGCTTCTAGCCAAGGCGGGAAAGCATGAGAACCAGATGCCCAGATGTATGTGGCGTCATTCTGTAATCCATCACTAAAAATATTTTAATACTAGGTGAGACTGAAGTCTCATGGCAGTTTTTGTAACCTGAAAAAGAAGGATCTCTCACCTACTTCATCTTGCCTTGCTCTAGTAAGAAACCAAGCATAATAATTATTTAGATCAGTCAGGAAACTATAGTGAGATTTGTTAAATATTGTTTTTCCTGTATCTGTGTGACTCTTCATCTATGCTATTTTAATATTTCATGTGACTGAAACTCTGGTGTTTATTGTAAATAGATATTTAGTATTTTCATGTCCTTTTATTTACTATTAAATATATTTAAACTTTCATTGTGGCTGGTCCTTTAGAGAATATTTTAACATTTGAGAGTGCTTATATTTATTCGATGGCACTGCGGCCACTCCTGAAGCATTGCTGTTTGGTCAATATTACCATTTATATTAATATTAATTTCACTTAATACAATTGGGTACCCTTGCAAAAGTACAGTTTTGTACCTACCATAAATGTAGATGTCCGATAAGTATGCATCTGCAGTCCTTACATATGGGTTGTCCTGCCTCAGGCAGCCCTTCGGTCGGCCGGATTCCAAAGTCTGGGTCGGGCATCGGCTGATGTCGCCCTCTCCCCGACGTCAGAGCGCCTGGGGTATAAAAGCGTCAGCTGACGCCATCTTCCTCAGTTTTTCTTGCCCCAGATGCCAGGTGCCCTCTAAGGAAGGCTAAATTTGGAGAGATGCAAAAAATTCCAAACATGCACAGTAATATAAAACAAATACACCATAATAGATAACCCCAGCTAGCTATAAAAGGGATAAGTACCCAGGAAATACCACAGAGGGGAAGGAGGGAGGGTAAACCTGACTGCAGATGCATACCTATCGGACATCTACATTTATGGTAGGTACAAAACTGTACTATGTCCTTCAAGGATGCATCTGCAGTCCTTGCATATGGGTAGAATACCACAGCCAAGCTGGGGGTGGTAGGATCTAAGAAAGGGATGGTGTAGCTAAAATGCCCTGCAGGACTGCCATAGCAAAGCCTGCTCTGGATCTGGAATATAAGGGTAAGTTGTAATGCTTGGAAAATGTATGCACGGAGCTCCATGTAGCAGCTTCTAAAATGTCCTTGGTAGCCACCCCTCTTAAGAAGGCTGTGGAGGTGGCTGTGGCTCTGGTGGAATGAGGTCTAATGTTAGCTGGCACAGTTTTGCCATGAAAAGAGTAACAGAATCAAATGCAATTCCCTATCCATTTTGAAATTGTCTGTTTGGAAATTGCTTTGCCTTGTACACCAGCAGCATATGCTACAAATAGCTGGTCAGTTTTTTTGTAAGTCTTAGTTCTGTCCAAGTAGTAGCGCAACTGTCTGTGAATGTCCAGGGTATGTAGAAGTTTCTCCCCTTTGTTTTGTGGATTTGGAAAGAAGGTAGGCAGGTGAACAGCTTGGTTCAGTGAGACCCTGGATACCACCTTTGGCATGAATGAAGGATTGGTTCTCAATGAGACTCTGTCCTGATGAAAAATAAGAAATGGTTGTACTGCCATGAGGGCCTGCAACTCAGATACTCTTCTTGCTGAGGTTATGGCCAGAAGGAAGGCAGTCTTCCAAGACAGGAACTGTAGTTCTGAAGATGCTGCTGGTTCAAAGGGAGGTAGAGTTAATTTTTCCAACATGAAGTTAAGGTCCCATGTAGGCACTGGTGGTCTCCTTGGAGGATTGATGTTTTTAATTCCCCTTAGAAACTGCCTTAGGAGAGGATGAGAGAAAACAGGTGGATCAGTATTGTATTCTGCTGAAATTGCTGAAGCATGAATTTTTATGGAAGAGTAAGAAAGGCCATTGTGGAGCATTTCTGCCAAGTATTCCAGGATATGTGCCAAGTTCATCACTGTCGCATCTAGGCCCTTTGAGGTGCACCAAGTGCAAAATCTTTTCCATTTTGCTGAATATTCCTTTCTTGTGGAAGGCCGGTGAGCTTCCATGATGATGTCCTTCACTGTCTTGGATAGCTTATCCTGGTGAGGAGTCAAGGTATTCTCCAGGCTGTCAGCTGCAAGGTTTTCAGGCTGGAGTGCAGAGTTTTGTAATTGTGTTGTCAGAAGTGGCCATTGTGGTAGAGGCCACGGTTTCGTGCGTGACATGCTCCTTAACAGTGGGTACCAGTGCTGTCTGGGCCAGTCCAGAGCTATCAGAATCACTTTGGGCTGCTCCGTCCTGATCTTCAGTAAGACCTTGGTCATTAATGGAAGAGGTGGAAATGCATACACTGTTAGAGTATTCCAGCTGAAAGAGAGGGCGTCCACTTTCCATGCTTGTGGGTGGTATGTCCTTGAACAGAATTTCTTCAGCTGATGGTTGTGGTGGGAGGAAAAAAGATCTATGTCCGGCCTCCCCCATGATTGTGTTATCTGAAGGAAAATGTCTGGGTGCAGCATCCATTCGTATGGATCCATGATATTTCTGCTCAGGCTGTCCGCCAGTATATTATCTTTTCCTGGCACAAACTGGGATTGCAGCTCTATATTGATTTTTAGGGAAAGTTCCCAAAGATTCATTGCCAGCCTGCAAAGAGGGTAGGAATGGGTACCTCCTTGCTTGTTTATGTACCACATAACTGTGGTATTGTCTGTCCTTATTAGCAGGTGTCCTTGATGCAAAAAATGTTTGAAGGCCTAGATTGCATGTATGGCCGCCAGCATTTCCTTTTGGTTTATGTGCATGTGCAATTCTTTCTGTGACCATAGTCCTTGAATGCATCTGCCCTCCATGTGTGCTCCCCATCCATGGTCTAAAGCGTCCGTTGTAATGGTTTGGCTGATTATTGGTTTGCTGAAGGGCAGACCCCTGTTTGACTGGCTTGCTTGAGCCCACCACAGAAATTCCTTTTGAAGGCATGGAATGAGAAGTATCAAAGCTTCGAGGCTGTGACTGTGCTGACACCATAAAAGTACAGTTTTGTACCTACCATAAATGTAGATGTTCGAGGATCCACATTGCTGCAGTCCTAACCATTGGGTAGTCCCTGGCAGTCAGGGATGGAACTAGTCTTGATTTGTGAATGTTGATATCCCAAAGCCTAAAGTAGGCGGATGGCATAATTCAAGTGTTTAAAGTTTGTTGGCTGGCCAGTCGTCCAATGGGTACTAATTGAATCCCATTTCTTCAGTCTTTTCTTGCCCCAGATGTCAGAAGACCCTAAAAAGACAAGGCCCAAACCAAAACACCAAAAAACCCTGCACCAAACTTATATACAATATATATATATATATATATATATAGATGTACAATAATATACAGCAACTCACACCACCACCCCTAAACACAGAGGGAAGGAGGAGGTAGGATTGGACTGCAGCAATGTGGATCCTCGAACATCTACATTTATGGTAGGTACAAAACTGTACTATGTTCTTCATTCCACATTGCTGCAGTCCTAACCATTGGGTAGAATCAAAAAGCAGAGGTAAGGGAGGCTGGCAAATCATAAAGAAGCAGGAGGTGCCAACATGCCTTGCAAAATGGCTGTGGCAAAACCAGCCCTAGATTTAGAGTAAAGAGGAAGGTGGTAATGCTTAGAGAAAGTATGCACTGAACTCCAAGTAGCTGCCTCTAAAATATCCTTAGTTGCCACCCCCCTTAAAAAAGCTGTTGAAGTGGCAGTAGCCCTAGTGGAATGAGGCCTAATCCCAGCTGGAATCTCCTTGCCATGATGGGAATAACAAAAAGAAATGCAAAACCCAATCCACTTAGAAATAGTTTGCTTAGACACAGGCTTGCCCTGAGAACTCAAAGCAAAAGAAACAAACAACTGCTGAGACTGCCTGAAATCCTTAGTCCTGCTTAAATAATAACGCAACTGCCTATGTACATCTAAAGTGTGCAAAATCTTTTCCCTTTATTTTGGGGATCTGCATAGAAAGTAGGCAAATGAATAGTTTGGTTTAAAGCCACACTAGAAACCACCTTGGGCATAAAGGAAGGATTAGTACGTAATGATACCCTATCCTTATGGAAAATCAGAAAGGGCTCTACTGCCATAAGGGCCTGCAACTCAGAAACCCTTCTTGCAGAAGTAATAGCCAACAAAAAAGCAGTCTTCCATGACAGATATTTCAAATCAGCAGTACCCGCGAGGCTCAAAAGGTTGTAGAGTAAGTTTTTCCAACACAAAATTGAGATCCCAAGCAGGAGTAGGAGCTCTACGTGGGGTCTTATATTCTTTGCCCCTCTGAGAAACTGCTTGAACAAAGGATGCGAAAACAATGGTGGGTCACAATCATAGTGAGCTGAAATTGCTGCAGCATGAATCTTAATGGAAGAGAAGGACAAACCTTTGTCCAATAACTCAGTAAGATATTGAAGAGCCACACTCAAATTAGGCTCAGAAATCTCCAAATTCCTTGCTGCACTCCAAAATAAAAAATCTCTTCCATTTTTCTGCATACTTTCCGTGTACTAGGTCTTCTAGCTTCCATAATCACATTTAAAACTTGTTGAGGAAGTTGAGACCGGCTGTCTCTCAAAACAGAATATGCCATGCTGTTAGATGAAGAGAACGAAGCTTGACACTGAGCAGGTGGCCTTCTCTCTGAGACAAAAGGTGTGGAATCAAGGGTAAAGGCCATGGAGGCTTCTTTACTAGACTCCTCAGTAATGGGTACCAGTGCTGCCGAGGCCAATCTGGAGCTATTAAAATCATACTTGGCTTGTCTTGTCTGACCTTTAGAAGCACCTTTGGAAGAAGAGGCAGAGGTGGAAACGCATACACATGAAGGTTTTTCCAACTGAAAGAAAGAGCATCCACTTTCCAAGCTGTGTGATGTAACCTCTTTGTGCAAAACTTTGGCAGCTGGTGGTTTAGTGAGAAGCGAACAGATCTATGTCTGGAGTTCCCAGGACACTGTCAACCTTTGAAATACATGAAGATCCAGTTTCCACCGTGGGGATCCATGATTTGCCTGCTTAACACATCTGCTAAGGAGTTCTGTGCTCCGCAGAAACCTTGCCTGAAGAGTTAGTTGCAAGCTGAGCGCAGTCTCCCATAAAATCATTGCTTGTCTGCACAATGGGTAAGAATGTGTTCCCCCTTGTTTGTTGATGTACCACATGACAGTTGTGTTGTCTGTTAGAATCAACACCTGCCCTGGAAGAAGTAACTCCTGAAAGCCATTAATGCAAACTGGACTGCTAACATCTCTTTCATGTTGATATGTAGATGCTGTAGTCTGGCAGGCCACCTGTCTTGTATCCACTTTCCATTTAGATGAGCTCCCAAGCAATGTCTGAGGCATCTGTCGTTAGAATCTGACTCGCCTCTGGCCGGGTCACAGAGAGTCCTTGTTTAGGTGACATTCCTGAGCCCACCACAAAAATTCCTTTTGAATGCAAGGTATTATTTGAATGACAGTGTCCAAATCCTGGCAGTGCTGTGTCCATACATTTTGAGATACCATTGCAGCTTCCTCATATGCAGTTTGGCATTGGGAAGCACCAGAATACAAGATGCCATGAACCCTAATGCTTGAAGGACTGTCCTTGCAGTCAGCACGGACTGATGAGATAGTTGATGAAAGTAAAGGGATAGACTCTGTTGTTTGTCCGGGTTAAAAGGCCATCTGGGCTGCTGTATTCAGTCTCACACCCAGAAAGCACATGTCTTGAGAGGGTACTAGACTGGACTTTATTTCGTTCACAGAATACCCTAGGCATCTTAGCACTGCTATAACATATTCCAGATGCTGTAAAAGGTCTTCCTTTTCTTGAGCCAGAATCAGGCAGTCGCCCAAGTAAGGATAGATTTGAATTCCTTTTAGTCTGAAGTAAGCTATCACTGGAGCCAGAACCTTTGTGAATACTCTGGGCAGTAGATAAGCCAAAGGGCAATGCAGAGAACTGATAATGAGAATTTCCAGCTCGAAAACGCAGATACTTCCTGCAACTTAGTCTTATAGGCACATGAAGGTAAGCTTCCTTGAGATCTAAAGTTACCATCCAGTGGTCTTTGCCCAGCAGAGGTAAAAGCTGTTGTAACGTCAACATCTTGAACTTGGGAATCTCCAGATAAGTGTTGAGGATAGATAAATCCAAAATTGGTCTCCACGTATTCCCCTTCTTTGGTACTAGGAACAGGCGAGAATAAAATCCTAGGCCCCTTTCCGATACAGGAACTGGCTGCATGGCCCCTATTTGGAGTAACAGAGAAATTTGCTTGTGAGCCTCTTCCCTTTGTGTAGGAGGAACGTCTGGCATGCCTTTGAAAGGGGGCAATGTATGGAAATAAAACCTGTAACGGTGGTGAATGATATCCAACACCCATCTGTCTTGAGTAATTAAATCCCAATTTTCTTTGAAAAGAGACAGTCTTCCTCCCAAAGGAGCTGCCAGACGAGAATCTACTGGCAGCTGAAAAAGCAGGTCATTGGGTCTGTTTACGAAAGGACTGACCCCTGCCGTCACCAGAAGTCTGAGCAGCTGAACTCCCTGTTCTAGGCCTAAAAGAACCTTGAGCTCTGCCCCTACCACGTCTAGACCTACCCCTAGACTGGGAATCATAAGCAGGATATGTCCATCCCTTAGTAGGCCAATTTCTACTAAACTTCGGTGGCTGCACCTGCAAAAAATCTTTAACAGTTTGCATAGACTTAGCTTTGTCCTCCAGTTTCTTCAGGACTGCTTCCACAGGCGAACCAAACAACACATCAGACTGTAAAGGAGCATCCAAAATCCTTGTCTTAACATGCTCAGCTAAATTCTGATCCCTCAACCAGGCATGCCTGCGAAGAACAGAACTAGTAGTAGCCACCCTCGAGGAGGCCTGCACAGCATCAAAACCACATTGCAAAGAATGCTTACCCACTTGTTCAGACACATGAAGTAAATCCAGCAACTTTACACTCTATACCTTCCGCCAAAGCATCCACCTTAGATTTCAATTGTGAAAGGAGATAATTTTGATATTTTAGCATGTGAAACTGACAATTCAACGCTCTCATGGCTAGAGTGGAAGAAGTATACACTTTCTTTCCCACCTATCCAAAGCCCTTGCCTCTTTATCAGTGGGAACAGGATTTTTAACCACAGAGGCCTTAACACCTTTAGGCCCCTGAGAAACCGTTTCTGGGTCTGCCCTAGGACTCTTAAACAAATACTTATGAGCTTCGGGCACCCTATAGTACCTATCAGGTTTAACAGGAGCAGGAGGCAAAGAGTCAGGGTTCAGGGAAGCCTCTGCAAAGACATCTTCCACCACATTCAACACAGGAGGTATAGCTAAGGGCCTATGTTGTGGTAAAAATAAGAATTCCCTAAGCCTTTTCCTGGAATCAGAGTAATCTTGGCCTTCCCATTTAAAGTGTTCCCTCATGGAATGCAGAGTCTCTGAAAATGAGAAATCCTCAGGGGGAGAAGCTGTAGGTGTGGAATCATCCACATCAGAATCAGAATAAGGAGGAAAGTCCTGTAAGTCTTCCGCAGGCGACAGCCAAGCCTCTGAATACTGTTCCAAACTCTCAAACTCAGGTTCCACCCTAGGCCTCTTATCAGGAGGGGGCATAGAGCCTCTAATCATAGTAATTAAATCTTCTGCCATTTTAAGCATATGTTTCTTAGGCACAGAACCTGAAGTGCTAGGAGAAACCCCACTGCAGCTGAACTTGGCCTACCTCTGAAAGAAGTTTTGGCAACAGTAGGAGAAGCTCTAACTATCTTGGGAACAGAGGGAAGAACAGTCACCTGAGAAGCCCCCTCAGCCTGGCCTACCTCCTGAGAGGGCACATCCTGTAACAATGAAGTCTCTGCCTGAGACTCCAAAGAAACTCCTGGCAAAACCTCTGGCTCCACAGAGTTTCTAAAGAACCGCGTCCGGGACTGCCGGTTCATCAACCCTAGGCTTCGCTGTTTTGTCTTTGCGCTCTAGACGAGCGCCGGAGCATCCGGCATTTTGTAATTACAACGCTTCCAAACACTAACCTGGCACAGTCTAACCGCCTTAATAGTGCTTATTAAATCTAGCACAAGAGCGGCAACCAACAACGCCGTGCTCAGGCCCTAAACAAGGTATACACAGAGTATGGTAATCCCTATGAGGTATCTGTTTCACAAGAAATACAGTTATTCACTTTTTCTGACATCCGTTAAATGCTGAGGCAAGAAAAACGAATGCTCCCCAACGGGTACTTAGCCAACTTTGATTCGTCTGAAACTCCGACCGGAAATATTTCAGAACGCCAACCTGCACTCGCAAGAACTGCTTCTGCATCGGACCATGCGGCAAAAAAGACTGAAGAAATGGCGTCGGTCATGCGCATTAGTACCCTGACGTACTGGCGTCAGTCTAATGCGCCTTGACCGACGTCAGCCATATACTTTGGTATTCGGGCCGACTGGACAGCGGACTACCCAATGGTTAGGACTGCAGCAATGTGGAATGAAGAACATCTCCTTAGGTACCATTGTAGTTTCCTCATATGTAGCCTTGCTTGTGGAATCAGAAGAATGCAAGATGCCATGTAACCCAGGGCCTGTAGGATTTCCCTGGCAGTCAGCTGAGTTTGTTTTGTCAGATTTTTGAAATAATCCGGTAGTTGTCTTTGTTTTTCTTCCGTGAGAAAAGCCATTTGGGTGGTTGTATCTAGTTTTGCACCCAGAAAAGTTATCCTTTGGGATGGAACTAGTCTTGATTTGTGAATGTTGACTGTATATCCCAAAGCCTGAAGTAGGCGGATGGCATAATTCAAGTGTTTTACCAAAGTTTGTTGGCTGTCCGCTTGTATAAGGCAGTCGTCCAGGTATGGGTATATTTGAATCCCCTGAAGTCTGCAGTGTGCAATTACTGATGCCAGGCATTTCATGAATACTCTGGGCGCAGTAGATAAGCCAAAGGGCAATGCTGAGAATTGATAATGCTCTGAACCTGCAAGAAATCTGAGGTGTCTTCTGCAACTTTGCCTGATAGGGACATGCAGGTATGCCTCCTTGAGGTCTAGAGTTACCAGCCAAGACCCCTTGCCCAGCATGGGAAGGAGTTGCTGTAGGGTCAGCATTTTTAATTTTGGCACAATAAGATAAGTATTCAGTGCGGACAAGTCGAGAATAGGCCTCCATTGTTTTTCTTTTCTTGGGACAAGGAATAGTCTGGAATAAAATCCTTGGCCTTGTTCTGTGAGAGGAACCTTTTCTATAGCTTTTATTTGCAATAGGTTGGAAATTTGTTTTAAAGCCTCTGCCCTTTGATTCGGTGGCAGGTTTGGCATGCCTTTTCTTTTTGGTAATGTTTGAAAATGGAACCTGTATCCTTTGTCTATTATTTGCAGTGTCCATTTGTCCTTTGTAATACTGTGCCAATTTTTTGAGAATAAAGATAGCTTTCCGCCCAAAGGTGCTTCCAATTGAGCCCTGGTTGGCGGGGTCAAGGTAAAGTCATTGAGTCTGTCCTTGTGCAGCAGTTGTAGGTCCTGCACTACCTCTCTGGTTAGGAGGCTGCCATTGACGTCCTCTGTAGGAGCCTCTAGCTTGCCCTCTACCTCTGGCACGCCTGCTCTTGCCTCTTTGAAATCTCTCTGTGTCCGGAAAGGACCAATTCTTAGAGGGCCAATTTCTGCTGAATCTTGGTGGTTGGACCTGGAGAAAATCTTTGACTGTTTGTACAGATTTAGCCTTTTCCTCAAATTTCTTTAAGACCTCCTGAGCAGTGGAGCCAAATAACTTTTGCTTTTCCAGTGGCGCATCCAGAAGCTTTGCTTTAACATGATCTGGCAGAGTTTGTTCCTTCAGCCAAGCATGCCTACGTATGACTGCACCTGTCATTGCTGACCTACATGAAGCTTCCAATGCATCATAACCACACTGCAAGAAATGGTTGCTAACCTGTTGGGAGTTGTGTACCAGATCCTGAAGTGACTTGCGATCTAGGGGTTCAGGTGAAGATAGTTTTTTATGCAATTCATCTAACAAATACTCTTGGTACTGTATCATATGGAATTGACAATTTAATGCCCTCATAGAAAGAGTGGAAAAAGTATATACTTTTTTACCCCATCTCTCTAAAGCCCTGGACTCCCTTTCAGAGGGGAGAGGATTTTTAGTAGTGGCAGATGCAACCCCTTTAGGGCTCTGGGAAATAGTTTCAGGGTCAGCAGAGTGGGCCTTGTAAAGGAAATGATGCAAGTCCGGGACCCTGTAGTATCTATCGGGTTTGACAGGAGCTGGAGGAAGGGAGTCAGGGGTAGTGCTAGACTCAGAGTACACATCATCAATGACATTCAAAACAGGAGGAATAGCCAAAGGTCTATGCTGAGGTAAATGCAAAAAAGTCTTTAATCTCTTCCTGGAATCAGAGAATTCCTGGCCCTGCCATTTGAAATGCTCTCTCATGGAGTGAAGTGTCTCCCCAAAGGACAGCTCTTCAGGCGGGGAGGCAGAGGGAATAGATTCCTCTGCATCAGAATCCTCGTAGGCCGTAAAGGCCTCCTCCTAGTAGTCTGAAAGAGCAGAGCCATCTGACGCCTCATCAGAGGACTGGGGATCAGTGGGCTCAACCCTGGGCCTTTTGTCTAGAGGAGGTTGAGAGCTTCTGTCCGGATGTGGCTGAGAGCCCCTAATTAAGGAAATAAGGTCCTCAGCTAAACTTAAAATCTGTGAACCTGTAGTGGATCCCTGAGGAATAGCCTTGGGAGGCAGAGATTTTGGCTGTTTAGCAGCTTTAGCCCTTGTGAATGCCTTTATGGACATGGATGCAGGAGGCCTGGCTGCTCCACGTGCTGGCGTAGTTTTGTCTAGGGAAATGGTGTCAGATGTTTCCGGAACACCGGTTTCTGAGGGAAATTCTATAACCGACTCAGAAGAGGCCTCCGGGGCACAGGTTGTCGGTTGTGCGGTTTCAACGGTCGGAAGTACCAAGGACTCTGTTTCAGCCGAGACAGAGACACTCGCGGTAGGCCTAGGCGTGGTTTCAGCCGAAACCACGGTCCACGTGTCGGTCCTTGTCCTTCCGTTTTTTAGTTAAATGAGAAGTCGGAGTCTGACGGCATATTGTAACAGTAACTGGCCCCAAAAAATTCCTCTGCAAACTCCGCCCGACGCATAAGAGTGCGTCGGTTGAAGGAGGCACAGGCTGTACAGGCCGAGACGTCGTGGTCTGGGCCTAGGCAGGGGAGGCAGTAAGAATGGAAATCCTTATGAGGTATTTGTTTCCCACAAGTTAAGCAATTATTAACTTTAAGCGTTTGATCTGACATCGGCTGAGGCAAGAAAGAGTCCCCAACGGGGTACTTAGCTTTTGAAGTCTTCGGTAGCTGAAGTTACAGGAGCTGGCCGACCGGCACTTGCGAACTGCTTCTGCTTCAGGCACCACGCGGCAAGAAAGACGGAGGAAGATGGCGTCGGCTGACGCTTTTATACCCCAGGTGCTCTGACGTTGGGGAGAGGGCGACATCAGCCGACGCCGGACCCAGACTTTGGAATCCGGCCGACCGAAGGGCTGCCTGAGGCAGGACAACCCATATGTAAGGACTGCAGATGCATCCTTGAAGGACATCACCTTACAGTAGCTGACTTTGGAGCGTCTGGTAGTGGTGCAACTATCTTATAATCTGAGCAGAAGGTGGCATAGCTAGTAAATCTGCAACAGCCTTTCCCTGGTGTGTTTGTGTGTGTGAAAATAAAAACTCAAAGTGTATGTGTGTGTGTGTGTGTGTGTGTGTGTGTGTGTGTGTGTGTGTGTGTGTGTCAGCTGCGTGGAGCAGGGACATTAAGCACTGGTTTCAGAGAGAGTGGTGGAGAGCTTGGCTTGTACACTCAGCTGAGGTCTCAACTCTATAGCTGTGCCAATGGGGAGTCTCACTGGGGACCTGGAGAGAGACAGATAGAGAAACTCAGACCCTGGACTGAGTGTGTTCCCTGTATGCTCTTAAGGGAAATTGTGCTTGATGCAGAGAGCTGCATCTGGAAATACTGGGTGTATCAATTTTTGTTTAAAAATAAATATCCCTCTCCAGTGCCAGTGGTAAGTACTCTTGCTCCTTGATTACTGGCCCAGAGTTGGATATCACAGACTAGACCAGAAGAAGCACAATGAAAAGGATACGGCAACACTGACCAGAATGCTAGAGCACAACCAGAGCAGAGGTATAGAAATAATGCTCACACTGTAGTAGTCCCTTGTCCAGTCATGCCTCTATAATGGTCTGAATGCCACTGACAGTGAAGGATGTTGTACTGCTAGGCCTAGCCCTGAGGAAAGCCCCAGCAGTCAGAGTGAGATGGAAAGGAAAGTGTATAAAAAGATTAGAGTAACTTGGGTCCTTATTATTGAGGCCCAGAAGGGACTGAAAGGGTATGACATGGGTGTACAAGACCAGGTTGAAGACATGTAAATAGGTCACCTTGAACAGGAAAGATGATTTGGAAAAGGGGATTGAGGCAGCAGAATGCAGGGTCCAGCTAGTCTTTGAATATGCAAGTACATCATGGGTTTCTGGAATGGGTGTTTCAGAGGTATCCATGAAAGTTTTCAGCAGTGCATGGGGTGGATAGAGAAATGGGGGTGAGGGAAAGACTGCTAAAGGAGCTTAAAAGGGCAATACAGAACGTATAGTTCCTTGTGTAATCAAAACAGTTGACATGTCTGTTGCTCCTGCCATTTATTACATTAAGTAATGTATTTTAACTGTAGCTGTATACATTATCAAGAAGCTGGAAGCACTCTTCTAATTAGTATTGGGATATTTGTCCAAAAAGTACAGTTTTGTACCTACCATAAATGTAGATGTCCAATAGGAATGCATCTGCAGTCCTTACAAATGGGTTGTCCTGTCGTCAGGCAGCCCTTCGGTCGGCCGGATTCCAAAGTCTGGGTCTGGCCTCGACTGGTGTTGCACTTCACCCGACGTCATAGCTGCAGTTATTCGGGTATAAAGGCATCAGCCGACGCCATTTTCCTCAGTGTTTCTTGCCCCAGATGCCAGGTGCCCTCTAGGAAGGCTAAATTTGGATAAATGCAAATGATTCCAAATAGTAGAGAGCAAACAAAATATAAGCATGTATGTACATATATACAAACAAATACACCATAATAGATTCCCAGCTAGCTACAAGATGGGCAAATACCCTAGGAGTACCACAGAGGGGAAGGAGGGTAATCCTGACTGCAGATGCATTCCTATCGGACATCTACATTTATGGTAGGTACAAAACTGTACTATGTCCTTCAAGGATGCATCTGCAGTCCTTACAAATGGGTAGAATACCATAGCCAAACGGGGAGGAGGAGAAATAAAATTATGGTGTAGTTAAGATCCCTTGCAAAACAGCAGTGGCAAAACCTGCTCGGGATCTAGAGTATAGAGGTAAATTATAATGCTTGGCAAATGTATGCACGGAGCTCCAAGTAGCAGCCTCTAAAATGTCTTTGGTAGCCACTCCTCGTAGAAAAGCTGTGGTAGTGGCTGTAGCCCTTGTAGAGTGAGGCCTGATGTTTTCTGGAGTTTTCTTCCCATGGTAGGAGTAACAAAATCTAATGCAATTTCCTATCCACTTAGAGATTGTCTGTTTTGAAATTGCTTTTCCTTCCATTCCTGTTGCATATGCTACCAGTAGCTGGTCAGTTTTTCTATTGCCCTTGGTCCTGTCCAGGTAGTAGCGTAATTGTCTATGTACATCCAAGGTGTGCAACAGTCTTTCTCCCCTGTTCTGTGGGCTGGGAAGAATGTAGGTAGGTGGATAGCCTGATTTAAGGATACTCTGGAGACCACCTTAGGCATAAAAGTAGGATTTGTTCTCATGGACACTATCTTGATGGAAGATCAGGAAGGGCTGTACTGCCATTAATGCCTGTAGCTCAGATACCCTTCTTGCTGAAGTGATTGCCAGCAGGAAAGCAGTTTTCCATGATAAGTATTGTAATCCTGCTGTTGCTGCTGGTTCGAAGGAGGGAGTGTCAATTTTTCTAGCACAAAGTTCAAGTCCCATGCTGGCAATGGTGGCTTCCTAGGTGGTTTTACATTTTTAATTCCTCTCAGAAACTGCCTGAGCAGAGGATGTGAGAAGACTGGAGGATCCAAGTCGTATTCTGCTGAAATAGCTGATGCATGAATCTTAATGGAAGAATAGGACAGGCCTTTGTGGAAGAGCTCTGCCAAGTATTCCAGGATGTTGGCTATGTTTACCAGTGACACATTTTCTCCTTTTGCAGTACTCCAAATGAGATATCTTTTCCATTTTGCTGAATAATTTTTCCTTGTTGAGGGTCTGCAAGCCTCCAAGATAATGTCTTTAACCCTTTGGGATAAATTTGGGTTAATTGGTCTTATGCAATGTTCCAGGCAGTCAGCTGCAGTGTTTTCAGGTTTGGATGCAGGGTGTTGTAGTTGTTCTGTGTTAACAGCAAGGGAACTAGGGGCAGGGGCCATATTTGTTCCCGAGACATGCTCCTCAGTAATGGGTACCAATGTTGTCTTGGCCAGTCTGGAGCTATCAGAATGATCCTTGGACGGTCCTCTTTGATATTCAATAGCACCTTGTGCATCAAAGGAAGTGGTGGGAATGCATATGCTGTCAGGTTTTTCCAACTGAAAGATAGGGAGTCCACCTTCCAAGCAAGTGGGTGGTACGTCCTTGTGCAGAATTTCTTTAGTTGGTGATTGAGTGGGGATGCAAATAAGTCTACTTCTGGGAGTCCCCATTTTCTCGTAATGGTTTTGAAGATGTCCGGATGCAGCATCCATTCGTGGGCATCCGTGGTAGTTCTGCTTAGTATGTCTGCTAGAATGTTTTCTTTTCCTGGTACAAAAATTGCTTGTAACTGAATGTTGTAGCTCAGGGCCACATTCCAGAGGTCCATTGCCATCCGCATAGAGGGTAATGTGTGCCTCCCTGTTTGTTGATGTACCACATAACTGTGGTGTTGTCTGTTCTTATCAACAGTTGACCTTGTTGAAGAAATGGTCTGAATGTCTGAATTGCCAGTTTTACTGCCAGCAGTTCCTTTTGATTTGTGTGTAGGTGTAGCTGGTCTTGAGACCATAAACCTTGTATACACTTGTCCAGCATGTGGGCCCCCCAACCGAGGTCTGAGGCGTCCGTTGTGATGGTTTGGCTGGGTTGAGTGTTGTGGAAGGGCAGTCCTTTGTTTGATTGACAGGCCTGAGCCCACCATTGGAATTCTTGCTTCAGGCATGGAATTATTGGAATTTGGGTTTCTAGGCTGTGCTTGTGCTGAGACCATAAATTTCTGAGGTACCACTGTAACTTTCTCATATGCAGTCTGGCATGTGGAACCAATATTATGCAGGATGCCATGAAACCCAAGGCTTGCAGGACTTTTCTTGCTGTTAGATGGTTCTGCTTTGTTAATGCCAAGAAGTAGAGAGGGAGTTGCTCCTGTTTTTCTACTGTTAGGAATGCCATTTGTTTCGCTGTGTCCAGCTCTGCACCCAAAAAGGTTATCCTTTGGGATGGTATCAGCCGTGACTTTTATATATTGACTGTATATCCCAGGGCTTGTAGTAGGTAAATGACCCTTTTCAAGTCTTCTGCTAGCTTGTTTTTGTTGTCTGCTTGTATCAGGCAGTCGTCCAGGTAAGGGTAGATTTGGATTCCCTGAAGCCTGCAATGAGCAATTACTGATGCCAGGCATTTCGTGAACACTCTGGGCGCAGTAGATAAGCCAAAGGGCAATGCTGAGAATTGATAATGCTCTGATCCTGCAAGAAATCTAAGGTATCTTCTGCAATTTGGTCGTATGGGGACGTGCAGGTATGCCTCCTTGAGATCTAGGGTTACCAGCCAAGACTCCTTGCCCAGCATGGGAAGAAGCTGCTGTAGGGTCAGCATTTTGAATTTTGGAACAATGAGGAATGTTTAAAGCTGACAGGTCGAGAATAGGTCTCCATTTGCTTTCTTTTCTTGGTACCAGGAAGAGTCTGGAGTAAAATCCCTGTCCTTGCTCCATAGATGGTACCTTTTCCACAGCTCTCATCCTTAATAATTGAGTTAATTGTTTTAGAGCTTCTGCCTTTTGATTTGGAGGTAGGTTTGGCATTCCTCTCTTCCCTGGTAGAGTATGGAAGTGAAACCTGTAACCTTGGTCTATTGTCTGCAAAATCCACTTGTCTCTTGTGATGTAATGCCAGTTTACTGAAAATAAAGCTAGCTTCCTGCCTAAGGGTGCTTCTAGTTGTTCCCTGGTAGGCGGTGCCAGAGCCCAGTCACTGTGATTGTCCTGTAGTAGTGGTGGTGGCTGTGGCTGTACCTCGCTGGTTGTTACCCTGCCACTGGCGTCCCCTGTAGGCACCCCTGGATTGACTTCTGCCTCTTGAACGCCTATTTCTGCCTCTCTGAGCTCTGGAGGAGTCTGGAAAGGACCAATTCTTGGAGGGCCAATTCCTGCTAAACCTTGGAGGTTGGACCTGTAAGAAATCTTTCACTGTTTGGACAGATTTTGCCTTCTCTTCCATCTTCTTCAGCACCTGTTGTGCAGGAGAGCCAAACAAATTGATCTTGTCCATAGGAGCATCTAGTAGTTTTGATTTGACATGGTCTGGTAAGGCCTGCTCTTTTAACCATGCATGCCTTCTGATAACTGTGCCAGTCATGGCTGATCTAAAGGAAGCCTCCAGTGCATCATAGCCGCATTTTAAGGAATGGTTACTGACTTGCTGTATGTTATGTACCATTTCCTGAACAGATTTTTGTCTAATGATTCATCTGAGGACAGCTTTTTGGTTAACTGGTCTAGCATAAATTCTTGATACTGGATCATGTGAAACTGAGAGTTCAAGGCCCTAGCTGAAAGAGTAGCAGAAGTGTAAACTTTTACCCCATCTCTAAGGACCTGGATTCCCTTTCAGAGGGAGGGTTTTTGGCAGAGGTAGCTGCTACAGCCTTAGGTCCCTGGGAGATAGTCTCGATCTGCAAAAGGAGCCTTATACAAATGGTAATGCGTGTCCGGGACCCTGTAGTACCTATCGGGCTTAGCAGGGGCCGGAGGTAGTGAATCAGGAGCAGTACAAGCATCATTAAATGCATCATCTACAACAGAAAGGACTGGAGGTATGGCTAAAGGCCTATGTTGTGGTAAATGCAGAAAAGTTCTAAGCCTCTTTCTGAATCTGAAAATCCTGACCCTGCCACTGAAATTGTTCCCTCATAGCATGCAAGGTTTCCCCAAAGGAAAATTCCTCAGGCGGAGAGGCAGAAGGAATGGACTCTTCAGCATCAGAGTCTTCATAAGGGGAGAAAGGAGCCTCTGGAGGGTTTGTATTATCTGAGTCATCAGAGGAATAATCTGTAGAAACTGGCTCAGGGGGCTCTGCTCTAGGCCTCTTCGCTGGAGGTGGGTGAGAGGCCCTGTCTGGTTGAGGTTGGGATCCCCGGATTAAAGAAATGAGATCCTCTGCTAGACTAAGCATTTGTGAACTAGAGCTAGGCCTGTGAGGGGGTCTTAACAGGCACAGATTTAGTAGTTTTAGCTGCTTTAGCCCTGGCAAAGGCCTTAATGGACATGGTTGCAGGTGGCCTAGCAGCTCCACGTGCAGGGGTTGAAATATCCAAGGGAATAGTGTCAGATAATTCCTGAGAAACTGCAAGAGCAGGTGGGATTTCAGAAGCCGATTCCACCAGGTTGGAAGAGGCCTCGGTAGGAGATAAGTTTTCGGCTGAAGGAAGAACCGCTTGCTCTGTTTCAGCCGAAACAGAGACACTCGTGGCCGGCTTAACCGCGGTTTCGGCCGAAACCGCGGACCGCGAGAGTCGGTCCTTTTCCTTGCGCTTTTTAGATATTTGCGTAGTTGGAGGATCCGATGGCATAATGTAAGCAGAATCGGAGCCGAAAAACTCCTCAGCAAATTCCGACCGACGTCTAAGCGTCCGCCGGTTAAAAGAAGCACAGGCTAGACAAGCTGCTACGTCGTGGTCTGGGCCTAAACAAGGTAAGCAGTAAGAGTGGAAATCTTTATGAGGTATTTGTTTCCCACAAGTTAAACAGTTACTTTTTCTGACATCGGCTGAGGCAAGAAAGAGTCCCCAACGGGGTACTTAGCTTTTTAGAAGTCTTCGGTAGTAGTAATCTCTGGTTCTGACCGACCAGCACTTGCAAACAGCTTCTGCTTCGGGCGCCACGCGGCAAGAAAGACTGAGGAAAATGGCGTCGGCTGATGCCTTTATACCCGAATAACTGCAGCTATGACGTCGGGTGAAGTGCGACACCAGCCGAGGCCAGACCCAGACTTTGGAATCCGGCCGACCGAAGGGCTGCCTGACAGGACAACCCATTTGTAAGGACTGCAGATGCATCCTTGAAGGACATCTACTTTAATCAGGAGTGTCCTGTGTAAACAGCGAGGGGTGAAAAAGTACAGTTGTGTACACTTACCATAAATGTAGATGTTAGAGTGTATTCACTGTTGCAGTCATTACATTTGGGTAATCTGCTGGCAAGTTGCCCTCAGTCGGCCTGAATAACAAAGTCTTGGGTCCTGCGTCGGTTGCTGTCTCCTCTTCCATGATGCCAGGTCGGCAGGGGTATAAAACATGCAGCTGACGCCATTTTAATCAGTTTTTCTTGCCCCAGATGTCAGGTGCCCCCCCCAAATGGGGAGCAAAAATAAAAAAAAAATATATATATATATATATATATATATATATATATATATATATATATATATATATATATATATATAGACACACACATATATATACACGTACTTTAGAACACAAACAATTTACCTTCAACTAAAAGCAAATACACCAAGGCTTTTGAGCATAGTGAAGGAAAGAAGAGGTATAATAATAGAGAAGAAATAGGGCTGGCAGGTGGGTAACCCGGGCTGCAACAGTGAATACACTCTAACATCTACATTTATGGTAAGTGTACACAACTGTACTATGTTCTTCATGTTTCACTGTTGCAGTCATATTTGGGTAGAATCTCAAAACTATGGATGGGAGGATGGAATTAAAAAGCATTAGGAGCAGCTATAAGGCCCTGCATGACTGCAGTGGCAAAGCCTGCCCTGGATTTAGAAAAGAGAGGCAAATGGTAATGCTTTGTGAACGTATGAACTGAGCTCCAAGTAGCAGCTTCTAGAATGTCTCTGGTAGGAACCCCTCTGAGAAAGGCTGCAGAAGTAGAAGCAGCCCTGGTGGAATGGGATCTGATCCTCTTGGGCACAGGTTTTCCATGGTGCAAGTAGCACAAACTAATACAATGGCTTTTATCCATTTTGGAATAGTCTGCTTTGATATAGCCTTCTCCTCTGTTCCTGCAGCAAATGCCACCAGTAGTTGCTCAGACTTTTAGAGATTTTGTCCTGTTTAAGTAGAATCTTAGTTGTCTGTGTACATCCAATGAATGCAGAATCCACTCCCCCTTGTTCTGCGGATTTGGGAAAAAAGTTGGCAGGTGAATGGTCTGGTTAAGAGCCACACTGGATACCACCTTACACATAAAAGGATTGGTCCCGAGGGCCACCTTGTCTGGGTAAAAGATAATGAAAGGCTCCACTGCCATGAGAGCCTGTAATTCTGAAACCCTTCCAGCTGAAGTGACTGCTAAAAGAAAGGCTGTTTTCCAAGAAAGAAATTTTATATCCGCAGTAGCAGCTGGTTCAAAAGGAGGTAGGGTGAGTTTTTCCAGCACAAAATTGAGGTCCCATGCAAGAGTTGGTGCTGTCCTGGGAGGCCTTAAATTTTTGCCCCTCTGAGGTACTGTTTTAGCAGGGGATGAGAAGAGAGAGGAGGCTCTGTGTTGTAATGAGCCGAAATGGCAGAGGCATGGATTTTTATTGAAGAAAAAGATAGGCCCTTGTGAAGCATCTCAGTTAAGTATTGCAAAATCTGAGGAATATCGGGCTTTGTTGTGTCTATTCCTTGTGCTTGGTTCCAAGCACAGAATCTCTTCCACTTATCAGCATAAGATTTTCTAGTACTAGGCCTTCTAGCCTCCATGTGATTGGTAAAATTAGTTGATTAGCCACGCTGCAAGATTCAGAGTTTTGAGATGAGTGTGCAGAATTTGATAGTTCTGCTGAGACAATAGATGAGGTGTTTGAGGCAAGTACCACGGAGGAAGGTGTGACATATTCCTTAGAAGCGGGTACCAGAGTTGGCGAGGCCAGTCCGGAGCAATCAATCATTTTTGGTTTTTCCTGTCTGACTTTTAGTAAGACCTTGGAGAGTAGAGGCAGAGGGGGAAGGGCATAGACTGATAGGTTTTTCCAGTTGAAGGATAGAGCATCCACTTTCCATGCTTTTTTGTGATGAGTTCTTGTGCAGAATTTGTCCAACTGATATTTTTGAGGAGAGGCAAATAGATCTATGTCTGGGCTCCCCCATTTTCGTGTCAACATGCTGAAGATTTGTGGATCAAGTTTCCATTTGTGTGGGCCCACAAAATTTCTGCTTAGGTCGTCTGCCAGAGTATTTTGCTTTCATGGCAGGAATTGAGCTTGAAGATGTATTTGGTAAGTCACGGCTGTGTTCCACAAGGCCATGGCTAGTCTGCAAAGGGGGTAGGACTGGGTATCCCCCTGCTTGTTTATGTACCACATAACTGTGGTGTTGTCAGTCTTTATCAGTAGTTGTCCTGGATGAAGGAAGGACTTGAAGGCTGTCAGAGCATTCTGTACAGCTAGCATTTCTTTCTGGTTGATATGTAGATGCATTTGATTTGGGCTCCATTTGCCCTGAATACATCTCCCTGCCAGATGGGCCCACCAAAGCATAGTCTGATGTGTCTGTAGTTAGAGTTTGGGTGGCGGGGTAGAATGAATGACAGTCCTTTGTTTTGGTGACATGCCTCTGCCCACCAAAGGAACTCCTGTTGCAGGCAGAGAATGAGAGGAATCATTGTTTCCCGGCTGTGAGAATGTTGACTCCATAAGCTTTTTAGGTACCATTGAAGTTTCCTCATATGCAGTCTTGCATATGGAATTAGTAGAATGCAGGATGCCATGAACCTCAAAGCCTGCAGAATTTGTCTTGCAGACAGCTGGGTTTTTGTTGCCACTTGTTTGAAGTATGTTGTCAATTGAATTTGTCTGGCATGAGGTAAGCCATCTGGGCAGTTGTATTCATGCTTGCACCCAGGAATGTAATTTGAGAGGGTACCAGTTGTGATTTCTTTTCATTTATGGTGTACCCTAGGCATGCTAGAAGCCTTTTTACAAATGCCAGATGCTGAAAGAGAGTGTCCTTGTCCTCTGCCTGAATGAGACAATCGTCCAGATATGGATAAATTTGAATGTTTCTTTGTCTGCAAAATGCAATTACGGGTGTCAGGCACTTTGTGAAGACCCTGGGTGTAGTAGATAAGCCAAAGGGCAGTGCAGAGAACTGGTAATGCAAATATAGCCTGCTTTGAAGCGGAGGTATCTTCTGCAAGATTCCCTGACTGGAATATGCAGGTATGACTCAAGTCTAGAGTTACCAACCAGACATTCTTGCCTAGCATAGACAGCAGCTGTTGTAAAGTCAGCATTTTGAATTTTGGAATGTCCAGGAAAGTATTTACAATGGATAAGTCCAGAATTGGACACCATGATTTGTCTTTTCTGGGTACCAGGAAAAGTCCTGAATAAAACCCTTGTCCTTTTTATTTTCTGGTACTGGTTGAATAGCCCCCATATCCATGAGGGACATGTCCGTTTGGAATTGGCAACGTGTGGAAATGAAATTTGTACCCCTGAGATACTATATTTAAGACCCACTTGTCCTGGGTAATTAGATGCCAATTTTGAGCATGAAGTGCTAGTTTTCCCCCCAAGGGGGCTGCCAAAAGTTAAGTGCTTGGAGATGGCAGAGGAAAGTCATTGAGACTGTTTACTTTAGGGTGGTGCTTTGATAACTCCTGATTTGGAGGTGGAGGCACCCCATTGTTTTGACCTGTAAGATCTTTGCGACTGAAACCTGGAGCCTTTGGAGCGTCTGGGTTAGGCCTGAGCGGCTCTGTTGGACACAAGAAAGGACCAATTCTTAGTAGGCCAGTGTCTACTGAGCCTGGGAGGCTGCACTTGCAAGAAATCTTTTACAGTTTGCATAGATTTAGCTTTTTCTTCCATCTTTTTTAAAACCTCTTCTGCCTTATTACCAAGCACACTGTCCTGCTGTAAAGGAGCATCCAACAATTTAGCTTTAACATGATCAGGCAGATTTTGCTCCTTGAGCCAAGCATGCCTTATCACAGATCCAGTTACGGCAGCCCTGCAAGAGGCCTCCAAGGAATCAAAACCACATTGCAAAGTATGCTTTCCAACCTGTTCTGCTGAATGCAATCAATCCTGTAACTCTATTTTCCACACAGAAATCATCATTTTCTGTTTCAGTAAGCCCATAACATGCTGTTGATATTCAAGCATATGAAACTGGCAGTTTAAAGTCCTGATTGCCAAGGTTGCAGACGTATAAACCTTCTTACCCCATCTATCCAGCACCCTGGAGTCTCTATCTGAAGGGGAAGGATTTTTGGCTGTAGAAGCCTTAACACCCCTGGGACCCTGAGAAATAGTTTCAGGGTCAGCAGCAGGATTTTTGAAAAGAAATTTGTGGGGTCAGGAACCCTGTAATATCTGTCCGGCTTAACCAGGAGCCAGAGGCAGGGAATCAGGAGCCATGCTTGATTCTGAGAAATCATCATAAATGTCTAATACAGGAGGTAATGCCAAAGGCCTATGCTGAGGAAGAAGAAAATCCCTAAGCCTCTTTTTGGATTCTGAGAAGTCCTGACACTCTCAATGAAAATGCTCCCTTAAAGTATGCAAAGTCTCTCCAAAAGAGTAATCCTCAGGAGGAGAAGCAGAAGGGATGGATTCCTCTGCATCAGAGTCCTCATAAGGTGGGATAGAAAATTCCTGATCAGAAGAGGAATCAGAAGAAATGGAAACCTGATCTGAAGATTCATAATCAGTGCCTTGCCTAGGCCTCTTAGCAGGGGGGGGGGGGGTTGGGAACCCCTGATCAAGGTAATTAAATTCTCAGCCATTTTGATCATTTGTTTTTTAGGCATAGGGGCCCTGAGCACATGGCTCGAGTCAGTTTTTTTAGACATAGAAGTAGGTTTTGACCTTGTTTTTGATGATGGTGTTGGTTTAATATACAAATGTTGAGGCCTAAAAACACCCTCAGAAGCCAGTGCCTGCTCAGTGGCTCTGGACCCATCCAAGGGAGACACATCTGTGGGTTCAATACTTGTAGAATCTCGCGGCATACTGGACTCCGAATGGGTCTCGGTAGAGGCCTGCGGCTCAAAAGTAGCAGGCATCATGGGCTGTGAAAGCGACTGAGTACCGATGAACTGGCGACTGGCTTAGAAGGTTCATTGGTTTGGGACCTCGACGGTCTTTTTCCTTGCTTTTGTGAATTCCCAAAATCAGATTGCTAACAGACGACATTTCAGGATAGTTAAATCTTGAACCGAAGTATTTAGAAACAAAAATATACCAATGCTTAATAGTGCGTTGGTTAAATTTAGCACAAAACCGACAGCAAGGCACGTTGTGAAAAGGGCCAAGGCAAGGAATACAGTACAAATGAAAACCCTTATGAGGTATTTGCTTCACACAAGTAATGCAATTATTAACTTTTACTGACATCGGTAAGGAGCAAGAAAAAGTCTCCCCAATTGGGTAATTAGCTTTGAGTTTCAGAACCGAAGTCTTCAAACTAAACAAAAATTTCATTAGTCGGCTGACCGGCACTTGTGAAATGCATCTGCTTCGGGCACCGCGCGGCAAGAAAGACGGATTAAAATGGTGTCGGCTGCATGTTTTATACCCCTGACGTCATGGAAGAGGAGAGCAACAGACGCAGGACCCAAGACTTTGTTATTCAGACAGACTGAGGGCAACCTGCCAGCAGATTACCCAAATGTAATGACTGCAACAGTGAAACAAAGAACATCCTTACCACATTTGCTACACCTCCACCATTTAAGAATCACTTTCTAGTACAGAATAAAAATGTTTGGACATCACAGAGAAACTTGACATATTTGCTCCTATTTTCTCATGTCATAGGTGCAGACAATATGAATGTTCCTCAATAAATACACATTCAGTAATATGTCATAAGATCAAACCTTCTCCCATCTGAACAGCTGTTCCCCTCTGGATCGAGGAAGAAATAATCACAGACAAATATCCTCCCACTGCAGAAAGGATCTGAAATCTGTTGGGATGGTGCAGATAACTCCATTTCTTCACTTCAGGATAATTTAGAATTTCAATCACTAACATGGTATATGACAAAGCTAATACTGCCCTCAAATGTTTCCATGATACCTGGACCAACAGATGTCAAGAGCTACAAAAGCCACACGTCTGAAAAGCAAGTGATTCACAGGAGAACTGATAGTACAAAACTATTCAGGTGAGTCAATGAATTTTATATTCTGATAAGGAAAGTATTTTCATGAATTTAAATATTCAGTTGCTTGGTTAGTATTAGAAACAATGCTAAATGAGCTAATGTATTCAAAAATAAAAACATTTCTAGTTTCTTTAATTTAATAATAAGGATTCATACATGTAAAGAAAACATACAGTTTTGACAACTTTGTCATGACTCTAAGCCGATGAAATTAAAACACATTAACTGTGGAACACTTTACTGTTACTCAACACAGTAATGATATATCAAACTCCAGAAATATTTACTTCTGTCAATGTATCCATTCTTCATTCTGGTACCTTATGTTCTGTGAACATATCCTAACCCTGAAAGGTTTTGATCTCTTACTCTTATCCGTGCAATGCAGTAGGACTAGCAGTAAATACTTACCTTAACTCCAAACTTGCAGTGTTCTTCATAAGGTGCATAACACTTCTTGCCAAGAGAGCATGTGACATGGTACAGGTCTATATCATATATTCAAAGTTTTATAACTTCGAACATTAAAATATCGAATTTAAATGTTTGAAGTTATAAAACTTCAAACATATGTATAAAACAAAAAAAACCCAAACCCAAAACTAAGGGCTGTAGTGGCCTGCCGCCCTGCCTACACTAGTTAGAAAAGTTCTGTTTGTTTTTTTTTTTTTTTTTTTTTATTATATGTCCGATGTTTGAAACTTTGAACATTTAAATTAAATTTAACGTTTGAAAGTTTTCAAACTTCGAACATATAATATAGACCAACATGGTACTCCTACAACTTCCATTATGAGGCTACATTCAGCAACTCTCACTGATACCTCTCCCTACACTTGAAAACAACCACCTTAAACCTAGACGGAAACTTTCTCTATGGCTTACATACATCAAAAATGATGCATCAAGTCACACTGCAGGTGCTTCTTTAATTACTGAAACATTAAGCCTGCTGGGATAAAATGAGCCTCAGAAATTATCATGGTGCTTAACTTACAATGTATTTGCCCTTGTTCTAAGTGTCTCAAGTATTATCTGACTCTGTTCACTGCACAGAGCCCAACTTCTCAAATAAAACTGCTACCATTAAGTCAAACTCAAAACATATGCTGTTACAGCTTTCATCTGTGTTTTTTAAATCTAGCAAGGTGTACAGACAAAAGCCAGATTAACAGATGCAGCAAACCATGGGTGTAGTACAACAGCATGGCATGCTGTGCATTCAGCATAGTACAGTCATGTACGTAAGCGTACTGTAACAGTAGATGTGCAAATGATCACTGCTGCAGTACCCTAAGCTACACGGGTAACATCCTGCAAGGATATAACAGCCAACCAGCTTCCAAAGCTTCAGGGCACCATTCTAGCACCCAAACTATTATTAAGTTTGAGCTGAGCTGACTAAAAAGACGGGTTTAGGCTCCCAGCCCTATAGAGCTTTCATGCCAACAGAGAGGGAGGCTAGGCCCTTAAATGACAAGGCTAGGTTCACAGCTGCCCTTGGCAGGCCATTTTAAACCTAGCCAGTTTCCCTTTTTGTGCTCAAAATAACCTATCCCACCTGGTTATAGACTGGCCTTACCCATCCCATGGTCAATAATTATATATTACCCATAATGAGAATAACTGGGATCATAACATATGTAATTTGAGGGGACTTGTGCATGGGACAAAGCATTTAAGAGCTGCATCAGTAGTACAGGAGGCCGTCCGGGATTAAAATTTTCTATTTATCATTAATAGATCTAAGTTGCACTTGGAAACTGAAGATATGAACTCTATTTTGTGTGGATGGGCAGTCTGTTCCATAGCAGCAGTATCCTCTGCTAAATATACTCGTCCCTCCAAACCATTCTGTTGATGTTACAGAAGAGGTTTATATCCCTAGACCAAGTATTTCTGATGCCACTGGACATGCTGATGTGCAGTAAATCCATCGGTAATGAGTTGGAGGATGCCTTGTATGCCAGACACAGGTCACCTTTTAGATGAGTATAGTGACAGGGCTTTTAGTCAGTCCATGTAGGACATGTTGGTTAGGTCTTGTATCCATTTACAAAGGTATCTCTGTGGGCATTCCAGTTGTTGTATGGGTCTGGATAGATACATGACAAAGTTGGCGTTATTTTGAATGACTGGCCTAATGAGGCTGAGTAAAGGGAGACAATGACATCCCTAGCTCTAGACACAATCTCTTTGTTTATAAGCTGTGCAATGCAGAAGGCCTTTTTTGACCAATACACATATTGGTCAAAAGTTAGGTCACCGTACACACAGGTTTCCAAATCCCAAACAACTGGGTCAACTGTTAGGGCATACTGTCAATTTAGTAGTTAACATGAGTAGATGGCATCTTAAAGGATACCATAATGCATTTTTGACATTTAGTTTCAGACCATGATTTTGACACCAGTAATTTGAGACAAATCTTCCTGCATTTGAGGATTCAATGACTGCTCCTAGCTTGCAGTCATCTGGAAACTTAGACACAGCCCTTCGGTATTGACTTTTACTTCAAAAAAGCATATGCCAAACAGGACAGGTCCCAGCACAGAACCCTGGAGGACTCCACTTGTGACTACTCTCTTTGTGGTGGTAACTTCCCCTATTTTGATTATCTGCATGCTGAGACAGCTGGCAATCCAGCAGGTGACAGAGGGGTTTATTACCAGTTTGTTTGGCTTTTCTACTATGCCTCAGTTGGGAATTGTGTCAAAAGCTTAAGCCAGGTCAAAAACAATTGACTAGCTTTGGCTAGGAACATCAGAAAATAAAACTTTACACCATGGCAATAACAATACACTCAGGGAGTAGTAGGGAGGGAGCAGCTATTGCAGCAGTGATCATTCAAACAGCTACTTTTATGGAAGTTTACTTACACAACTGTACTATGTTCTTTATACTGATCACTGCTGCAGTAGCCTAAGCTATATGGATAGATTACCACAGCTTACAAATTTTGGGAGGTAAAAGCAGAAGAGTCCAGCAGCAGCTAAAGAATGATCCTAGCAAAGCCTGATCTAGATCTAGGGAAGGAATCCAGCTTATAGGGCTTTGTAAAAGTATGTACAAAGTAGCAGTTTTCATAATACTTATAGAATCCAACCCTTTTCAAAAAGCCATACATGAAGCCAAGGCTCTGGTAGAGTGGGCATTAACCCTGCCTGGAATAGTTTTGTTGTGGTGAGAACAAAAGGTGATACTCTGACAACAATTTGAAAATAGTCTGCTTTGATACAGGTTGTCCCTACTGCTTACCTTCTTAATAAATGAACAATTGATCCAAAGATCTGAAATATTTAAGTTCTATATAGTACCCGAATTGTCTCTGTACATCCAAGGTATGGAGTATCCTCTCTCCCTCATTTTTAGGTTCAGGAAAGAAAACAGGGAGATGGATAGTTTGGCTTAAAGTTAACTCAAATACCACTTTAGGCATAAAAGAAGGATTACTTCTCGAAGAAACCCTGTACCCTGTGGAAAGTGAGGTTGAGTTGATTCACCGCAAGAGTCTGGAACTCAAATATCCTTCTTACAGATGTCAGAGCAATCATTAAAACAGTTTTCCTTGTTAAGAACCTCAAATCAGCCAGGTTAGCTATTTCAAATAAAGCAACTGTTAGCTTCTCTAACACAAAATTAAGGTCCCAAGGAGGGGCCACCTGTTTTCCTAGGAGGCCTGTTATGTAAAGCCCCTTTCAAAAACATTTTAACATGAGAATATATTAAAACAGGAGGATCCATGGGCAGACATGCTGAAATAGACTATAAATGAATCTTGATGGAAGAGTAAGAAAGGCCTCAGGATAGTAACTTACATAAATATTGTAAAACCAGAAAACATCTAGCTCTGAATAGGTGATGCTTATGTTTTTGGCAGCAACTAGAAAACCATTTGCTAATGTATGATTTTCTAGTACCAGGCTTTACTGTCTTCATTAGTACCTGTTGCATATCCTCTAAAGAGGTGCTTAAAGTGAATTAAGACCCTATCATCCAGGCAGTCAGTTGAAGTTGTTTGGGTCAAACACCCCTGATCCTGTGTGACTAGATCCAGTCCATGAGGAAACTTGTGGTAAATGCCCCTGGCCATTTCCAAAAGGGAGAACTACTGTTGCCTGGGACGGAACAGAGTTACCATGGTGATCTCTGGATATTCTTCTGAATCTTCGGAATTACCCTGAATATCAGTTGAAAGGGAGAAAATGTATACAGGAACGTTCCTGTCTGAGGAAAGGAAAAGGCATCTGTCTTCCAGGCCTTCTTGCATTGAGTCTTGGAGCAGAATCTTGCCAGCTGATTTTTCAGAGAGGCAAATAGGTCTACTTGAGGAATTCCCCATAGATGAATCAAGTCTTGGATGAGTACCTGATCAAGTTTCCATTCATTAGGGTATGCCCTTGTCCTGCTTAGCTTGTCTGACAGAGTGCAGAGTGAGATTGTGCTGTGAAGTTATAACCTAAGCTAACATGGCTAATCTGCAGAGGTAATACAACCTGGCTCCCCTCGCTTGCTGATGTACTACATGACTGTGACATTGTTTGTAACATCTTGAAGAGGTCCTGAGGACCACAGATGATTCAGAGAGTTGAATGTATTGATCAGAGCCAGCAGCTCCTTTATATTTGTGTGCTTGCATCTGTCCTTGGTGTCCCACACACCTTACACTTTTATTCTTCTTAAAACTGCTTCCCAAGCAAAGCCCAAGGCTGTGGTGACTGATTGCTTTGGAATAGTGAGGGAGAAGGGGAGACCTGGATTTAAGGATATTTTCTATCTCCACCAAAGGACTTCCCTTCAGACAAAACCCATCACTGGGATTTGAAAAGACAAAGGATGTTGGTGCTGTGACCAAAGTGACTTCAGACACCACTGTATTTTTTTTTTAAGCATTCTATCTTTCTCATGTGGAGTCTTGGCAGGGTATCATGAGCATCATAGATGCCATGAGATCCCAAATCCTGAGGAATTCCCTCACAGTTACCGAAGTCTGACTGGGAAACCTTTGAAATAGGTCTAAATATGCATATCTATTTTTTCTGTGGAAGGAAAGCTCTTTGAACTGAGGTGTCTAACTCCCACCCCAAGAACACAATCCTGTGCGAAGGAGTCACGAAAGACTTTTGAATGTTCTCTTGGAATTCTAGCTTGTATAAGAGATCTCTCATACAATGAGAGTTTCCTGACACATTGAAAGAGACTGCAAAGATAATCAAGTCTAAATATGGAAAATGTGGATATCCTGTAGCTTGCAATGGAGCTGTAACTAGAGCTAGACACTCTGTAAATAGTCTTGGTGCAGTGGATAGTGCAAAGGGTAAGGCAGGGAACTGATAATGTGATTCAGACACACAGAACCTTAAGAAACACCAGAAGTCTGGATGAATAGGGATGTGATGAGCATCTTTTAAATCTAGAACTACTAGGAAACATGAAAGAGGAAGAAAAGGTAACAGGTTGTGAAGTGACAGCATTTTGAACTTGGGCACTATCACAAACAAGTTTTGGAAAGAGACATAGCTGGTCTCCCCAAACATTTTATTTATTTGGCATTAAAAACATCCTTGAATAACAATGTTTTCCTATTTGGGAAGAAGTAGCTGGTTCTACCACTCCCTGGGATAGCATGTGATGAAGGGCTGGTAGAAATAAGAATGTCTGTTCCAGTGGATGAGGGATTACCTGCTGAAAAGGAGGAATTGTCCTCTGACTGCCATCTGTAACCATGACTAATTATCTTCAGGACCCATTTGTCTGAAACTATCTAACAGGGGGGACAATTGGTCCTGCCATAGGACTGCCTGCTGATGGGCAGATAAGTAGCTGTGGTTTACCATGTCAAAGGCTTTTGATAGGTCTAAGAATATGGAAGAAAAAATAGACCCTTGTTTCTGTGGTGGTTAACTATGTTGGTGAATGACAGTAGTGCTGTTGTGGGGCTATGGGAAAGGTCGAACGCCATGCTGGGATACGGAGAGTAGGTTGTTATTCTGGAAGTACTGTATTAGTTGAGTATGAACAATTCTTTCTAATATTTTGGATAAAGGTGATAGGATTGCTATTGGGTGATAGTTGGTGAGCTCTAAGGAGTTGCCTCCTTTGTGCAGTGGAATTATATATGATGTTTTCCATGAGGTGGGGACTTTGCATTCTGAGTGAGACCTGTTTAGAGACAGGATAGGCTATAGCTTCAGCTGAGATCTGAAGGAAGTCTGCTGGCAGCTTATCAGCTGCTAGACCAAGGAGTTTAAATATTGATTTGGTGGATACAAAGTTGAGGTGAAAACTGGGGCTATTGTTTTGTATATTGAGGTGGGTTGGGGTAGTTATTAGTGTGGGGCGAGTAGTACCATTTTGGGCACTATCAAGTGTTTGGACTGTTTCAGTAAAGAATTTGTAAACTGAGTAGGAATGTTTTTGTGGTTATTTGGAAGCACAGGGGTTGGAGTCGTGGACTTTCCTGGAAGCAGTATACCATTTATTGAGGCCCAGAATTTTTGTGGGTTGTGAGCATATTTTTCTAGCATGCTTGTATAGTAGCTGGATTTGTCTAGTTTGATGTATTTTTTGGCTTTGTTACGGAGCTCTACACAGTTTTGTCTCAAAGTGGGGGTTTTGTTTTTCTAATACTGAATCCAGGCCTTGTCCCTTTCTTTCATTATAGTTTTAGTATTTTTTCTTAGCCATGGGGCATAGTTAGTTTTTATTCTAATGGTCCTAGGGGGTGCATGATGGTTTAAAATTTTTATGAAGGTTGTGTCAAAGTACTCAACAGCATCGGCTAGAGGTAGATGTTTTAGGAGGGTCCAGTTACAGCTTTTTAGAGTATTGATGAGATAAGTAGCTATAAAGGTTTTTTTGTTTCTAACTACTCTGAGGATAGGTTGGTTGATGGTTTGGGAACTGTTCCTAATTAGGTAGGTTGGATGATGGTCACAGAGTATCTGGAAGACAACCAGATTGCTGTGCAAGAGTGGGGTCAGATACCAGGATCCAGTCCAACATGGACTGGCGTTTGGAAGTTTTGTCAATTCGAGTTGGGGTGGTTATAGTTTGGGTAAACCTGTGGAGGTTTATGAAGGCAGAGGGGTTATGGCTGGAGCAGTGAAGCCAGTCAATATTGAAGTCTCCTAATAGTATGGTTTTATGTGGAAGGGAATTGGAGGTCCAGTTAAGTAGGCTTTCCATTACAGTGATGTTATTGCCTGGTCTTATATAGCCACCTGGAATAATTATATGTTTGTTGGAACTTATTTTTAATTTGGCAAGGATTAGTTCTACATCTTTGAATTCAAGGGTATTGTAATCTAGTTGTTCTAAGGCAAGATGATTTTGGAATAATACCTCCGCCTTTTTTCTCTGATCCGTCTTCGGATAATGTTGTAACCCGGGGCAGTAATCTCATTATTGTGATGCGGTGGTTTCAGCCATGTTTCAGTTAACACAGTGGTATCTGGTTTGTACAGAGCTAGTAGGGCATAAAGGTCATGAATTTTGTTAAGTATACTTCTTACATTAATGTTTAAGAAGAGGAGAGCTGAGGTAGGTCTGTGGTGTAGGGGATTTAGCTGGTTTACGTTTGAGCTGATTGATGTTTTGGGTCCTGGATTGGGATGTACATCTCCACTGTAAGTGAGTTTATGCAGTACGTGTAGATAGAGTTTGGTCAATCCGTGAATTATTTTAGTCTGAGAAGAGAGGGGGTTAGTTTTGATTTTCAGTTTAATGCGCGAGTAAGAGAAGGGTAGGGGGAGGTAAGGTCACATGGCGATATAGGGAAGTTTTTTTAGTTTGGTGGTGTTGGCTGTGGAATCAGTTTGCCAAGGGGATGGGGTGTGGTTATGAAGCTGAGTGTGGCAGGACGACAGGTTGGAAAGTAGGAGTAGGATGAAGATTATTAAGGGGTAGAATGATGCTTTTAGTAGTTGTGTTGGATATGTGTAACCCATGTCATCCAGTTTCAGAAAGAATGTGTTACATGCAAGGGTACCATCTATGAATGAGTGAGATTGGTGTTGTATTAAAGGTGCAGTATTCGGTGTATGTGGGAGTTTGTTGTTAAGAGGGATAAGAGATTTGAAGTGACAGGTGGATGAGAGTGTAAGACTTGCTAATGGGAGTGGTCTGTAGCTACAAGGTGAAGTGATGTTAGGGACTTAGGAGCTATATAAGCATCAGGTAATGCTGGGTATACGGCTACAGAAAAGTGATGGGGAGTATGGCCAGTGCAAGAGCTATCGTTTTGTGTGTTAGGGAGCTGCAGTATGGCCAAGAAGTATTGGTCAGGTAATTGGTATCCTCTAGTTAAGAGAGGGTAGCAGGGACGGTGGGTTAGTAAATACGGGGACTTGCTACTTTATCTGTAATGATGTTCTTGACTATGGATACAGTGAATTGAATTGTATATTGTCAATTTATTTGTACTACGTTCAGATGTGTATTTACTGCAGTTAAAAATATTATAGGCAATACTCAATGGCTATAGGGTGGTGTGCATAGAGAGGTGGTGGAGTAGGTAGGGATTTTATGTTGGAGGCAAGAAGTAGGCTAGAGTGTTTGTGAGGAACAGGAAGGGGAGGAGTGTTTGGGTAGGAGGAAACAGGTGGTTAGGTATAAAGGAAATAATATGGGGGGTGGGAGAGAAGCAAAGTGAGCCCGAGTGTAGCAAGGGCGAACGGAGCGGGGCTGCACCCACATAAACTGTAAAAAAAAAAAAAATCAATACCTTAACATACATCATCATCTGGGGGTTCTAAGAATGCAGCCAGGCAAACCTCCTCAACACAGTACCAGTGTCCTAAGCCCTTGAAGAAGTATTAACTGAAACATATACACACACTGTAAACTGTGAATATAGACTTTTCAATAGAAGAAATTATTTAAAGCAGATTTTCCTCAAAAGAAGAAACTGCAGATTCCTCATACTTTGAAAATTCAAAATTCTGAAAATCAAAGTTGGAGAAGCATACATTTTTTTCTCAAAATGTTTAGCAGCTGTGGGATCAACTAAAGCTATTGCTGCTGTGTCAGGTTTGGGAATACTGTATAAAAACTTAAGACTGAGGATATTTGTACATCCTATGTGCCTTTTTAAGGGCAGCTGTATGACTATCAGGAAAAATGCAGGCAGTAACACACACATCCTGTAAAGCAAACAGAACAGGAGGAATGGGTGTAGGTTATGGAAAATCCTTCTGTAACAGCAAATAGTATTTTCTGAGCGACTGAGAAACCTTAGTGTTCTCTCACTGAATACACAGGGCCATTATGGAAATAGTCGCAGAGAAAGATAAAACCCCACAGGGAGAAACTGAGCTATCCTCACTATGAATCAGAAAAATGAAGAGAAAAGAGAAAAACTTGCCTATGTCCCTTGATCTTCCTGTTCAGATTCAGAATCATAAATCTCTTTGGGAAAAGAGGTATCCCTCTTTCTTTTACTAAAAACT
The DNA here is from genome assembly GCF_019279795.1 of Protopterus annectens. NCBI lineage: Eukaryota > Metazoa > Chordata > Ceratodontiformes > Protopteridae > Protopterus > Protopterus annectens. Next base: position 572,530,718 of record NC_056739.1, on the reverse strand, counting down.
GTTTTATAAGAAGGATCAATAGCCTAAAGTAAATCCTGAGCCAGACCCAGCATAGTACTCCTGTTCAAGGATAGTTGAAGAGGAGCAGATGCAGGTTTAGCTTTCTGTTTCTTTTTGACAGGAAAAATAGGGGCAACAGTGTTATCAATGGCAGCAGCTTGCAGAGAGTGGCTGTTCCTTTCCCACTGAGGGAACCCCAACATACACAGAACAATTGGCTAACCTCTGGCCCATAGTGGCTGGCTGTAGGTGTTACACTAGAGGGATCTGGAGTAAAAGATGAGTGATCTGAGGAACAACTAATGGCAACAGCAGAGTCACTTTCTTATGGTCAAGGCAAATCGCTAGCCTGCTGTTGTGGCAAAGGCTATTTGCATAACTTTTTTCTTTTTCTGGCTAGAAGGACCAACCATGGATCCAACAGTCTGTTCCATGGTCAAACTGAAAATGGTGCCTCTTTCCCTGGGAAAACTAGTAGCAAGAGCAAGTAAAAACTTAAGGCTGGATTTATAAAGGTTACTGCAAAGTGTGCACTATGTGTACACTGTGTTCACTTTATGAATTTAAGAACAAACCTACCTCAATGTAATGTTTATTGACTCAGAAAGGTTACAATAAGTGTACACAGTATACACGTTGTGTTAACCTTTATGAATCCAGTTCTTAAAGTATATAAAAGTCACTTTTTTCACAGAAAAAAAATAGTTAAAAAAATGCTTTAAAACAGTTTGCCAGCTCAAAAAATAAAATGTTTCCACAGAGAAAACGTTTTTTTAAATACTTTAAACAACTTTTAAACTAACAGGAAAAATGACTGCTCCAGTTTAAAATACAGTTTTGTGACAGTCCATTAAAACACAAACTCCTAGCTTTAAAATAAATGTCCTGAAGAGGAAAGTATTATTATTAAATGGAAATTTCTTTCCCAAAGTGGACTTATTTGTCCAACAAAGGAACAGCACAAGCTGCCCATTAATCTTGAAAAGACTCAGAGGAACGTTCTCTTCGGTTACAGTAAGGCTCTGAAGGGCTTGGCGCCCGACCTAGTCTTTTAGTCATCTCAGCTCAAGCTGCCTGACAGTTTGGGCACATGGAAGGTGCCCTGAAGTTTTGGAAGCTGGACAGCCATTATATCCTTGGCAAGATATAACCCATATAGCTAGGACTACTGCAGCAGTGATCAATATGGAGAACATCAGCTATTACTTCAGCACATAATCCTTTTACAATTCAGGCAGATGGCTTGCCAGAAGCCAATCTGTTGACCTGAGAGGTGTCATGTTCCCATGCACCTTAGAGCTGTTGGTATTACAATGACTATGCCAAAAGCAGTATCAGTATTATCTACTTACTACTATTGTTTTATCTCCTTTTGCACCATCTTCTCTCCTACCATCCTCTACACCAATCACCTTCAAACATGACATCACAACTTTCCACGGTGGACTGGCCACATACCATGCTCACTGTCAAACTACCACCAACCATATAAACACATCATACCACTTGTGTCAACCAGGGTCACACTCACACTTGATCCCATATTACCACAGCAGTGTAGTCTCTCTTATTTTTGGGCTGGGCGCTAACCCAAAAGACTTACAATGAGACATACTGCCCCCTCCACTAAAGAAGTCACAAAGCTCATGCTAATCATTTAAACACTGCATCTATATTAATGCACTGTTCACACACTTCAGAATCCAGTTCCATGTTTTTTTAGCTGGGGAAATTTCAGTTTACACAACATTCCTCTGCACTGATGTTCCCTGCAGTATGATTACAGCAAGTGACACTGTAGGTCCTACATACTTGCCACACTGGTTATGCATACCACTTTCCTCCTATAGTATGAACATGCATGCTACAGGTCAAAAGCTGGGTGCTCACAGTGAAGGTGATCAGTGTGCAATTACATAAAAATAATGAATAATGAAGTACCACCTAACAAGGTACTAGCCAGAAAATCACTGCACCAAGGCAGGTATGAAAGCTGAACTTAGAAATACAACTGTCCAAGACAGACATCTAGAAAATATTTGACAGCTACAAAACTGTGCAACAATTTTGTAAGAGGATGTCACAAGAAGCGAGCCCAAAAAGCTAGCATATTTAATTAAAACTCGCCTTTTCTACGCAGTCTAAAACATGAAAAAAAAAAACTACACGGATTTTTGTTTTAACAAACTCAGCATTTTTTAAATATTTCTTAAAAATTTTACCTTCAAGTTGCACAAACAATTACCATCCTGTGTCCAATTTCATATAATGTACAATGAAAAAAAAAAAAGAAACAGATTCCATCTATCTCACTATCGTATTCTGAAGAGAGAGCTAGGACATAAAAAATGTCATTGAGATTGTGTCACAGCAGTCATGTCCAGCTGGCTCAAAGGTAAGCTCTGTAAGTCCTATGTGCAAGTAGACTTATCCGGGTTGTTTCAATTGCCATTCTCAGCGGGTCAAAAGTGGAAGGTCAAGACTGGAATCCAAGTTCAGACTATCTAGAACAAGGAGTAAAAAATTTTATCAAAACTGGTTTTAGCATCTTTACCATTCATCTGACTATCTGGTAAATTAGTGGCAGAATTCACAAATGCAACATTAGGTTAAATATAACTGGCTCTTTCAGTGTTTTGTGATTTTATGCAATTTTTTACAGCTGTACATTAGCTCTATACATGCAAGGAAACTGCAGCAATTTCTGGATACCTTAAAAAAATCTTACTTCTTTTTCCTGGCTCCATCATTTTGACCCTTTCAACTCCATTTCTGCTGACCCTTGCATCCCATGGAAGAGTAGGGGAATCACCTATTTTCAGGAAAGAATTGCCTCCACCTCAACTTCCTGGAGCTGTGTGAGTGTGCATGTTTGTGTAGCCATAATTCATTGGGCCAATGTGTTTTTTTTTTCTAATGCTGTAACTCTCATCATCTCAAAATGCATACACTTAATAGATGACATGTGAATTTATGCAAACACAAGAAACTTCCCTTGCCTCCATCAAGGGATGCTTCTGTAGCAGACATCAAGGCATTCCTCACTCACTCCCAAAGGAGGGCACTTACATTTCTGTTATTTAACGCATCCAAGACCCACCCCCAAATCAACCTTTAACCCTGTGTCATTGGAGGTGCAGTGTGGTGACCTGACCCTGCAAAACTGCGTTAAACTTCAGTAAGTTTTAAGCTTTAAAGGTGGATCATTTTAACATGTTCTGCCTACCAGCTACAGCAAACTTATTAATTTACATTTATTGACCAGGTTAGAACACTGCTCAATACTGATCAATTTCAGCCTCAGCCCGGCGGCATATAGCATCAGGGCATAAGTAAAGTACACTTACGCAGAAGCAAGCAATGCAGGAATGATTAAATAAAGTAAGACTGGCTAGAGACTCGGTAAACATGTTACCTACAATTCAGCATATAACATGAAAATTAACATATGCACATCACATGTACTACCTTTATCTTGAGCTTGGAACCTAGCCTTTACCACAGAAAATACGGTTAATAAAAGAAGCTACCACTACATTCCATATCTACTGCAGCCATACCTCTCAACTTGGAAACATCAAAAATCTGGACAAAGGCCTATGAAAAATAGGTACATATCTGTACGCCGATTAGCATAAAAACTTGCATATATAATTATGTAACCCTGCCCACTCCAATGGAATTATGGGATACCATCATTCAAACAAATTGAACAGACAAAATATTAAACAAAAAATATAACCAGAATAATGTTTTATTTAAACATTTGACAGTGTATCAAACTTTGAACTTGTATTAAACTAAAATACAGTTGTCTTTTATAAAATTAAAATTAACTGCATTGAATCGAGAGAGGTGGTGAAAGCTGACAAGCAAAAGCAGACCCCATTAGAAAATTGAAACAAAATGGGGAGGGTTGATGATAATTTAATTCCAGTCAAGTTTGAATTGCACTAGTTAGCCAACAGGTTCATAGTTACTAGGCATCTCCTTCAAAGGAGGACATTCTCAGGACTGCTGCACACACAGCCTTTAAAAGTTCAACATAGTACAGTATCAGTAATCCATCTACATACTGTGGGAGTAGAACCCACAGCCTTCTGCATCAAAAGCAAGTATATTACCCATTGTGCTATTAACAATGCAAGCAGAGTTGGCATAAGCAGCACTAAACTACTCTTCCTCTGAAGCTCTCAGCTATTTGTAAATAGGGTTGCCACCTTTTCAAATGACCAACGTGGGACATTTTTGGGACAAACATCAGATTTTATAGGCTGACACCCATGGGTCAGTACAAAGGAAAAAAAAACTTTTTTGCCTAAATAATAGCTTATTATTGTAGCATTTAGTTACTTATTCTGTTTCTTATAACATTTAGGTATTTTAGATACAGAATAACTGTTTTATGCAACTATTACATACAATGTAGGACAGAATTATGTCCTACAATCTCAGGACATTTGCCATTCTTAATATTTTTTGTCAGGACACAACTGCCAAAACAGGGACTGTCCCTCGCAAAGTGGGACAGGTGGTAACCCTACTTGTAAAATCCACAACTATCCTGGGCTGTGTACTACATGAACTACAAAATGAACTGGCACCTCACCCAAGTGTCATGTTTAATCATACCCTCACCTCAGGCTTCGTGCCCACTGAGTGGCACACAGCTACAGTTATCCCACTCCACAAGGGGGATCCACCTTGGATCCCGAGAACTACCGCCCCATCAGTCTGACGAGCCTGATCTGCAAGGCCATGGAATGTATTATCATGGAACTTATAAACAAAGATATTGGCAACCTTCAAATACTGGACCCCACCCAGTTTGGGTTTGTGAAGGGCCAATCTTGTCCCCTGAACCTGACTGACTTCTTTGAATCAGTCTCCAGAGCCGTGGATGAGGGTAAGGCAGTTCACACAGCCTATCTGGACCTTGCCAAGGCCTTTGACACCATCCCCCACACTGGAATCATAGATAAACTTACTAAGCTGGGCATTAATCCATATGTCACTTGATGGGTTGCCAACTGGCTTACTGAGAACCCACACTGTAAAAGTAGCTGACTCCAAATCCAGCTCCAGACAAGTGACAAGTGGAGTATCTCAGGGTTCAGTCCTGGGACTGCTCTTATTTGGCATCTACTTCTCTGAAGTACAGGCCAACACTAAGGGACTCTGGCTAACAAAGTTCGCAGATAACTGCAAACTGGGAGCCACTATTGAATCCCCAAATGATGTGGATACTCTACAAAAGGGCCTTACAGAAACAGATGCTTGGTGCCAGAGCCATGGGCTCAAGCTCAATGCCAAGAAATGTATAGTTATCCCCTTTGGGGAAAAACATGTACCTGTGAATTACCACATAGGTTGCAGTCCACTAAACACCGAAAGTGTGATAAGAGACTTAGGGACACAGGTGGACAGTGGTCTCACCTTTAATAACCACATCACCACAACAGTCAGGAAATCCTTCTATGTGGCACACCTCATCACTAAGGTCTTTTCACCCAGAAAAAAGGAGGTCATTGTCCCACTGTACTCATCCCTCATTAGACCCATTACAGAATACAATGCCCCATTTGGTATGCACCTCTCAAGACATCTGCAACAACTGGAAAGGCCGTAGAAATACTCACTAAAAGAATCACAGGCCTAAAGCACATGCCCTATGCTGACCGCCTTAAAAAACTCCAGCTATACTCTGTCGCATATAGTCTACTCAGAGGCGATCTCTGCTTAACATACAAGGCCATGTCAAACCCAGAGCTGTTGGACATGCTACACTTAAAGAAATCCCAATCACTCAGAGCCACACGCTCCAGGGATCTAAACCTGGTCATCACAATAAACAAAACATGCTGGAGGGATAGGTTCCTGACCTAGAGACTCCTCAGACTCTGGAATAGACTGCCCATACATGTCAAGCAGAGCACCTCCTTGGCCCTTTTCAAAAGGAACCTTAACAATTGGATGGGAGAACGGAAATTCACCCCAGGGATCACGTCAGTCGCCCTGCCAGACAGGGGTCCAGGGAAGTAAATAGTGTGGGAAGAAATAGCCAGGGAATTGTTATGGCTAGGCTTGTATATGCCCTAGGGCCAATAGCCTAGTACCAACCCTATGAACCTATGAATCTGTCTCAGCTTTGCAGCACAAGAAATCTGGAAAAGGCAAAATTTATTGGGGGGGGGGACAAAAGCCCAGTAACCAGGGACACATTTTAAATATTGCTTGTATAATCTTGGAAAGTTGCTAGAATAAAACGTTTGGTATCACCAAATTACCATGCGTTTCCTGAAAGATAGGAAGACTGAACCTTAAATGGTTATTTAGTGAATTCAGTTCTCACTAATTTGCTAGAAAAAGAGGAACAGGCCAAAGAGCCAAACATTGAACATAAGTGGTGGTATAGGTATAGACTTCAGGCTGTTGCTCCTGCGGTACATGGTTTGAGCCGGAGGGGCGGTCACAAACACACACACACACACCCCTTTGGCCCAGAACGTTTACAGATTGAATGGAACTTGCAACACAGTTAAACAACGGACTTTCACAGCAGATATCAGATAAATGGACGCGGCACAGCAGATAATAAAATACAGCTTACACACACACACACCATTTTGGCCCAGCACGTTTACAGATTTCGGCCATATGCCACTAAGCAGATAAAAAAATACAGCTTGCACAACAGATTTTCACAGCAGATATCAGATAAATAGTTCTTGCACCACTAAGCAGATAAAATCCAGCTTGCTTGAACATTATGACACTAAGCAGATAAAATACAGTTTGCCTGAGCAGACTTACAACTTGCAGCACAGCAGATAAAAAAAAATACCACAGCAGATAAGATATACACACATTTCTGAAGTTCTGAGAAGATACACACAGTTCTGTTCTAACTAGCACTTCATAAAACAGTTCTTCTGAATAGAGTGGCCGCCCAAAAGGGTAAAAGCTATGCCACTAAACAGTGTTACAGCCTGTTAGCGTGCATATCAGATAACATTTTTTATTACCTGGAGGCCGAGACCTACGGATATGTGGGCGAACTCTGCAAAACTTAAATTATGCACATCTGCCGCCATTGCTGTTATATTCCCCATTTCCCTCCAAATAGTTCAAAATAAATATCTGAAAGAGTCCAACAGTCAGTAGCTGATGTCATCGCACACACCCCTGTAGGCTGGTGATGTGTGGTGATGTCAGCCATAAATTTAAAGTGGTAATACAAAATAAATAAATAAATAAAAATCGGGAATTAAAGGGACCACCTGGGAATTCATGGCACTCCATTATTTTGCCCTCAAAACTGGTAAATACTGGTAAATACTGAGGAATTTGGTACGGTTGAGAGGTGTGACTGCAGCTCAGTTTTTAGGTGCTCTTACACTTTGTCCTTTTCATAAAAACAGTATTAAAAACAGTACAGTCAGCCATGATGGAAATCTAGCTGCATGGTTTTACTCTGGAGAAGACTCCTGCAGAAGTCTGACAAATGAACTTCAGTTCACTAATATCAATGATCATTTGGGCTGTTTAGTTTTCCATTTTTAAAGATTGCTGAGACTGCTCCCTGGATAGCGGCAAGCACTAGCACCGCATGCAATGTTTATGTTCCATCTACAGTACTTTCTCCTTCTTTAGAGACACTTGTTTGTGAATAATCTTGATATTCTGCCATACCATCTGTTCACCATTACAAGTAACTTAGTTGTTCTGGCTAGCTTTCCAGTCATTGGGTATGCATCATTTTTTTTCTTTTTTCATACTAACAAAATGGCTGTGTTTACTTTGCATGAGAAAAATATACAGTTTAGTAACTTTTTAACTGGTAGCTTTGAATATGACTTTTGATGGTACAAAACAACTTTCAGTATTTATCTATGTTGGGGCTATACACAATAGCGGTAAATGTCAAACAAAGAGCTAACAAAGCCACAAAATATGGGGACTTAATTTTTTTCTTTATAGAAAGAAAAATTAGGAAATGCAGAAATTAAGGAAGATAAGAAAAAGAACTTACAAAGTCATGAGAAGGTTAAGAAAATGTTCTGCAAAAATGCCAGAAAACAAAGGAACAACAAAAAACAAAAAAAAGGTACAGTTCTATGAAAATGCAATAGGAGACATTTGAACTGAATTGCAGCAGCTTACCCATGGGAATGAGCCACAGGAAAACATCCGCCCATCCACCCTGACTTACAGAACATTTTTTTTATTGTCCTTCACCCCAAGATACTAATATGATATTTCACTAAAAGGGAGACTAGCTCACCCAATTTTTTTCTCATTTTTAAAAAAGTGCAGATTTTAAAAGTTCAACCTGCCAAACAGTGTATGCATGTAACACAAAAGCTGGTAATAGACATTTAACAAAAAATCTGTTGTACATAAACAGTGGGAATAATACATTTTAATGCAATAATCCTTTCTGGAATTCTTTAAATGTCAACAGTCTCATTGATAAATACAAAAAAGAAAGTAGTGAACTATATTAAAAAAATGTAGAGTGCAAATAGCTATGTTACAGGAGGGCACACTTAGAAGTGAACAAGTGAATTTGATAAAGAAAGGTTTTCAGGATGGTTATTCAGCAGAATATGTGAGAAAGTAAAAGAGGAGCACTTATAAATTGCAAGAGGAGTTCTATTAGTGATAGAAGCGGATAACAAAAGATAATAATGGCAGATCTGTAGTACTAAGGGGCTACTGACAAGGGAGGAGGATTACACTGGCATGCATTTATATTCCACCTAAAACTGCTATAATGGAGTTTAAGAAAATTCTGGGAGAAATAATCTGGCAACAAAAATGGCCGTCACCAAGCTTAGAGCGCCTATAACAAGGAAGGTAACAAGAGGTTCTGTAAAGAAATTAGAAATGTTTCAGAAATTCTGTGAAAGTCTGTATAAAGCAGAAGAATATGGAAATCAAGAAAAGATACATGAAAATGTTTATGGAAGAATTAAATATGCCAAGATTAGAGATAGATAAGGCTCAATTACTAATAGTTAGGCTAGGAGGAGAGGAGATAAAACTTGTGGTAAATAACCAATCTACAGGAAAGTCTCCAGGAACAGATGGTATTCCTGTGGAAGTTTGGAAGCTAGGAGGGAAAAACTGATTGATTAATATCTGGAAGGTTTTGTATAACAGTATTTTAAGAGGAAGAGAAGTTCCAACATCCTGGAAAAAAGCAGTGGTAGCTATAATACCTAAAGAAGGTAAAGATCCTTCGGATCCAGCTTCATACAGGCTCATTTCAATACTAAACCACGACTATAAAATGTTTGTCTATAATGGTTAAAAGAATGCAAGTGATACCAAAACTGATAGATATGGATCAGCGTGGTTTTGTGGAGGAGAGGCAAACATTTGACAATATTAATAGAACTTTGATGATCCAGAGGGAAGCAGAATGCAAGAAAATACCACTTTTATTGGTGGGTCTTGATGGGTCTATATCATATGAGCGAATCACACAAATTGCGAACGCTCATAATATCGAACGTACCGGACCTCGAAGTGCTTTTGCTGAGATCACGGTACAATGAAGAATGGGATATTTGCCCTTTCCTCACTGTAGTGCGATCTCGGTGTTGGAATATATATTTAGCGGGGGGGCATAGCCCCTCCACAATAGGAAGTTCGAGGTTCAGTACGTTTGATATGAGCATTCGCAATTTGTGCGATTTGCTCATATGATATAGACCTGGTCTTCATGCAGAGAAAGCATCTGACACGGTAGACTGGGACTTCAAATTATTCCAGTGCCCTGCTCATGCTTTCCCTGATAAAATAAGGTTGATTAGAAGTATACATGAGGGATTGGAGGTGAAAATTAAAGTGTCTAGGGTCCTCTCTGATAATTTCTGCTTGAGTACAGGAACCAGGCAGGATTGTTCACTTTCCCCTTTGTTTGCATTATATTTAGAACCACTGGCAAAGAAAATAAGGGACTCAGAAATTTAAGGCTATAACTGGTATGGTAGTCAGGAAAAGCTGGCACTATTTGCAGATATTATTTTATACCTGACAAAACCAGAAAGAGACATTACAGTGTTGTGGAACATTTTGAGACAGTTTCAAATCTTTTTGGGATACAAAATTAATGAAACCGAAACAAAGGCAAGAGAGGTAAATTATGTACCCACACATGAATTGGTTCAGCAATATCCTTATGGGGACATAAGTATTTAGGAGAATGGATTAAAAATGATTCTGGTGTGGCAGCTAAGGATACGTGGGAAGAGACTAAACAAAAGATTATATAAAAACTGAGAAAAGGGAACTTAGTTATATGGATAGTAGGATACAAGCAGTCAAAATGTTTTTAGTCCTTTTAGTCTTATACACAGGTCAGGCATATTTTTTTTTATCAACCAGAGGAGAAGTTGTGGGTAGCAATTAATAAAGAGTTGAAGGACTTTACCTGGGAGGGAAGACGGCAAGAGTGAAGTGGGATAAGATGATTCTTCCAGAAGAACAGGGTGGATTGGGATTAGCCAATTTGAAGGGGTGTTTCAGAATGACACAGTTAAGACTCCTATACATGGCACAAGCACAAAATTATAATTCAAAGTGGAAAGGGATGACGTTGAAACGGGGAAGCTCAAGAAATAATGAGAGACTGGGATTTTGGATGCAGGCCTTTAAGGAGAACAACAATTATACAGAATATTATATCCATAAAGTAGCAGAAAGTATTCCAAGAATTAAGCCAACACAGGAATGGAGAAAGGTGATTCTGCTGATAGGGATGACTGCAATTAGGGGTATAGACAATAGGCAAGAGGGTGCTGGAATTTATTGGAGAAAACTGGCAAAGGAACCAAGCTATTGGGAGAAAATAACCAGAGAGGGAAAGATGATAGAATGGGAAGATGCCAAAAATGTATGTGGACTGCAGGTTAGAGATTGCCTTCCCTATATCAAAGACTGATCTCAGAGTATAGGTAAAGTGAAAAAATAGGGGGGGGGGGGAAGAGTCCTAAACGAATGACCAGCACTGGTAGAGTTTTTAGTAGAATCTAGAACAGAAGCTTCCATGAAAAAGGAAATATTAGTAGAGCATATAAAATATTGCATGACAACTATAAGAATCAATGAGTGGAAATTAGAAAGAATTGAGGAGAGAGATTGGATAAGCAATTCACAAAGAAACAATGTGAAGATATATGTCTCTCCCAAATATGCAACAAAATCTAGAAGATGTAGGATTTTTGCTTGGAAATGTTTAATTAGATATTTTTATGCCCCAAGTACACTTCAGATAATTTTTCCTTGGGTAGGTAGCAAATGTTGGAGGTGTGACGAGAAAGAATGAGGTAATTGGGAACATATTTTCTCGGAGTGCAGTGAGTTGACATTTTTTTACGGATTTCCTGTGGGATGCACTGTCAGAGATGCTAGGTGGGCAGATTGTTGTGATTAGGGAGATGATTTTTCTGAGCTATGATACAGAATCGGAACTGCCTAGACATGGTAAGGCCTTGCAGTCTCTAATTATGGTGGCTGACAAAAAAAATACTAGAAAAAGGATATCAAAATCTAAACCAACTATATTAGAAGTAGTGAATATAGTAACAGAGATAAAACAACTGAAACTGAGATCTTTAGATGACTGTAGAAGCAAACTACACAGAAAAAAATGGGAATTATGGGAATAATACATACAGGGGAGGAATGAGGTTTAAAAGAACGCATGCAAGGTTTGACTGAAAATGATTGGGTAGATAAGTGATGTATAACTTTTGCAACTGGGAGTGTGACGATATGATTTGTGATGTAAAATGCTTGCAGCTAAGATTGTGTCAGTGTGGTTTGCTTTCATTTATATAAATGTATGATTGCTTATGATGTAAGTGATGGTTTAATAATAACATTTCCTGTTTAAAAAAGGGGCAGGAACTGAATAATGTATGTAATGTTTGGGTTATATGACATATAGCAGTATATCTGAGGTATAATGTTTAATTTTAACTTAATATAGTTTGATTACTTTTATATAAATGTAAATGTGCCTATGCCACAAGTGATAATTCAATAAAGGTGATAAAGTGCAGATTTTACATCAAGAGTAATCTGCCATGGTGTTCCCAAGGTTATAACAAAAACTTACCTCTCTTGCCCTACTCTGGAATGACAGACAACGGAAGCACCCAGCAGCCTGGACAGTTGACTCTATAGGATAAGGGGTATAAAGCAACTGCTTATCACAGCAGGTGTACACATGTCAAATATGCACAACTGAGATTAATAAATGGAAATATCTTACTAAATTCAGTATATGTTTACTGTCTATGCAGTATACATGTGTGGGACTGGCGAGTTTATCCACCAAGCTGTATGTGTGCACTGAAAAAATGTTAAAAACATTCTTGGGATAGCTGTACTGATGAGTCTACATACACCTGTCTACGTACCAGCTGGTAGCTAATATGCGACACTGACTTTACTCCTAGTGCAAACTGCATTCAAGCTGCTTATGACATCAAAGTCTTTATAAAGTACTTTGTAGTATTAGTGCCACCATATGGTGACCTCTGTTGTGGGTTTTAATACAACAGTAATCATTTCCAGAACCACTAATCATGCCATTTTTAAACATGGCTGGATTTATTGACGACAACACACAGACTGAGTGGAGAACAGGGATAACAACATTACTGGTAGGCCCAGCAGTGATTATTATTATTATGCAATGAAGCTATTTAAAAAAATGCCATCTTATCTTGTTTAAATACCTCCACTGCAAACGTTTAGGTAGTCGTATAACATGACCTAAGATGTGCACTTTTTTTTTACTTATTTGAGTAAAGAGATGCGCTAGAATTTAAATATAAAGCGCCTTGGTATTATTACTACAGCTGTATTTTATAAAGCTGTTAATTTTTTTTTCAGAATTCTTCTTTGAACCCCCCCCCCCCCATTTTTTTTTTTGTTTGTTTATTTACACACGTGACTTCAGGAATTTCTTTGCACTATTGAAAAGGCATGCTGACCAGAAAAATGCATTGATCGGAGTGGGATGAAGGCTACATTTTAACAGCTTGTGTATAACATTGGTATACAATTCCAAAAAAGCTGGCTATTCCCTTACACCATTAGGCTTCATGTCACTAAACATACTCTCACCACATTAAGTCTATGCCATATGAAACAAACACACAGCAAAAGAAATTGACCTAAAGACACAACAAAACCCTTTAAGAAATTAAAAACTTGCTCACTCATCTAGGGCAGAAGCAACCTAGGCTCGCTGCATTAAAGAATCAATATGAGCAGGAGGTTGCTCGTGTGTGGAAACCTAACAACAGTGATTGTGGAGCTTGTAAGGCTACCACAGGGTGGCAGGAGTTAGTGCATGCTCTATGGCAGCAGTACAACACTATACCACTGTCCATTTCATCACTGGCCTCAGATGTGGGCTAGGTTGAGCCTGAAAGAGGCTAAGGCAAGTCCAGAAGACCCAGTGAATGAGGAATGGGGATGATAGCAGCTGATGGTCAACTGCAGGAAGGGGAAAAATGAATTATAACACACACAAAATCTACGCTAGGAAAAAAGTGTTTCTACTGACTATCATGTGCCTTTTGTCTACTTTAAAATGGGGGCATTACTTTTTTTAAATTTGTGGTAAAAAATTGTTAAAACTGGAAAAAATTCTAATTTTTGAGGCTGGGGTAAGTGTTTAAAGTACTTTTTAATGTACTTTTCTTTATACTTTTCTTCTCTTCACAGGACAAGGTGGTTTAGGACTGCCAGATTTGAATGGATACGTTAAAAGCTATGGAGTTAAGGCTCAGATTCATAACACAAAGAGAAGGTTACAAACCAAAGTGAAAAATGATGATGAAATGGGGGGGGGTTCAAGACATAAGGAGAGAGTAGGATTTTGGGTGCAGGCCCTTAAGGAGAACAACCACCATACATAATGTATAATAATATATTTAACAGCGGAAGATAGTCGAAGAACTAAGCTAACATGGGAGTGGAGAAGGATTTTACCAATAGGCATGACTGCAAGATAGGTGTAGAAAACAGGCAAAACAGGACTGGAATTTATTGCAGAAAATTAGCAAGGTAACCAAGGTATTGGGAGCAAATAACTATGGAGGAAAAAGTAACAGAGTTGGTTGAGACCATATATGGAAGTTTGGACTTCAGATTAGAGACTGCTTTCCCTAATAGTGATTGTTAACAGAATACAAGGAAAGGGCCTAAAAAGTGCTAAGTGAAAGATCAGCTCTGGTTGAGAATATTTAAAAATTATCCCTCATTCTTCAGCACAGAAATTGAGAGAGACTGCCGTGGTGCTGCTGCAGTAGCGTTGTCGTCTCTCAGTAAGACGTTGTCCCGTTCGATTCTCAGCCAGAGCGTCTTCTGTGTGGAGACTTGCATGAATGGGCGTACCTTCGTTGAAGAATGTGCGTCAGGGCTGGCGACTCTGTACGTAAAAATCTACTGCCAATCATTAGCAGACCGGAGTTCCGCTGTGGCGAACCCTAACCAGGAAAAGCCGAAAGATATAACAACTGATAACTATAGTCATTTACCAGAATGACCTGTAGAGGTTTTTAAAATGGCATTCGATTACTAAAGAAATTGGATGGATCAGAATTGAGCAGCCTCCTTAGGCTAACTCCATCAGGAAGACTAGTCAGGCTCACAACAGCACAGCTGCCCTTTACCAAGTAAATTGCATAATACAAATAAAAGCATGTCACAAAGGGACAGAACTGAACTCATCTTCAGTACAACCAGCTTGTAGAATTCACTGCTAGGAACTGATAGGTTATCAGACAACCTGAATACAACTGTTTGGGAGAACCTGTCACTAGTGAGGAGAGCTGAGGCCAAAAGGGACCGTTTCTGCTATGTGGTAAACTACAAGTGCAAACCAGCATTTATCTCTTATCTGTCCCCAAGCTGAGAGAACGTCCTAGATGCATTCTGTTATTTTTTTTACCTGCCCCTCGACATAACGGATAATTATAAATCATTCAATACCTGACAGAGTTCCATTCTTCTTACTGTTTGCAAAGTGCATCATGATGCTAGACAGTTGTTCTGTTAACTTTTTACTTGAGTCTAAGTTGTTTATTTGCATTCGTTTACTAGGATAGTCCACTGGGCCAAGATGAGCCCAATTTCAGTGGAGGCCCAGGGAGAAAAGTTCCAGACAAGAGTATAACTTTTACATAGTACAAATATAGAAATATATGGGACACACATTATACATAGCTATAAAATCATATGGGACAAAACATTATACAAGCATTATATTACATTTTAAGCAGCAAAGTACAAATTCAATAGAGCAATACACAAAGTAGGACTAAGAAATGGTGAAATCAAAACAGCAAACTACACTGGCCCTTAGAGAGGTAGATCATGGCTCAAAAAACAGTACCATTGAACAGTCGGTCCAGTTGTTGATATGTAGAGCTTGGTGTGCAATAGTAATAACTAGGACGTTTGTTTAGGTTGGGTTGAACCGTAAGTGAAGATTAGGAATTGAGAAACAGTCTAGGGGTAAGAGCATCTAAAGGTATAACATTACTTTAGATGGTAAATGTAGAACAGGAGTCTTACAGAGTGGGAAAGTAAATGGGTGAGGATATATAGAGTAAGAGAGGGAAGAGTCAGGGATGGGGAGGCAAGAAAAAAGGGGAGGCTCAAATTATAGAAACTATATCCTTAGTACAGTTGCACTGCCATAGAGAGGCGAAGTGTTGTTTCAGGGATATCTTAAAGAGAGGGACACTGCTGATGGACTTTATTGATTGGGGGAGATTATTCCATAGTTTAGCTACAGTGAAGGAGTGGTGCATTTGTCCTGCTGCACTGGCTGGTTTGACTACATTTAGGAATAGTTGATTATTAGATCAGAGAGGTCTGATTGGATGATGTGTGAGTAGAGAAGACAAGGAAGGGCAGCTAGATGGTTTACAGATAAATTTGTGTGCAGAGGTTAGTTGAATAAGAGACGGATGATGTGATAGTTCTAACCAGTTTAGTTGGTCCCAAGAAGAACAGTGGTGAGAATAGCTTACATTTGTTACAAATTTAGCAATCTTACTGCAGCATGAGGCTAGTTTGGATTTGAGAGAGGCCTGAATATAGGTCAGGAGTGGTGCACCATACAGAAGAGAAGGTGGAAGGAAGGACGAGGTGAGATATAGTTTTGCAGAGTAGTTGAGGAAATATTTTCAGATTGGATGTTGAATTTTCATCTATGACGCCTAAAAGTTTGGTATGTGATACAACTTCAATTATTGTGTTGTTTTGGGCTTTAATGGCAAAATTTTCTTTGTTTAGTCAAGTGGATTTTTTGGGTAGAAAAAGAACAAGTTTTGTTTTCTTGGGGTTTAGGGTGAGATGGTTGTTAAGACATCCATTTCTCTGTAGTAGTGAGGGCGTCTTGCATGAGTTAGTGTAGTTCACATGGTGAGTTGGCAGCACAGATGATTGTGGAATCATCTGTGTATTGGATGACAGTACTTTGGATAAGAGAGGTGTGAAAGTTATTGCTAACGATACTGAGCAAGAGGGGCCTTAGTATGGATCCTTGTGGAACACCTGTAGTAGTGTCAAGGAAAGGAGAGAATGAATTTTGTCATTTGGTTGATTGTTGCACGTTTGTGAGGTAGTTTGAGAACCAATCTAGGAACTGGGGTGAAATGCCTATGCCAGACAGTTTAGTGAGAAGGAGAGTGTGGGAGATGGTGTCAAAGGCCTTGGAGAGATCTAAAAAGAGGGAGGAGACAATTTTTCCATAGTCTCCGGCCTGGTTAACTATGTTGGGGAAGTATATGAGAGCTGTAATAATGCTATGACCAGGTCAAAATCCATGCTGAGTGGGAGAATGGATTTGGGTGTAGATGCATTTTTCTAGGCTCTTGGAGATAGGTAAGAGGATAGCAATGGGTCAGATGTTGGAGATGGCTGTTACTGCCACCTTTACGTAGAGGCAGAATGTATGCCTTTTTCCAAGTAGAGGGTATGCAGGATTCTAGAACATCTCTGTTAATAAAGATGCTGATGGGAAAGGCTATAGAATTTGCAGCAATTTATAGAAAATCAGCACATAGGTTAAGGTTGTCAGGGGCTTTGGTGCAAGGTTTAAGTTTTTGGAGCAGCTTTTTTTATTGTGTTGGTTGGGATGGGAGAGAGAGAGTTTGGTGGAGGGAGGAATAGGAGTATCTTGGGGGGTTGGGTTGGAAGTAAAGGCGGTAGTTAGACTGGCAATAGTATTGATGAAATAGGACTTGAGTGTAGCTATTTCTGTGGGTGTCCGGGTCTGTGCAAGGATTATTTGAACCTGGATGTATTACGGAATTGATGGAACTCTAAAATTTTTTACGGTTTTGTAGGGTTAGGTAGTGATCTTTTTTCTTTGACAGACTACGTAATAGTTTAAATTAAATTCTCCATGATTTTGTCTAGTGTTCCTCCTGACTTTGTCCCAAAGACACGCTCCCATCCTTCTCAACTGTCTGATTTTACAGACTGCACCTGCTGTTGCCTCTTATATGTGCCCTGCCCCTCATAACTCGTGAGCCATTGTAATCAGTGAATATTTCCAGACAGAAGAGCTTCATACCTATGTAAAAAAAAATAGCCTCACACTAACACCTAAGTTAAGGATCCTGTTTGCTTTGTCAGTGGTGCTAATAGTACATTAATAACTCATCACAAAAGCTTATTAAAATTTAAAATGTTATATTCATTAGAACATGGGCAAGTATACTCAACAGAGAAATTATAAAATAAGTACCAGATGACTAAAACAGTTTCAGTCATCCCTTTATATAGGTAAAAACGCTAGATCAACCCAGGTAGAGAAAAATCCAAGTTAGCCTGGCAGTGACGGAATCCTAATGCTATTACAGAGACAGACTTAGAAATATTTATGCATAAAAACACCACTCCAACATCAGTCAGTTAATGTCCTGTCATTAGTAAACCCATGGAAACACTGAGTGGGGTACTACAGCCAACAGTTGCCATCTTCCTAGTTCTCACAGTGGGTAAGACAATTCCCTGGCTGTCTTCCAATTGCTTCACCTTGTTTTCACTGTAATGTACCCAGAATTGCATACAATATTCTGGGTGTGGTCTGAGTACCATGTGGTAGAGCTGGCAGTATAACCTATATGCAGGACATCTTTGCTCTTCAATACACAGCTCATTTTTTTGTTTTCTGTTCTGCTGCTACTCCCTACTTGGTCTTGGTCCATGGCTTGTATGATTACTCTCAGGTCCTTTTTGGTCACAGTGTCCCTAAGATTCTGAAGAGGCGGCCATCAAATCATATTGATGGGAATTTTTTCAACTTTGAAACAAGAAAGTAATTTCTCAGACAGTTGTACTCTCTTGGACAATTTACCTGTAAGGGACATAGGAAGCCAATCAACAAAAGCCTTTAAGGCCTCTAATGAGCTGCAAGGAGCTGGGAAAAACCAAATGGGAAGAAACAGCTATAAATTCACCCAGTGGGCACACCAGACAGAAATTTTCCCCCTCTGCCATAACATTATATAATGCAATAAAACAGAAAGAAAAAAGTACAGTTTTGTACCTACCATAAATGTAGATGTTCGAGTGTTCACACTGCTGCAGTCATCACACTTTGGTTATCCGTCGTCGGCCAGAGTTCCAAAGTCTTGGTCCAGCGTCGGTTGCTGTCAGTGCGCCAGGGGTATATAGTATGCATCCAATGCCATTTTCTTCAGTTTTTCTTGCCCCAGATGTCAGGTGCCCCCAAGTAGGTAGGCAATAGATATTGCTAATAAAAAATATACATACAAGATAAAAACAATACTTTCAGTTACCAGCAAATACACCCCAAAGGTTGTATAGGATAGAAAAGTATAGATAAGTCCAGCTGGTTCAGAGGGGATGGAGGGTAACCTGGACTGCAGCATTGTGAACACTTGAACATCTACATTTATGGTAGGTACAAAACTGTATTATGTAAATCGTGTTACATTGCTGCAGTCATCACACTTGGGTAGAATCCCAAAGCTAAGGTTGGGTGGCTGGTCTATAAAGAATTCGGATTGGCTAGGAGGCCCTGCAGAACTGCAGTGGCAAATCCTGCTCTGGATTTAGAGTAAAGAGGCAGGTGGTAATTCTTGGTAAAGGTGTGCACTGAACTCAAGTTGCAGCCTCCAAAATTTCCTTGTTATGTACTCCTCTGAGAAAGGCTGTTGAAGTGGCTGTTGCCCTGGTAGAATGTGGCCTAATGTTATTAGGGACTGATTTTCCATGCTGTGTGTAGCAGTACCGAATACAGTGTCCTATCCATTTGGATATAGTCCGTTTTGAGATGGCCTTGCCCTGTGATCCTGCAGCATATGCTACAAACAGTTATTCAGTTTTCCTGAAAGCTTTTGTTTTGTCCAAGTAGAAGCGTAGCTGCCTGTGCATGTCCAAAGAATGCAGAAGTCTCTCCCCTTTATTCTGGGGGTTTGGATAAAAAGTTGGCAAATGGATGGTTTGGTCAAGAGCCACACTAGATACCACCTTTGGCATAAAGGTAGGGTTTGTCGTTAAAGATACCCTGTCCTGATGAAAAATTATAAAAGGTTCCACTGCCATTAATGCCTGTAGCTCTGAGACTCTTCGTGCTGAAGTTACTGCCAGGAGCAGAGCTGTTTTCCATGATAAAAATTTTAGATCAGCTGTATTGGCTGACTCAAAAGGTGGTAGGGCCAGTTTTCCCAAAACGAAATTGAGGTCCCAAGTTGGTGTTGGTGCTCTCCGGGGCGGTCTTATGTTTTTAGCCCCACTGAGGTACTGCTTTAGTAAGGGATGAGAGAATAAAGGAGGATCCATGTTGTAATGTGCTGAAATGGCAGAGGCGTGGATCTTAATTGATGAAAAGGATAGGCCTCTGTCCAGCATCTCAGTTAAGTACTGTAAAATCTGAGGAATGTTTGGAACAAGAGGGTCAAGGCTTTGAGCCTGGTTCCAGGCGCAGAATCTCTTCCATTTATCTGAGTAACCTTTCCTGGTGATAGGCCTCCTGGCCTCCAAAATGATATCCATAACAGCTTTAGAGAGAGGTGTTGCCTGTTTGACTAAAGTATCTGCCATGCAGCCAGGTTTAGGGTTTTGAGCTGACCGTGCAGGATCTGATTGTTTTGAGTCAGAAGATGTGGAATTTGGGGCAAAATCCATGGTGGGCCCGGAGCCAAGTTCCTTAAGATAGGGTACCAGTGCTGGCGTGGCCAGTCTGGAGCAATCAGGATCAACTGTGTTTTTTCTTGTCTGGCTTTTAGGAGTACCTTTGAAAGGAGAGGCAGTGGTGGGAAGACATACACTTTTAGGTTTTTCCAGCTGAACTGAAGAGCATCCACTTTCCATGCTTGTTTGTGATGTCCTTGTGCAGAATTTCTGTAGTTGGCAATTCAGTGGGGAGGCAAAAAGATCTATGTCTGGGCATCCCCATTTTTGCATTATCATGCTTAAGATTTGTGGATTCAATGTCCATTTGTGAGGGTCCATGACATTCCTGCTTAGGTCGTCTGCCAGAGTATTTTTCTTTCCTGGCAGGAATTGTGCTTGCAGGTGAACTTGGTACGTTAAAGCTGTGTTCCACAAGGTCATGGCTTGCCTGCATAGGGGATAAGAATGAGTGCCCCCTTGCTTGTTTGCGTACCACATTACTGTGGTGTTGTCTGTCTTTAGTAATAGCTGTCCTGGATGTAGAAGGTCCTTGAAAGCTGTTAGGGCATTTTGAACAGCCAACATCTCTTTTTGATTGATGTGAAGATGCATCTGGTCTGTGGTCCACTTGCCCTGAATGCATTTTCCTGCCATGTGTGCTCCCCAGGCGTAATCCGATGCATCTGTTGGAGTTTGCCTGGCTGTGGGTTGGGTAAAAGGCTGATCCTGGTTTAGGTGACATGCCTGTGCCCACCATCGAAACTCCTGTTGTAGGCAGGGAATCATTGGTACTACTGCTTCTAAACTGTGAGTGTGTTGAGTCCAAACACTTTTTAGGTACCATTGTAATTTCCTCATATGCAATCTGGCATATGGTATTAGTAGTATGCAGGATGCCATGAATCCCCAGGGCCTGCAGAATCTTTCTTGCAGGGAGTTGGGACTTTTTTTGCTAGTAATTGAAAATATTGAGTTAGTTGAACTCGTCTGGCGTGAGGTAAGCCATCTGGGCCGTTGTACTTAAGTTGGCACCCAAGAATGTAATCTGTTGCGAGGGTACTAGTTTTGACTTCTTTTCATTTACTGTGTACCCTAGAGAAATTAGCAACTTTTTCACAAACGCCAGATGCTGTTGAAGAATGTCCTTAGTCTCTGCTTGAATGAGGCAGTCGTCCAGGTATGGATAGATTTGAATTCCTTTTTGTCTGCAAAATGCAATTACCGGTGCCAGGCACTTTGTGAAGACCCTGGGTGCAGTAGATAAGCCAAAGGGCAGTGCAGAGAATTGGTAGTGCACTGTACCAGCTTTGAATTTGAGGTATCTTCTGCAATTTTGTCTGACAGGGACATGCAGGTATGCCTCTGAGGTCCAGAGTAACAAGCCAAGCCTTCTTCCCAAGCATGGGTAGAAGCTGCTGTAATGTCAACATTTTGAATTTTGGAATGTCCAGGTAGGTATTCAGAATTGAAAGGTCTAGTATGGGCCTCCATGCTTTGTCCTTTGAGGACCAGGAAGAGTCTTGAGTAAAATCCTTGTCCTTGTTCCTGTTGTGGTACTTTTTGAATAGCTCTCATGTCCATGAGGGCTGAAATTTGTTTTTGTGCCTCTGCCCATTGATTTTGTGGCAGGTCTGGCATTCCTTTTAGCTTTGGTAAAGTATGAAAGTGGACTCTGTAACCCTGAAGACAATATTCAGAACCCATTTGTCTTGGGTGATTGTTTGCCAGTTTTGAGAGAAAAGTGCTAGTTTTCCCCCTAAGGGGGCTCCCAAAAGGGACGTGTGTGGCATACGAAGAGCAAAGTCATTGTGACTGTTTCCTTAAGGTTGAGACTTGTCCTCACCTCCTTTTGGGGTTGAGGTGCTCCACTGTCGTAGTCTGAGCCTTGGGGTTGAGATCTGCCTCTTGGGTGTCTGTATCTGCCTCTCTGTGGCCTGTCTGACACTGGTAAGGACCAATTCTTTGTTGTCCAATTTCTACTAAACCGAGGTGGCTGTACCTGTAAGAAATCCTTGACTGTTTGCATAGATTTAGCTTTATCCTCCATTTTCTTTAACACCTCTTCTGCCTTAACACCAAACAAGGTATCATGCTGTAAAGGAGCATCCAATAATTTTGCCTTAACATGATCAGGTAAACTCTGTTTTTTTAACCAAGCACGTCTTCGAATAACAGAACCTGTAACTGCGGCTCTACAAGAGGCCTCTAAAGAATCAAAACCACATTGCAAAGTATGTTTTCCCACCTGTTCAACTGCATGCAATAAATCCTGCATTTCTTTACAATCAGGAGCTTCTGAGCTTGCAAGAATTTTCTGTTTTAACTGAGCCATTAAATATTGTTGGTACTTAAGCATGTGAAACTGGCAATTTAAAGCTCTTACTGCTAAAGTTGCAGACGTGTATACTTTCTTCCCCCATCTATCCAAAGCTCTGGAATCTGTCAGAGGGTACTGGATTTTTCGCAATGAAAGCCTTAACCCCTTTTGGACCCTGGGAAATAGTTTCTGGATCAGCAGATGGGTTTTTGTAAAGAAACTTGAGAGTCAGGGACTCTATAATACCTATCTGGCTTGGCTGGAGCAGGGGGTAGAGAGTCAGGAGATTAGCTGGATTCAGAGAACACATCATCCACAATATCTAGCACAGGCGGAATTAGCCAGGGGCCTGTGCTGAGGCAATAAGAGGAAATCCCTGAGCCTTTTCTTGGATTCAGAGTAATCCTGACTTTTCCAATGGAAATGTTCCCTCATGTTATGTAAAGTGTCCCCAAAAGAATAATCCTCAGGAGGAGAGGCTGAAGGGATAGATTCTTCAGCATCAAAGTCCTCATAGGGGGGTAGAAAGTATCCCTGGTCTGAGGAGGAATCAGAGGAAATGAAAACCTGATCAGAGGAGTCAGTCTGTATCCTGCCTAGGCCTTTTCTCAGGAGGGGGGTGGGAACCCCTGATTAGAGTAATGAGGTCTTCGGCCATTTTAAGCATCTGTTTCTTAGGCATGGAGGACTGTCCAGGAGAATGCTGTACTTGTTTCTTTGTCTTTAATGGTACCTTTGTCTTGGCTGTTGATTTTATGGTAAGTTGTGAAGGTCTGAAAACACCCTCAGAAGCCGATGCCTGCTCAGTGGCTCCAGACCCATCTGAGGGATTAGTTTCCGTAGACCCAATACCTTGAGTTTCCAGAGGCCTATGTCTCCACGTGGGAGTCGGAAGCGGCCTGTGACTCTGAGGTAGCGGGTGTCAGGGGCTGCAAAAGCACCTCACTGAGCACCAGCGACTGGCCTAGAAGAGGTTTCGTCGGTTTTGGACCTCGGATGCCTGTCTTTATCCTTGTCTTTGCGTTTTTTCTGTATTGAGGTAGTCGGCTGATCCAACGACATAGTATAATTGAACCTTCGGCCAAAGTAGTGTGAAGCAAAATCAAAACGTCTTTTTATAGTGCATTTGTTAAATCTAGCACAAAACCGACAGCTAGTGACGTCGTGATCAGGGCCTAGGCATGGAATATAGTAAGAGTGGAAGTCCTTATGAGGTATTTGCTTCCCACAAGAAATACAATTATTAACTTTTTCTGACATCGGTCTGAGGCAAGAAAAAAGGTTTCCCCAATGGGGTACTTAGCTTTACTGAAGACTTCGGATCTGAAATTAGACTTTGAAAATCTCAGGAGTCGGCCGACCAGCACTTGCGAACTGCTTCTGCTTCGGGCACCGCGCGGCAAGAAAGACTGGAGAAAATGGCGTCAGATGCATACTATATACCCCTGGCGCACTGACGTCAAAGAAGCGACGGCCACAGACGCCGGACCAAGACTTTGGAACTCTGGCCGACTGCGGGACCGCCTGACGGCAGGATAACCCAAGTGTGATGACTGCAGCACTGTAACACGATGATCATCAGTAATGCCAAATAGGCACAGAAAGACTAGAAGAATGTAACTTTACTAGAAGTTACAAGCAAATGAAAAAGAGGAGACATATGGAAAGGTTATTAGAAGAAATTAGGAAGGAGGAAGTCTAATCAGCAACAAGGAAAAAAGTTTAGGAAGGGAAACTGCATGTAGTTAGTTAATAGAATATACTTTGCTGAGTATCTGTTCATAAACACAGTGGCATATAAAATTGCACATTCTCACAAAGTACTACTTCAAATGGGGATTCTCACTGTCAAAGATCTCAGTTGTTGTCTTTCAGCTTTTCCCGGTAAGGGATCATCACAGCAGAACTCCGGTAATAGAAAAAAAAAAAGAAAACAAGGCAACTTCAGTTTATTTGCCATGCCAATTATATTCTCTAAGGCTGTGCAATGCTGGCATTAGTATATTCAAGCTTGTGAATGAGAGATGGCAAAGCCCCTCAATGATTTTAGAGCTGCCTTCTCAAAGCTGAATTTTGTTCTTGGATACCACTGTGATTAATTACTTTTGCAGAACTCTCAGTGGACAGCTTTTTTTTTTCTACCCCATCACTGGGGACACAAGAAAAGAGGAAGTAAAGCACAACATTTAAAAGATGGGATTGCAGTAGGCAAGAATGGATTCATAGTCAATTTTTCTAAGATGGTGGTGGACTATGAAGTGTGACCAATGACAGATGTATTCTGTCAAGCTTGGAGACTAGAGAAAAATGTCTAGGTCAATATATAAGGCAGTAATAATGGTTCTGACAAAGGACAGAAGAGCAAAGATGATCTGGTAACTTTTTTTCAATAACGTTTAATGTGAGAGTGTTCAATCTCGCCGTTTGTTCTTACACCTGGGTTCGGAGCCGATCCTTGGCTCCGTGTCGGCCGCTTTGCAAGCTCTGCATCGAGAAGAAGCTCGAGACCAACCTAACTCCCACAATCCCCCTCTGCCTTTACCTCAGATCTAGTTTGCCGCTGCAACGTTCGCATCAGATTTGATGAGCTCGGGCCAACTCAAGCTAAGATTAATTATTTTCTTATATTTCTTCTATATTTTTCTAAAAAAGTTGTTCCTTAAGTGACTGTGTGTGTGTGTGAGTAGTGTATCGAGGGTTCTCGGTTCCGTATATAAATTTTATATACTTTATTAGAGTTTTCCCTCGGGGCCTACCCCACCCATTTAACTTGGATTGACTACTGGCTTGACTAAATTACTGGATTTGACAAAATTGTTTCTGGAATAGACAAATTTACTGGACTAGACATATTACTGGCTATTTCACTAGTTGCTGTACCTAATTTGACATGTCTGAGAAAGCTAAATCTGGCTTTAAATGCTGCCAATGTGGGCAGAAGATGTCTGACTGACAATCATAGTTCCTGCGTCTACTGTCTTGGCCCTCTCCATCTGCAAGAGGACTGCTCAATATGTTATTCTTTCAGTGGGAGGGTCATGACAGATAGACGCAGGAAACTTATGGACAGGGGGCTTTTGAAGCCTGCCTTTCAAGAGGCTCTGGATGCTTCAGACCAGACATCCAAATCCTCGAAGGAATCGAAGACGTCGGAGCCCAGGTCATCGGCTCCGAGCTCTTCAGTCAAAGTTCGATCACCGGTTCCACAGACTTCGGGGCCGAGTGTTGAACTGCTGTCAGTTTCCGAGCCTCGAGTCTTGGAACCGGTGACGGAGCTCCCTCCCCCGGCACTGTTGAGGTCAGCTCAGTCTTCGATTCCTTCGATGCGTTCTTCCAGGCCCCTCTCCGACACCGATGTAGACCACGTGGTGCAGAAATTAATGGAGAATACGGCCTTATCCAAACTTATCTCTGTCTCCTCCCAGTTGGTGTAGAGACTCGAAGGCCTTCCCTTATCTCCACCTGTTCCTCCTCCGATGCCTATCCAGTCTTCGGAGCCGGGAGAGGCTGATCTGGTGATTGTGGAGCCCTCGGTGCCAGAACCGTCTTTCTCTCGGTCGGCTCCGTTCACCTCGACTCAGTCGGATCCGGTACCGGAGTCTCGGAGCCGAAGATCCATCCTTGGATCCGGGACTGAGAGTCGAACCGATGTTTCGGTTCCGACGCTCCCTCTCGGGGCCTCGGCTTGGATCGACTCGGCTCCGTCCTCGGGGTCGATGCCTTCGGTGCCTGTCTCGGGGATTCTTCCGATTTCCTCGGAACCGGGAGATACCTCGACTCGGGACCCGGGGGCCTTCGACCTCATGAGGAAGGTGTTGTCTACCCAGACAACCACATCAGCAGAAATGGCTTCTCCTTCCCATAAAGGACTGTTATCCTCCTCTGCACCCACGGCTACATCTAAGCGTCGAGCACCTGTGTCTCAGCCACCCATGGAGGGTGCCCCCTCTTCCTCGGAGGCTTCTTCGGATGCCCCCCCCCCCCGAGGAAGTTCCGAGGAAAAGATTGTGTAAGTGGAGACACTTAGATTCTCCACAAGAATCATTGACATCGGACACTGACTTGGATGAGTCAGAAGGGTCCCCAAAGTCACCCTCAGAGGATGTCTCCTTTTCTGACATCCTGGAGATCCTATAGCAGAGAGGTGATTGGCAAGCCCTCCCCCCTTCTGAGGATGAGTCAGTCTTGCTGAAGGCATTCGGTGCTCGCCCTTCTTCCTCCTGGGTCACTCCGCCCTTCGATGAGTTGATGGAGCTGATTGCTTGAAGGGCGTGGGAGACGCCTGACATGGTGGAGCCAGTCCCTAGAAAGCTTAACAAATATATTACTGCCCCTCAGGATAAGGCTTATCTGACAAAGGGAGTGCCAGTGGACGCTATGGTGGTGGCAGCGGCCACGAAAAAGGAGATGTCTGAATCTTCCTCATCTGTCCATCCGCCTAACAGAGATTCTAGGACTATGGACAGGTATGGGAAGCGCATTTTTAGTTCAGCGGCTTTTTCTATGCGATCCCTGAACTATTTGACCCACTTCACACGGCTACAGAGGGATCTAATCAAAGAGTTGGGAGATACCCTCCAGGGTACTACAGATGCTGCTGTTTCAGAAAAGGTTACAGCACATCTCAATACCCTTACATCTATTGCAAACTCGTCCATGAGGCTGATCTCATACGCAGCCGAAGGATCGAGTAGGGCAGTAGCTTCAGCGATTGCTCTT
This sequence comes from Protopterus annectens, assembly GCF_019279795.1. Lineage (NCBI taxonomy): Eukaryota > Metazoa > Chordata > Ceratodontiformes > Protopteridae > Protopterus > Protopterus annectens. Next base: position 572,503,495 of record NC_056739.1, on the reverse strand, counting down.
CGTAGACAATCCTGGATGCGCTTATGTTCATTTGCGGAAGCCTTCAAGTCTTCCTTTACTAACGCCCCATTTGATGGTGCCACGCTCTTTGGCCCCAAAGTAAAGGAGACCCTTACCCGGTGTGAGCAAGAGGGAAAGACTCTGTCTGCTGTCGGAGTCCATTTTTCCACCCCATCCAGACCGTACCCCAAAGGGCAACGTGGTGGAAAAATGTGGTTTCGAAAACCCAAAGGATCTTTCCCAGGCACACAGGGTGATCCCCCCTCTAGAGGCAGAGGAGGGGGCAGAGGTGGAAGACGCCGCCCTGGCAGCAGAGGGGGTCCGCAAAACCAAGGTGACAGGGATACACCCCCTGGGAAACCTTTCCAGCACTCCTGAGAGGAGGCCCGACTGTCCTGCTCTGGAGGCAGTCGGGGGTCGCTTAGCTTTATACCCTCAGGCCTGGCGAAAACTTACATCAGACAATTGGGTAAAAAGCGTTGTTACCAGAGGCTACAGAATACCCTTCCTATTGCCCCCAATTCCGAAGCAAAGACTCCCAGATGTGCCGCCCCATCTGCGAGACCCTGCAGCTATAGAAATTTCAAAGCTGCTAGAAAAAAGAGTAATCCAACCAGTCCCAGCGGACCAAAGAGGATTCGGAACTTACTCAAGGTTCTTTTTAGTTCCAAAGAAGACACGGGACTGGAGGCCGATTCTGGACCTAAGCAATCTCAATACCTTCGTCAAGAAAGAAAAGTTCCAGATGGTCACGCTTCAATCGATCCTTCCATTTTTACAGAAGGATGACTGGATGTGCTCAATAGATCTGAAGGACGCATACTACCACATCAAAATGGCCAGGGCGTCCAGGGATCACTTGCGCTTCCGGCTGGGAGCCAGCCACTTTCATTTTCGAGCCCTGCCCTTTGGTCTGACCTCAGCCCCCAGGGTTTTCACCAAATGCATGGCAGTGGTAGCGTCTCACTTGAGACGCCTGGGATTCCGGGTGTTTCCGTATCTGGACGACTGGCTCCTTTCTGCCACCACCCAGCGTCAATTGATTCAGGCCAGGGATTACACACTGCAGCTTTGTGTTCATCTCGGAATTTCCGTAAATTTCGAAAAATCTTTACTACAGCCATCACAGCATATCTCATTCATAGGAGCAGAATTGGATATGCATCGTTTAATTCTAAGACTTCCTCCAGAAAGGATAGCCTCACTACAAAGCCACATATCTCTTCTTCTGTCATCCAGAAAATCCCCAGCAAATCTGGTTCTGAAGGTTTTGGGTCTCATGGCAGCTTCTCTCATTGCGATACCATTGGGAAGACTGCACATGAGAGTTCTACAATGGCTACTGTTTGCACAATGGTCGTTCCAACAGCTACCTCTGACACACGAAATTCTGATCACAAACACATGCAAATCACACCTAGCTTGGTGGCTCCGGACTTGCAACCTTTCCAGCGGAAGACCATTTGTGCTACCCACGTCGACAGCTACGGTGACCACGGACGCTTCCCTGATAGGGTGGGGGGGCATCTTTCAGGGACAGACAGTCCAAGGCGAATGGACCAATTTAGAGTACAATCTGCACATCAATGCTCTAGAGTTGAGGGCAGTGTTTCTAGCGTTGCAACACTTTGCTCCCCTTCTTCCTCTAGGGACTATTGCAGTTCAGATGGACAACATGTCCGTAGTCTGGTACATAAACAAGGGGGAACCAAGTCTTATCAGCTATGCAGAGAGGCCATGAGAATCTGGCAATGGGTGGAGTCCACAGGTCGCTTTCTGATTGCAACGCACATCCCGGGGTCATCCAACGTCATAGACAGGTTGAGCAGAGCAATCCTGTTGCCTCACGAGTGGTCCCTCAAACAGTCAGTTGCGAAGGAGATTTTTCGCAAATGGGGCCAGCCTTCCTGCGACCTTTTCGCGTCTCCAAAGAACGCCAAATGCAGAAGCTATTTTACCCTATTAACCCCTCCAGGGGAAGTCCCCAGGGATGCTCTGGTTCACGATTGGCCCCCGGGTCTCCTGTACGCTTTTCCTCCCTTTCCCCTGATTGCAAAGTTTCTGCAGAAAGCCAACAACCTGCAAAGGACGATTATCCTCATTGCCCCATTCTGGCCTCGTCAAATCTGGTATCCCTTTCTTCTGGCACACCGCATTCGGGAACCCTGGATCCTGGACCCGGAGCCGGATCTACTGACCCACTCGTCAGGGGCTCCCCACCCCTCGCTACTGTCACTCCAACTAGCAGCTTGGCTGCTCCGCTTCCCTACTTAGCCAGGTCTGATCTTCTTTCACCTGCAGTTCAGAATATACTAGTGGCTTCTCATAAAGCTTCCACTACAAAGACTTACACTAGTAAATGGAAGCATTTTGTTTACTGGGCAAATACACAGCAATTGGACCCTGTTATAGCTCCCTTAAATAAGATCTTGGAGTTTTTAACAGAGTTGTTCCACCAAGGAGCTTCTCCTGCCACTTTAAGAGTGCAATTGGCTGCCATTTCCAACTTTCATGTGGAAGAATGTGGGGCTCCTATTATGGCTCACAGACTTTGTAAGGCCTTTCTGAAAGGATCTTTCCATATTAGACCACCAGTTAGAACTCCTACATCACCTTGGAATCTGAACCTTTTATTATCTAAATTGATGCTACCTCCGTTTGAACCAGCCTCCTCTTGTCCGTTGAAGTATTTGTCGTGGAAGACCCTCTTTTTGGTGGCCATTACATCGGCTAGGCGGGAGTCAGAGCTTCAGGCTCTTTCTGTTAAACACCCTTATTTGATCTTTCACTCTGACAGAGTATCTCTTCGCACTAATCCGTCCTTTCTCCCCAAAGTTTGCTCCGTTAATAACATTAATCAATCCATTGAACTCCCTACCTTTTTCAAAAACCACTCCAATAAGTTGGAGTATATGTTACACAAGTTGGATGTTCATAGACAACTTAGATTTTACCTGGATAGAACAAAGGATCACAGGAAAACAGATCAACTTTTTGTAGCCTTTGCAGACAGCAGGAAAGGTGTAGCAGTTACTAAACAAACCCTTTCCAAATGGCTAACTGATTGCATTATATTTGTTTATGCTACTTCGGAACAAACTTTACCTGTCAAACCCAAGGGGCACTCTACAAGATCAGTATCTACATCCCTGTCTCATGCAGCTCGCTTACCATTAGACACTATATGTGCAGCTGCCACTTGGTCTAAACCACATACATTCATTTCTCATTACAAGGTAGACAGGGTTTCTAGGGACAGGGCAACCTTTGGTTCCACTGTGCTCAAGAACGTTCTCCCGTGAGTTCCTCAGGAACATGGAGCTAGGGGCGCTACCCAGGTGTAAGAACAAATGGCGAGATTGAACACTCTCACATTTAGAAGTTATGTCCTTACCATAACGTTCCATGTGGATGTTCATCTCGCCTTTGTTCTTACATTCCCACCCTCCCACCCTCAGGAAGAACGTCCAGTTTGGTGTCTGGTTTGGTTTCTCCTGCTTCTGCATTACGCAGTTGTTGTGTATATATGTATATATATATATATATATATATATATATATATATATGTATAGGTGTTTCTTGCAGTTATGTTGTTTTGGCATGAATGTGTTACTCTCTCTGACTTCTGGTTTGCTTGCAAACTAGATCTGAGGTAAAGGCAGAGGGGGATTGTGGGAGTTAGGTTGGTCTCGAGCTTCTTCTCGATGCAGAGCTTGCAAAGCAGCCGACACGGAGCCAAGGATCGGCTCCGAACCCAGGTGTAAGAACAAAGGCGAGATGAACACTCCACATTGAACGTTATGGTAAGGACATAACTTCTAATTCTTTTCATTGATCTAAAATAGCATACATAGTAGAACAGGTAGAGGTAAGACCTCTTCACAGTAAGCAGTTGTACATTGAGGGTAGCACAAACAGAAATAAAACAATCAACCAATACTATTTACATTATATACATAGATGCTTTCAATATTCGAGAGAAAATTTGATACATTTCAGTGAGAGTTGATGCGATTGTGAATATACCTTAGAAAAAAGAGGAATAGGAAAAAGAAAATGTCTTGGGCTATGAATATAGTTTAGTAAAGGATCTCTTATTTGATTTAAGTCTGATACATTGTCATGAGCTAGGCCAGAATAATATTGAAGATTTGTTACCATAATTTCCTGCTTGATGTTTTTATTCCCTTTATCGATTAAGATTTTATGGGGTAAAAGATGTTTGGTCACCATTAATTTGAAATTATCCCAGGATATGTTATTTAGGTTAAGCCAATTGGTTGCTACATAGAGTTTCAGTAAGAGAAAATATTGATCATAGTAATCGCTCGAGTTTTAGAGAGGTTATTTGGTAGAATATGTAGAAGAATAAATTCCCAGGTGAGTGTGGATGTTTGGATAGCCCATTTTTTGTAACTGAAATTTAAGGGAGTTCCAAAGTTTAAATACACATTTACAGCTCCAGAATAAATGGAGTATATCAGCTGTTTGAATTTTACAATGAGGACAAAGAGGGGATTTCGTAGAGTTAAATTTATGTAAGATAGCGGGTGTGAAATGTGTTGTTACAGATCAGTTGGGTAAATGCTAATTTCTTAAGGGGTATGGATCTTTTAAGTTAATAGCTTGGTCTAGTTGATGGGTATTGATGGAAATTTTTTAGTTGAGAGGATGGTTTTCCATAGAGAGTTACAGGTTGTAATATCATTGTTTATATTGCAATTTTGTAAATAGCTGGTACATAATTCTTTAATTTGCCTTAAAATCACGGAACAGGATTTGGGGAGGTTCCAATGATTCCTTATTTCTTGTATAGTCTTGTTAATGTATGGGTATACATCTTGGATGGTTATATTAATTAATTTAGGGAAGGGATTCAGGTTTAGAGACTGATTTTCATTTTAAGGTTGGGATTTTTGTGTAAGGGTTGTAGCATCATCATAGCTTGAGTTAAATTTAGATACTTGAAGAGTTTTTGAGTTAATGAAATAGAGTGTTTCAGTGGTTCTAATATTTTGCACAGTTTATTAAACTTGTACAAGAAATGGTAAGGCTTTGGGGTTGATATCCCAGCTTTTGATATGTCTTTGGTATATTATCCACATTGGGATCAGTCTTTGTTCTTTGGGTTGTATTCAGCTATTCGCAGTACTCTATTAGCATTCGTAATTAGGTAATACGTCTCGAAATTGGGAAGGTCTAGACCACCTTTACTTTTTGGGGTCAAAAGTTTGATATTCGAGATTCTGTTTTTTTTTTGGTTCCCATATAAATTTTGCAAAGTGTGAGTTTGTCTAAAAAAATGTATTGGGTATGTTTAATTGAGTAGTCATGAATATATAAAGTAATCAGGGTAATACATTAATTTCAACTATTGAGACTTTTGCCAGGAAAGGTAGTTTAAGGTTTTTTTTCCATCTGTTAAGATCTAAAATAATATTTTGCCATTTTTGAGTTATATTATTTAAGTAAAAATCTTTGTTTGTTGAGAAAGTGATGCCTAAGTAGTTGATTATCTCTTTTGTTTTTATTTTTCCTATTAGGGGTAGGAGCGAGAATGGTTTGGGTTTTTTTAATGGAAATGTGCTAGTTTAAGATTTAATTTGTAGTTTGATATCTTTGAGAAGTGTTCTATAGTTGATAGTATTTTATTTACATCTGAGATTGGTGTGGTACAATAGATATTCAAATCATTTGCAAAGGCTGAGGGGGAGATTTTGGTGTTAAATAGTATTGGGGGTTATAGTGAAGATTTTGTTTCATATTTAAGAAGAGTAGTTCAAGATATAAGTTAAAGATTATAGGAGATAGAAGGCATCCTTGACGGGTTCCATTTTTAATTGAAATTCTTAGACCAAGTTTTGTTAATATATAAAGATGTATAAGGCTTGTATATAATTTGCAGGATCTGGATACATTTTTGTGGAATATTAAAATAGGGTAATGTTTGGAGTAGAAAATCAATATTTAAGCTTTATGAGCATCAAATAATTAGAGCATATATGTTTAGGTTATAATGATTAGCCTGGGATATTAGAGTATTAAGAGTTAATGTATTATCACTTGTTTGTCTGAGTGTTGTGAAACCAGATTGTTCGGGGGAGATAATTTTATCTAGTAGTTTTCTCAGTCTATTTGCAAGTATGGATGTTAGTATTTTGGTGTCAATGTTTAATAGTGAGATGGGTCTATAGTTATCTGCGTTCTTTGGTCAGCTTGATCTTTAAGTATAAAATTCATTTTAGATGCATTAAAGTGTGGGTCATTAATTTTATTGTTTATTATATAGTTCGGTATGTGGAATAGAATTTGAGCTAATATAGGGGAGAAGGTTTTGTAGAATTCGACTGATACCGTCTGGGCCTGGGGCTTTGTGTGACTTCATTTGGATAGTTGTGGCTATTTCACTGATAGAGATAGGTTCCAGTTAACTTTTCTTGTTGTTTTGAATCTAGTTTTGGGAAATCAAGTCTTTGAAGGAAACTTGTTCTTTCTTCTTTAGAGGCTATTGATGTTTGATCTCCATAGGTCTGCGAATATATTCGCTCACAAATTTTATTAATATCTTCAGTATTGATGTAGTGGATATTTTAATAGAATATTTCAGAAATTTGGGAGGAAGGTTTAGTTTGGGTATGATTCTGGCCAGAGCTCACAATGGTATTTGGATTTAGTTAGCATAGTTAGCTAGCATTTTGGTTTCATAAGAGGATAGTTTGCTGTTATGTAATATGTATGGATCTATTTGAAGTTTCAGGATTTCAAATTCAGTTTGGGTATTATAATTTGTTAATAGGTCATTCTCAAGCTTTTGAATTTTGGCTTCTAAGTCCTGTTCTTCTTTAAGCTGAACTTTTTTATAGTAGGATGCTTTTTTAATAAGTATTTCCCTAATTTGGGCTTTGGTTGCCGCCCATTCGATATCCACAGGTAATTGGGAGTTAAGAATATTAGATAAAGTTGATTTGAGTAAGGTTTGAATATTGTTTATTTCCTTTTTAGTTAGAAGGCTGGGGTTCAAAGACCAACTGTAACTTTTTTTCATTGCGTTATTCATTGTGATTCCATTGAGGTTTAAAGCAATTCTGGAGTGGTCCGAGAGGTATCTAGTGTGTACGGTCATTTTCGGGGCTAGATTGATAAACGAGTCTGAAATTAGAAAAAAATCTATTCTCTACCACATTTGGTGGCACTAGGAGCAAAATGTGAATCTGTTGGATTTATTTAGACTATCTCCATACTTAAAGGGATCATATAACTTGTAATCCTGAATAAGTTCTCTTAGTGCTAGGTGGGCTTGTTTATTATGTATTATATTTGTACTTGTTTTGTCTTTTTCAGAATTTAGATAAGAGTTCCAGTCTCCACCTAAGATCATGTAATAATCTTGGAATTTATTTAAGATCGGGTATAGTGATGCGAGAAAAATGTGTTGGTTTCTGCAAGGGGCGTAGATCTGGTAACTTACATATTAAGGGTACTGTTATACAGGGATAGGCAGAGGATACTGTTAACCAGGGACAGGAATATGCTGAAACAGAATAGAGAGATTTTTGAGAAAGTACAGTTTTGTACCTACCATAAATGTAGATGTCCGATAGATATGCAACTGCAGTCATAACATATGGGTTGCCCTGCCTCAGGCAGCCCTCGGTCGGCCGGATTCCAAAGTCTGGGTCCGGCGTCGGCCGGAGTCGCCTCCTCTCCGACGTCAGGACGGCTGGAGTATAAAGGCATCGGCCGACGCCATCTTCTTCAGTGTTTCTTGCCCCAGATGCCAGGTGCCCTCCAAGGAAGGCTAAATTTGGTGAATGGATAAACAATTCCAGACATGCACAACAGCAATAAACAGATACACCATAAAAGATACCCCCAGCTAATAGGAATAGGGGTAGTGGACCCAAAAAAGGAAAGTTGCAGAGGGGTAGGAGGGAGGGAAAATCCGACTGCAGTTGCATATCTATCGGACATCTACATTTATGGTAGGTACAAAACTGTACTATGTCCTTCAAGAATGCAACTGCAGTCATAACATATGGGTTGAATACCATAGCCAAGCTGGGGGTGGTTGGACCTAAGAAAGGGATGGTGTAGATAAAATGCCCTGCAGGACTGCCGAAGCAAAGCCTGCTCGGGATCTGGAGTATAAAGGCAGGTTGTAGTGCTTGGTAAATGTATGCACGGAGCTCCATGTAGCAGCCTCTAGAATGTCCTTTGTAGCCACTCCTCTTAGGAAAGCTGTAGATGTGGCTATAGCTCTGGTGGAGTGTGGCCTAATATTGGCTGGCACACCTTTTCCATGAAAGGAATAGCAGAATCTGATGCAGTGTCCAATCCATTTTGAAATTGTTTGTTTGGAGATTGCTTTTCCTTGAACTCCAGCAGCATAGGCTACAAACAGTTGGTCAGTCTTTCTGGTGGTCTTTGTTCTGTCCAAGTAGTAGCGTAGTTGCCTGTGCATGTCCAAAGTATGCAGCAGCTTTTCCCCCTTGTTTTGAGGATTGGGGAAGAATGTAGGCAGGTGAATGGCTTGATTTAGAGACACCCTGGAAATTACTTTTGGCATGAAAGAAGGATTGGTTCTTAGAGAGACTCTGTCCTGATGAAAAATGAGAAAGGGAGGTACTGCCATGAGTGCCTGTATCTCCGAGACTCTTCTTGCTGATGTTACTGCCAATAGGAAAACCGTTTTCCAGGAGAGAAATTGCATTTCTGAAGATGCTGCTGGTTCAAAGAGAGGAAGAGTTAATTTTTCCAAGACGAAATTGAGGTCCCATGCAGGTACTGGTGGTTTTCTGGGAGGTTTGATATTCTTTATCCCTCTTAGGAACTGTCTTAGCAAGGGATGTGAAAACACAGGTGGATCACAATTGTATTTTACTGAGATTGCTGAAGCGTGAATCTTTATGGAAGAATATGAGAGCCCAGTATGAAACATTTCTGCCAAGTATTCCAATATCTGAGGTATGCTCAATACTGTTGCATCCTGACCCTTGTTGGCATTCCAGATGATGAATCTCTTCCACTTGGCTGAATAAGCCTTTCTGGTGGAAGGTCTGCATGCTTCCAGTAAAACCTCTTGTACTTCTTTGGAAAGAGAGATATCGGAAGGAGCTATGGTAACCTCCAGGCTGTCAGATACAATGTTTGCAGGTTTTGATGAACAGTCCTGTAATTGTGCTGGGATAGAAGCAGAGGCCATAGGAGCAGAGGCCACGGTTTGGTCCGAGTTATGCTCAGCAGCAATGGGTACCAGTGTTGCCTTGGCCAGTCTGGAGCTATCAAAATGCCTGTTGGTTGTTCTGCTTTGATCTTCAGTATCACCTTGGTCAGTAGTGGTAGAGGAGGGAATGCATAAATTGTTAGGGAATTCCAGCTGAAGGAGAGAGCATCCGTTTTCCAGGCCAGAGGGTGGTGAGTTCTTGTACAAAACTTTTCCAGGTGATGGTTCAGGTGAGAAGCAAAGAGATCTATGTCCAGTCTTCCCCATGCCCTTGTTATTTGTGAGAAAATGTGAGGATGCAGCATCCATTCGTGCGGATCCAAGAAATTTCTGCTCAGCCTGTCCGCCAGAACATTGTCCTTGCCTGGCACAAACTGGGATTGCAAGCGGATCTCCAGACTCAGGGACTTTTCCCAAAGAATCATTGTTAATCTGCAGAGGGGATAAGAATGAGTGCCTCCCTGCTTGTTTATATACCACATAACAGTGGTGTTGTCTGTCTTTATTAGCAAATGTCCTTGCTGGAGTAATTTTTCGAAAGTCTCGATTGCACGTATCACTGCCAACATCTCTTTTTGATTTATGTGCAGATGCCTTTCCCTTGGGGTCCATTGCCCTTGAATGCATCTGTCCTCCATGTGCGCCCCCCATCCATGATCCGAGGCGTCTGTTGTAATGATTTGACCTGCTTGAGGTTTGTTGAAGGACATGCCTTTGTTTATGTGACTTGCTTGAGCCCACCACAAAAATTCTCTCTGCAGACATGGAATAAGTGGGATTACGTCCTCTAGGCTTTGGCTGTGTTGGGACCATAAGCTTTTTAAGTACCATTGCAGCTTTCTCATATGAAGTCTTGCCAAAGGTATCAGAAGAATGCAAGATGCCATGAACCCCAGGGCCTGCAGGATTTTCCTTGCAGTCAGCTGGAAGAGCTTTGCTAGGCCTTTGAAGTACTCTGGTAACTGCTCTTGTTTTTCTTCTGTGAGAAAGGCCATTTGTGTTTTTGTGTCCAGTTTGGCTCCTAAGAAAATAATCTGTTGGGATGGCAGCAGCCTTGATTTTTGAATGTTGACTGTGTATCCCAAGGCCTGTAGTAGTTGAATGACATAGTCCAAGTTTGCTATCAAGGTTTGTTTGTTGTCTGCTTGTATCAGGCAGTTGTCCAGGTAGGGATATATTTGAATCCCCTGGAGTCTGCAGTGTGCCACTACTGATGCCAGGCATTTCGTGAACACTCTGGGCGCAGTAGATAAGCCAAACGGCAATGCTGAGAATTGATAATGCTCTATCCCTGCAAGAAATCTGAGGTATCTTCTGCAACTGTGTCTGATTGGGACATGCAGGTATGCCTCCTTGAGGTCCAGAGTGACCAGCCTAGACCCCTTGCCCAGCATGGGAAGGAGTTGCTGCAACGTCAGCAGTTTGAACTTTGGCACAATGAGAAAAGTATTTAGAATAGACAAGTCCAGTATAGGCCTCCATTTGTTTTCTTTTCTTGGAACAAGGAACAGTCTTGAATAAAAACCCTGGCCTTGTTCCTGAGCAGGGACCTTTTCTATTGCTTTTATTCTTAGCAGCTTTGAAACTTGAATGAGTGCCTCTGTCCTTTGATGATGTGGCAGGTTTGGCATGCCTTGTCTTATTGGTAAAGTATGGAAGTGGAATCTGTAACCTTTGTCTTAAATGCAGAATCCAGTTGTCCTTGGTTAAGATATGCCAGTTCTTTGAGAATAAGGATAATTTTCCGCCTAAAGGTGCTTCTCTGAGCCTTGGTAGGCGGTATGAAAGTCAAGTCATTGTGATTGTCCTTTTGGTGCAGCTGGAGTGTCTGCGCCACTTCTTTGATTTGGTGGTTGCCATTGGCGGCCCCTGTAGGAGCCTCGGTGTTGCCCTCTACCTCGAGCACGCCTGTTTTTTCCCCTTTGAAACTTGTCAGTGTCTGGAAAGGACCAATTCTTCGAAGGCCAATTCCTGCTGAATCTGGGTGGCTGAACCTGGAGGAAATCTTTGACCGTCTGAACTGATTTAGCCTTTTCCTCAATGGACTTCAACACACCTTGTGCATTAGCACCAAAAAGCTTCTGTTTTTCCAGAGGTGCATCAAGTAACTTTACTTTAACATGGTCTGGCAGTGGCTGTTCTTTTAACCAAGCATGTCTACGTATAACAGCCCGTCATAGCTGCCCTACATGAAGCTTCCAATGCATCATAACCACACTGAAGAAAGTGATTGCTAACCTGCTGAGTGTTATGGACCTGATCCTGCAATGCCTTTCTATCAATTGGCTCAGGAGAGGCTAGCTTTTTCTGTAAATCATCCAGTAAATAATCCTGGCACTGAAACATATGAAACAGGCAGTTAAGTGACTTCATGGCAAGGGTGGTAGAGGTATAAACCTTTTTACCCCATCTCTCCAGGGACCTTGCTTCCCTATCCGCTGGCAGAGGATTCTTGGCTGAGGAAGTAGCCACTCCTTTGGGGCCCTGTGAAATAGTTTCAAGATCCACAGAGTGGGCCTTAAAGAGGTGCTTGTGAGCGTCAGGGACCCTGTAATACCTGTCTGGCTTGACAGGAGCAGGAGGGAGAGAGTCAGGGTTAGCACTGGAGTCAGAGAAAACATCATCCAGGACATCCATAACTGGAGGGATAGCTAAAGGTCTGTGCTGGGGTAGCTTGAGGAAAGTATGTAGCCTTTTTCTAGAATCAGAAAATTCCTGACCCTGCCACTTAAAATGTTCCCTCAAAGTGGAGGACTTCACCAAACGAAAAATCCTCAGGAGGGGAGGCAGAGGGAATCGACTCCTCAGCATCAGAGTCCTCATAGGCCTGGAAGGATTCTTCTTGGGTATCTGAATGCTCAGAATCCCCAGAGGCTTCATCTGAAGAGAGGTCGTCAGCCTGCTCAGTTCTAGGCCTTTTCTCTGCAGGCGGCTGAGAACCTCTGTCTGTGTGAGGATGAGACCCCCTGATAAGAGATAAGATCTGCAGCCAGAGACATGATCTGTTTATCAGAAGGGGCCTGGGCAGAAGGTTTAGGATGGGCCTTGGCCTGACTGGCGGCCTTAGCACGAGCAAAGGCCTTGATGGACATGGATACAGGAGGCCTAGCTGCCCCACATGCAGGAGTAACCTTGTCCACAGGAATGGTGTCGGGTTGATCCAGAACTTCGGTTTCTGGTGGGAAATCAATAACCGGCACCGGTGTAGTCTTCGGGACCGAAGGACGTGTTAATGCTGTGTCGTCGGCCTCGAGCAGTTGAATTACCGCTTCCAAAGGGACCGAAGCACTCGCGGAGGGCTTAGGAGAAATATCGGTAGAGGACGCGGGCCGCGGATGTCGGTCCCGGTCCTTACGTTTTTTGGTAATTTGTGTTGTCGGTTGTTCCGACGGCATGATATAAGCGAAAGATTCGCCAAAAAAGTCTTCGGCAAATTCTGCCCGGCGCCTGAGTGCGCGCTTATTAAAGCAAGCACAGGCTGAGACGTCGTGGTCTGGGCCCAGGCAAGGGAGGCAGTAAGAATGGAAGTCCTTATGAGGTATTTGTTTACCACAAGACAAACAATTATTAACTTTCTCAATTTGTTCTGACATCGGCTGAGGCAAGAAAAAATGTTCCCCAATGGGGTACTTAGCTTTTAGATGACTTCGGTACTGAAAACACAGGAGCTGACCGACCGGCACTTGCGAACTGCTTCTGCTTCGGGCACCGCGTGGCAAGAAAGACTGAAGAAGATGGCGTCGGCCGATGCCTTTATACTCCAGCCATCCTGACGTCGGAGAGGAGGTGACTCCGGCCGACCGAGGGTTGCCCGAGGCAGGACAACCCATATGTTATGACTGCAGTTGCATTCTTGAAGGACATCAGTAAACAGGGATCATGCAGACTATTTAAAAGCAGGGGTGCTCATCATATTAGTCTCTGCTGCAGTAGCCTTAGCTATATGGCTTATATAATGCCAAAGATATAACGGCTAACAGCCGCCAGACAACTCCAAAGCTTCAGGGCACATTACACATGCTCAAACTTTCAAGCAGCATGAGCTGAGCTGACTAAAAGCAAGTCTGGGTGTGAAGTCCTTCAGAGTTTTACTTAAGCTGAAGCGTATGCTCCTCTGACGCTTATGAGAATAGACAATCAGCTTGTGCTTTCCTTTGCTAGGCAGATATGTTCTCGGAGGGAATAAAATATTCATTTTCTTATTTTTATTGATGTTTTATTATGTTCCTCTTCCGGAAAGATATTCTAATGGCAGGAGTGTTGAGTTTTAATGGACTGTCTCGAGACTGTAATGTATTTTTAAATAAAGCACTCATTTTTCTGTTAAATTAAAAGCAATGCTAAGTAGCTGAAAACATATTTTCTGTGGAGAAATTGTGTTCATTTTTCCTTGGCGGGGCTGGCATAGTGTCTTGAAGTTCTTTTTACTGTTTTTTTTTGTAAAAAAAAAAAAAAAAAAAAAAAAAAAAACTAACTTTTGGGTACTGGCAGTTTTAATAGTATTTGCTATTCATCCTCCGTGGGAAAGAGGCACCATTTTCGGCTTGACCATGGAACATGCAACCGGTCCCATTGTTGGTCCTTCTTTCAGCCACAGAAAGACACAGTTAAAAAGACACAGTTAAACCAACAGCCTTTGCCACCACAGTGAGCTAGCAGTTTGCCTCAACCACAGATGAGTGGCTCTGCTGTGGTCATTTGTTGTACCTCAGACCACTCATCTTTTACCCCGGTCCTTCTAGTGTAGCACCTACAGCCATGAACCAAGGGTTAGCAACGTCCTTTGGAGCAGTTTTAGTCCCCTCAGTGTGCGAGAGATACACACTCTTGTCAGTCCCAGGAAAGGGAGCAAGGAAAGTTACTCTTGTGTCAGAATGCTGTGCCCATCAATGGGGAAACAACTGCTGCCATTAGTAACACAAGTGGCCCTACATTTCTTGTCAAAAAGAAAAAAAACAAGCATAACTTCTACTCCTCAAATTTCTTTGGATGGGTGTAGTTTACTTCAGGCTACTGATCCTTCTTGTAAAATAATTTCTGGTAAAAGAAAGAGGGATTCCTCTTTTACTTAAGAGATTCAGGATTCTCAATCTAAAAAGAAAGCTGTAGGGATGGATTCATTTTTTTTCCTCAGATTTCTGATTAAGGTTAAGAAGAGAGCTCAGTTTCTGATTCTCCCTGTGGGGGGGTTCACGTTTTCTGAAACTAATTCTAGAACATGCCAGTGCTTTCAGTGGGAGAACACTGAGGTTTAAGTCCCTCAAAAAATACTACTGAGTCGTTACAGAAAGATTTTCCATAACCTACACCCATTCCTCTAGGATGTGTTACTGCCTGCAATTTTCCTTATGGTCATCCAGCTGCCCCTAAAAAGGTACATCTTCAGTCTTATTTTTATACACCATTCTCAAACACCATTCTCAAACCTGACCCAACAGCTATAAAGTACAGTTTTGTACCTACCATAAATGCAGATGTTAGAGTGTATACCCTGCTGCAGTCATCACACTTGGGTTATCCTGCCGTCAGGCGGTCCCACAGTCTGCCCGAATTCCAAAGTCTTGGTCCGGCGTCGGTTGCGGTCGCCTCTTCCCTGACGTCAGTGTCAGGGGTATACCAGAGGCATCAGATGCCATTTTCTTCAGTTTTTCTTGCCCCCAGATGTCAGGTGCCCCTAATAGGTAGGTAAAAAAAAAAATATATATATATACACATATAGCTATATGAAAAATAAAACAAAACCCTTAGGCACAAGCAAATACACCACAGAGGTAGTATAGAATAGAGTGGTAGAGATAAGTTCAGCTAGTTCAGAGGGGATGGAGGGAGGGTAACCTGGACTGCAGCAGGGTATACACTTGAACATCTACATTTATGGTAGGTACAAAACTGTACTATGTTCATCGTGTTACCCTGCTGCAGTCATCACACTTGGGTAGAATCCCAAAGCTAAGTAAGGGAGGTGGAGTCAAACAGGGTTAGAGGAGTCAAACAGGGTTAGAGGAGGCTAGAAGGCCCTGCAAAACTGCAGTGGCGAAGCCAGCTCTAGTCTTAGAGTAAAGTGGTAAGTGGTAACATTTGGTGAAGGTGTGTACTGAACTCCAAGTTGCAACTCCTTGGTTGGCACACCCCTGAGAAAGGCTGTAGATGTAGCTGCTGCCCTGGTAGAGTGGGGCCTTATGCTAGCAGGAACTGGTTTTCCATGGTGGATGTAGCAAAAAAGTACAGTTTTGTACCTACCATAAATGTAGATGTTCGAAGATCCACATTGCTGCAGTCCTTACATATGGGTAGTCCGCTGTCCTCGGTCAGCCCGAATATCAAAGTATTAGGCTGACGTCGGTCAAGGCGCTTAAGACTGACATCAGGACGTCAGGGGACAAATGCGCATGACCGACGTCATATCTTCAGTCTTTTCTTGCCCCAGATGTCAGAAGACCCTAAAAAGAAAGGTCAAAACCAAAAGACAGCAAAAAACAACCAACCACCCTTGCACTAATCATATGTACAATATACACAATATTCACAACCCAAACCACACAACCGCCTCTAACTACAGAGGGGAAGGAGGGAGGGTAAATTGGACTGCAGCAATGTGGATCTTCGAACATCTACATTTATGGTAGGTACAAAACTGTACTATGTTCTTCATCTCACATTGCTGCAGTCCTTACATATGGGTAGAATCCCAAAGCAGAGGTAAGGGAGGATGGCAAAACTATAAAGCATTAGGAGCTGCCAAAATGCCCTGTAAAATTGCAGTGGCAAAACCAGCCCTAGATTTAGAGTAAAGTGGAAGGTGGTAATGCTTAGAGAAAGTATGCACTGAACTCCAAGTAGCTGCCTCCAAAATATCTTTAGTTGCCACCCCCCTCAAAAAAGCTGTAGAAGTGGCAGTAGCCCTAGTGGAATGAGGCCTAATCCCAGCTGGAATCTCCTTACCATGATGGGAATAACAGAAAGCAATACAAAACCCAATCCACTTAGAAATAGTTTGTTTTGACACAGGCTTGCCCTGAGAACCCAAAGCAAATGAAACAAATAACTGCTGAGACTGCCTGAAACCTTTAGTTCTGCTCAAATAATATCGCAACTGCCTGTGTATATCCAAAGTGTGCAAAATCTTTTCCCCTTTATTTTGGGGGTTTGCATAAAAAGTAGGCAAATGAATAGTTTGGTTTAAAGCCACACTAGAAACCACTTTAGGCATAAAGGAAGGATTAGTACGCAAAGATACCCTATCCTTATGGAAAATTAAGAAAGGCTCAACTGCCATAAGGGCCTGTAATTCAGAAACCCTTCTCACAGAGGTAATGGCCAACAAAAAAGCAGTCTTCCATGAGAAATATTTCAACTCGGCAGTAGCTGCAGGCTCAAAAGGTTGTAGAGTGAGTTTCTCCAACACAAAATTGAGATCCCAAGCAGGAGTAGGAGCTCTACGTGGGGGTCTTATATTCTTTGCCCCTCTAAGGAATTGCTTAAACAAAGGATGAGAAAACAATGGTGGGTCACAGTCATAGTGAGCAGAAATTGCTGCAGCATGAACCTTGATAGAAGAGAAGGACAAACCTTTGTCCAGTAACTCAGTAAGATATTGAAGAGCCACACTTAAATTAGGCTTAGAAACATCAATTTCCTTTGCTGTACTCCAAAATAAAAATCTCTTCCATTTATCTGCGTACACTTTCCTTGTACTAGGGCCTTCTGGCCTCCAAAATAACATTCAAAACTTGCTGTGGAAGCTGAGACCCTCCAGGGTTTAAAACAGAATATGCCAGGCTGTTAGATGTAGAGAGTGAAGTTTGACATTGAGTAAATGACTGTTCTCCTGAGACAGCAGGTGTGGAATCGAAGGCAAAGGCCATGGAGGCTCCCGTACCAGACATCTCAGTAATGGGTACCAGTGCTGTCGAGGCCAATCTGGAGCTATTAAAATCATCTTTGGCTTGTCCTGTCTGACCTTCAGGAGTACCTTTGGGAGGAGAGGCAGAGGTGGAAAGGCATACACATGAAGATTGCTCCAATTGAATGAAAGAGCATCCACTTTCCAAGCTGTGGGATGAAACCTTTTTGTGCAAAACTTTGGCAGCTGGTAGTTTAGTGGAGAAGCGAACAGATCTATGTCTTGAGTTCCCCATAACACTGTCAATTTCTGAAATACATGAGGATCCAATTTCCACTCGTGGGGATCCATAATTTGTCTGCTCAACACATCTGCTAAGGAGTTCTGTGCTCCCGGCAGAAACCTTGCCTGAAGATTCAGCTGTAAACTGAGAGCAGTCTCCCACAAAATCATTGCTTGTCTGCATAGAGGATAAGAATGTCCCCTTGCTTGTTGATGTACCACATGACAGTTGTGTTGTCTGTTAGAACCAACACCTGCCCTGGAAGAAGTAAATCCTTGAAAGCTATTAATGCAAATTGGACTGCTAACATCTCCTTCAAGTTGATATGTAGATGTTGAAGTCTGGCAGGCCACGTGTCTTGTACCCACTTTCCATTTAGATGAGCTCCCCAAGCTTTGTCTGAGGCATCTGTCGTTAGAATCTGACTCGCCTCTGGTCGGGTCACAGAGAGTCCCTTGTTTAGGTGACATTCCCGAGCCCACCACAAAAACTCCTTTTGAATGCAAGGTATTATCTGAATGACAGTGTCCATATCTTGGCAGTGCTGTGTCCATACATTTTTGAGGTACCATTGTAGCTTCCTCATATGCAGTTTGGCATTGGGAAGCACCAGAATACAAGATGCCATGAACCCCAAGGCTTGAAGGACTGTCCTTGCAGTCAGCCTGGACTGATGAGACAATTGATGGAAGTAAAGAAAGATTCTTTTGTTTGTCCGGGGTCAAAAAGGCCATCTGGGATGCTGTATTCAGTCTCACACCCAGAAAGCACATGTCCTGAGAGGGTACTAGACTGGACTTTATTTCGTTCACAGAATACCCCAGGCATCTTAGCACTGCTATCACATACTGTAAATGATGAAGAAGTTCGTCCTTTTCTTGGGCCAGAATCAGGCAATCGTCCAAATAAGGATAGATCTGTATTCCTCTTAGCCTGAAGAAAGCTATCACTGGAGCCAGAACTTTCGTGAACACTCTGGGCGCAGTAGATAAGCCAAAGGGCAATGCAGAGAACTGATAATGAGAAGTCCCAGCCCGAAAACGCAGATACTTCCTGCAACTGAGCCTGATTGGATCTCAAGGAGGCTTACCTTCATGTTCCTGAGTCACCATCCAGTGATCTTTGCCCAGCAGAGGTAAAAGCTGTTGTAACGTCAACATTTTGAACTTGGGAATGTCCAGATATGTGTTGAGGATAGATAAATCCAAAATTGGTCTCCACGTGTTCCCCTTCTTTGGTACTAGGAACAGGCGAGAATAAAATCCTAGGCCCACTTCTGGTAGAGGGATCGGTTGTATGGCCCTTATTTGAAGTAGCAGAGAAATTTGTTTGTGAGCCTCTAGTCTTTGCTGAGGAGGAACGTCTGGCATGCCTTTGAAAGGAGGCAAGGTATGGAAATAAAACTTGTAACCTTGGTGTATGATATCCAATACCCATCTGTCTTGAGTAATCAAACTCCAATTTTCCTTGAAGAGTGCCAACCTTCCTCCCAAAGGTGCTGCCAGGCAAGAAGGATCTGGCAACTGAAAAGGTAGGTCATTGGGCCTGTTTACGAAAGGACTGGCCCCTGCCCTCACCAGAAGACTGTGCAAGTGAACTCCCCGTTCTAGGTCTGAAGGAACTCTGAGCTCTGCCCCTACCACGTCTAGATCTACCCCTAGACTGAGAATCATAAGAAGGATACGTCCACCCCTTAGCAGGCCAATTTCTACTAAACTTTGGAGGCTGAACTTGCAAAAAATCTTTAACAGCCTGCATAGACTTAGCCTTGTCTTCCATTTTCTTCAAGACTGACTCCACAGGTGAACCAAACACATCAGACTGTAAAGGAGCATCCAAAATCCTTGTCTTAACATGGTCAGATAAATTCTGATCCCTCAGCCAGGCGTGCCTGCGAAGAACTGAACCAGTGGCAGCCACCCTAGACGAGGCCTGTACAGCATCAAAACCACATTGTAAAGAATGCTTACCCACCTGTTCAGAGACATGCACCAAATCTTGTAATTCTTTACACTCAATGCCTTCCGCCAGAGCATCTACCTTAGACTTCAATTGAGAAAGAAGATAGTTTTGATATTTCAACATGTGAAACTGGCAATTAAAGCCCTCATAGCTAAGGTGGAAGAAGTATAGACTTTCTTTCCCCATCTATCCAAAGCTCTGGCCTCTTTATCTGGAGGAACCGGATTTTTACAACAGAGGCCTTGACACCCTTAGGTCCCTGACTAACAGTTTCTGGGTCCGCCCTAGGACTCTTATAAAGATATTTATGAGCCTCAGGCACCCTGTAATACCTATCTGGTTTAACAGGAGCAGGAGGCAAAGAATCAGGATTAAGTGAAGCCTCTGCAAACACATCTTCCACAACATCCAGAACAGGGGTATAGCCAAGGGCCTATGCTGGGGTAAAAGCAAAATTCCCTAAGCCTTTTCCTGGAATCAGAGAAGTCCTGACCTTCCCACTTAAAATGTTCCCTCATGGAATGAAGAGTCTCTGAAAAGAAAAATCCTCTGGAGGAGAAGCAGAAGGAGTGAATCATCTGCATCAGAATCAGAATAAGGAGAGTACTCCTGCAAGTCTTCAGCCGAAGACTCTGAAACATCCGAAGCCTGCTCAAAACTCCCCAACTCTGGTTCCACCCTAGGCCTCTTATCAGGAGGGGGCAAAGAACCTCTAATCAAAGTAATTAAATCTTCTGCCATTTTAAGCATGTGCTTCTTGGGCACAGATCCTGTTGAACTAGGAGTGACACCAACAGAAGCTAAACCTGGCCTGCCTCTGGGAGAAGCCTTGGAAACAAAAGGAGAGGGCCTAACCACCCTAGGAAGGGAGGGGAGTACAGTAACCTGAGAAGCCCCTTCAGCCTGACCTGCCTCCTGAGAGGCCACATCCTGTAATATCAAAGTCTCCCCCTGGGACTCCAGAGAAGCCTCCGGCGGAACCGCCTGTTCCACTGACGCCTCTAAAGAACCGGCGTCCGGTACGGACGACTCTTCTTGCCTGGGTTTAGCTGCTTTGTCTTTGCGCTTCTTCGAAGAAGCGCCGGAGAATCGATGGCATATTATAATTGCACCGCTTCAAGACCAACCTAGCACAATCTAACCTTCGCAATAGTGCGCTTATTGAACCTAGCACAAAAGCGACACCCAACAACGTCGTGCTCAGGCCCCAAACAAGGAATACACAAAGTATGATAATCCCTATGCGGTATCTGCTTCCCACAAGAAATACAGTTATTCACTTTTTCTGACATCCGGTAAACCACTGGGGCAAGAAAAAACTAAAATATTCCCCAACGGGGTACTTAGCCAACTTTGACTCTGTCTGAAACTCCGAATTCGAAAAATTTCAGAACGCCGAACGGCACTTGCAACGCTGCTTCTGCATCGGACCATGCGGCAAAAAAGACTGAGGATATGACGTCGGTCATGCGCATTTGTACCCTGACGTCCTGATGTCAGTCTTAAGCGCCTTGACCGACGTCAGCCTAATACTTTGATATTCGGGCCGACCGAGGACAGCGGACTACCCATATGTAAGGACTGCAGCAATGTGAGATGAAGTACATCGTATGCAATGTCCTATCCATTTGGAAATGGTCTGTTTTGAGATCGCCTTTCCTTGTGATGCTGTAGCATAGGATACAAAAAGCTGGTCAGATTTTCTGAAAACCTTAGTTTTATCCAAGTAGTAATGTAGCTGTCTGTGAATGTCCAAGGAATGCAGGTGTCTTTCTCCTTTGTTCTGTGGATTTGGAAAGAAGGTGGGTAAATGGATGGTTTGATTTAGAGCCACACTGGATACCACCTTAGGCATAAAGGAGGGGGTTAGTTCGTAGAGAAACTCTGTCTTGATGAAAAATGAGGAAAGGCTCTACTGCCATTAGTGCCTGAAGCTCTGAAACTTTTCTAGCTGAAGTAATTGCTAGCAGCAGGGCAGTCTTCCATGATATAAACTTGAAGTCAGCTGAGAAAGCTGGCTCAAAAGGAGGTAGCGTGAGTTTTTCCAGAACAATGTTGAGCTCCCAAGTAGGTGTTGGTGCTCTCCTGGGAGAGGCCTAATGTTTTTGGCCCCTCTTAGAAACTGCCTTAGGAGTGTATGTGAAAATAAGGGAGGATCCGTGTTGTAGTGAGCAGAAATAGCTGAGGCGTGGATTTTAATAGATGAAAAAGAAAGCCCTTTGTGTAACATCTCAGTTAAATATTGCAGAATCTGAGGTTTGTCAGGCTGAAGGGTATTTTGGCCTTTAGCTTGGTTCCAGTCTGAGTAGGCTTTCCTGGTGCTGGGCCTCCTGGCCTCCAGAATAACATCCATAACAGTTTGTGAGAGAGGAGCTGGCTGGTTGCTTAGGTGATCTGCCATGCAGCCAAGTTTAAGGTTTTGAGCTGGCTGTGTAGAATCTGATTGTCTTGCTGTGTGAGCAGGTGGGTAATTTGTGGTAGAATCCATGGTGGGCCCTGGGCCATATTCCTTAATAGTGGGTACCAGTGCTGGCGTGGCCACTCTGGGGCAATGAGTATCATTGGGGGTCTCTCCATCCTGACTTTCAGTAGCACCCTTGTGAGAAGGGGTAATGGAGGAAAGGCATATACTGTTAGCATTTTCCAACTGAATGAGAGTGCGTCCAATTTCCAAGCTTGATTGTGAAAAGTCCTTGTGCAAAATTTTGTTAGCTGATAGTTTTGAGGGCTGGCAAACAGGTCTATGTCTGGGAGCCCCCATTTTTGAGCTATCATTGCAAATACTTGTGGATCCAGTTTCCACTCGTGGGGATCCATGATGTTTCTGCTTTGGTCGTCTGCCAATGTGTTCTTTTTTCTTGGCAGGAATTGAGCTTGTAATTGAACTTGGTAAGCCAGTGCTGTTTTCCACAAGGTCATTGCTTGCCTGCATAGAGGGTAGGAGTGTGTACCCCCTTGTTTATGTACCACATTACTGTGGTGTTGTCTGTCCTTATTATAAGCTGTCCTGGATGTAAGAGGTCCTTGAAGGCTGTCAGAGCATTTTGTACAGCTAGCATTTCTTTTTGATTGATGTGCAGATTTCTTTGATCTGCAGTCCATATGCCTTGAACGCACCATCCTGCCATGTGTGCCCCCCAGGCACAGTCCGATGCATCTGTTGTCATAGTTTGCCTGGCTGGGGGTAGGGTGAAAGGCTGACCCTTGTTGAGGTGACATGCCTGTGACCATCATAGAAACTCCTGTTGAAGGCAGGGAATGAGAGTTATCATTGTTTCCAAGCTGTGGCTGTGTTGAGTCCATATGCTTTTTAGGTACCATTGTAATTTCCTCATATGCAGTTTTGCAAATGGTATTAGTAGTATGCAAGAAGCCATGAAGCCCAATGCCTGCAGAATTTTTCTTGCAGGGAGTTGGGTCTTTGTTGCCATTGTTCTGAAGTACTGAGTTAATTTTAGGTGTTTGTCTGGCGTCAGATAAGCCATCTGGGCCGTTGTATTCAAGCTGGCACCCAGGAATGTCATATTTTGTGAGGGCACTAGTTTTGATTTCTTTTCTTTTACTGTGTACCCTAGGCAACTTAGAAGATGTTTTACAAAAGCCAGGTGTTGTAAGAGAATGTCCTTGCTTTCTGCTTGGATGAGACAGTCGTCCAGGTATGGGTATATCTGAATTCCTCTTTGTCTGCAGTATGCAATTACTGTTGCCAGGCATTTTGTGAAGACCTTGGGCGCAGTAGATAAGCCAAAGGGCAGTGCAGAGAATTGGTAATGGGTTGAACCTGCAATGAAACTGAGGTATCTTCTGCAATTTTGTCTGATAGGGACATGCAGGTATGCCTCCTTGAGGTCCAACGTTACTAGCCAAGCTTTCTTGCCCAACATGGGAAGAAGCTGCTGTAGTGTTAGCATCTTGAATTTGGGTACTTGCAAGAAGGTGTTTAAAATTGAAAGGTCCAGAATGGGTCTCCAAGCATTGTCCTTTCTGGGGACCAGAAAGAGCCCTGAGTAAAATCCTTGGCCTTGCTCCTGTGTAGGTACCAGTTGAATGGCTCTCATGTCCAGGAGAGCTGTAATTTGTTTTTGTGCCTCTGCCCATTGATTTGTGGCAGGTTTGGCATTCCTTTTATCCTTGGCAAGGTGTGGAAATGGAATCTGTATCCGTGTGAGAATGTCTAGGACCCATTTGTCCTTTGTGACAATATGCCAGCTGTCTTCAAAAAGTGCTACTTTTCCTCCCAAGGGAGCTGCCAAGAGAGTTTTGCTTGGCAGTTTGAAGTTGAAGTCATTGTGTTTGCCTTCTAGTAGTTTGGGACCTGTCTTCTCCCTTCTGTGTTGCAGTGCCCCATTGGCGAGGTTTGTAAGGGATTTGTGCTTGTCCTCTGCCCCTTGGGCGCCTGTATTTACCCCTCTGTGGTCTGTCAGAAGCTGGAAAGGACCAATTTTTTGTTGGCCAATTTCTGCTGCAGCGTGGGGGCTGTACCTGTAAGAAATCTTTGACTGTCTGCATAGATTTTGCCTTATCCTCCGTTTTCTTTAAAACCTCCTCCGCTTTAACCCCAAATAAGACATCCTGCTGTAAGGGTGCATCCAGTAACTTTGCTTTAACATGATCAGGCAGAGACTGTTCCTTTAACCAAGCATGCCTACATATAACAGACCCAGTAACAGCTGCTCTAGAGGAAGCTTCCAAGGCATCAAAATCACATTGTAAAGTATGTTTGCCCACCTGTTCAGCTGCATGCAACAGATCTTACATTTCCTTGAATTCAGACTGTTGAGGGTGGGTGCCCATCTTTTGTTTTATTTACGACATTAGGAATTGCTGGCATTTAAGCATGTGAAATTGACAATTTAGTGCTCTCATAGCTAGAGTAGCTGAGGTGTAAACCTTCTTCCCCCACACCTATCTAGTGCTCTGGAGTCCCTTTGAGGGTACAGGATTTTTAGCCATAGAAGCCTTAGCCCCTTTGGGACCCTGGGAGATTGTCTCTGGATCAGCAACAGGGTTTTTGTATAGGAATTTGTGCGAGTCATGCACTCTATAGTATCTATCTGGTTTGGCTGGAGCAGGAGGCAGAGAATCTGGATTTAGACTAGATTTACATCATCCACAATGTCCAAAACTGGGGGGATAGCAAGTGGTCTGTGCTGGGGGAGTAAAAGAAACTCTCAGAGCCTTTTCTTTGAGTCGTAGTCGTCCTGACCTTCCCAGTGGAAATGTTCCCTCATGGTATGTAAGGTTTCCCCATAGGAATAATCTTCAGGGGAGAAGCTGAGGGAATGGAGTCTTCAGCATCAGAATCTTCATAAGGGGGAAAGGAGTAATCCTGTTCCTCAGAGGAGCCCAAGGAAACAGACACTTGATCAGAGGGGGCATAATCCTCCTCTTGTCTAGGCCTTTTGTCGGGGGGGGGGTTTGGGAACCCCTGATCAAAGAAATCAAATCTTCAGCCATTTTAAGCATCTGTTTCTTAGGCATAGGGCCTTGACCTGGAGACTGAAGTGTAGGCTTTTTTGGTTTTAGAGGAGTCTTAAGCTTAGCATAAGATTTTATGGTGAGAGTAGTCAGTCTGAAGACACCTTCAGAAACCGAAGGAGTTTCTACAGCACCGGTTTCTCCTACTGCAATGACGTCGGTAGGGCCTAAAGAAAATGGCTGCGTCGGCCTAGAACTCTCTGTTGGGGGATCCGAAGCGGTCTGGGGATCCAATTCAGCGGTAGCCAGGGGCTGCGTAGGCACCTCACTGAAAACAGGAGAACCGACCTGGCTTGGATCTAGGCTGCCTGTCTTTATCTTTGTGTTTTTTATGCACGCCGGTAGTCGGTTGCTCCGACGGCAGTGTAATTAAATTTTCTACTGAAGTAGTGTCGTGCGAAATCAAAGCGTTGCTTTATAGTTCGTTTATTGAACCTAGCATAAAACAGACAACCAGTGACGTGGTGGTCTGGGCCTAGGCAAGGTATACAAAAAGAATGAAAGTCCTTATGAGGTATTTGCTTCCCACAAGAAATGCAATTGTTAACTTTTTCTGACATTGGACTGTGGCAAGAAAAGGTTCCCCAATGGGGTACTTACCTTTGAAGACTTCGGACAAACTCTATTCGAAAATCTCAGGTGTCGGCCGACCGGCATTTGCGAACTGCTTCTGCTTCGGGCACCGCGCAGCAAGAAAGACTGAAGAAAATGGCGTCAGATGCCTCTGATATACCCCTGGCGCTCTGACGTCAGGGAAGAAGCGACAGCAACCGACGCCGGACCAAGACTTTGGAATTCGGGCCGACTGTGGGACCGACTGACGGCAGGATAACCCAAGTGTGATGACTGCAGCAGGGTAACACGATGAACATCCTTCGTTGATCCCACTGCTGCTAAGTTAGTTAATTCCAATCCTACTCTTTCTGAAAAGATTGGGGAAAGTATTGATAGGTATGGAAAAAAGTATATACTTCTGCAACTTTGATTTTAAGAATTTTGAATTGTCAGACTCATGTTAAAGTATGTTCTGACAAACTGCGAAAGTATGAGGAATGTTTTATCTACAGTTGCTTCTTGTGAGGAAAATCAGTTTGAAATAACTTAAGTTTCTTTTACTACACAGGTCATCACTCATTGTTTTCAGTGTGTGTGTGTACGACTGCTGATACTTCCAGGCTATGGCCACTGGTACTGTTTTAGGAGGTTTGCATGGCTACATTCTCAGAACCTTCCAGGTGATGGCAAAATGAGATTTTAAATGTTCCCTTGGATAGAGATTTAATGTTTGTCCCCTCTGTTGTGGAAGTTATCAAAAAGTGTGATTAAAGGGGCAAGCTGATCCAGGAAATCTTTAAGATTCTTAAGCTCTCCTTTTCCAAATTGTCCAAGGGGTTTTCATTCCCTTCATACAATTTTGGCAAAAAAAAAAAAAAAAAAAAAAGAACAGTAGTCTCAAAAGAATTCAGTTAAACAGACATTTAAGAAGGAATGACAAGGGACTTACAAAAAGAAGTCCAAAACCTCCTAGTGCCAAAGAAAGAAAATGTTTGGAGATCAGTTATAGATCTTTTCTTTCCTAAACTCGTTTGTGATAATGCCCAAATTCAAAATGATTTGACTTTACAACCGGTTACCTCTTCTTCCTCTTTCAAGTTTCCTGGTAACACTAGACTTAAAAGATGCTTACCACATTCCTATTTATCCAGACTTCAGACATCTCTCAAGGTTTTGAGAGTCTGGATCACATTACCAGTTCTCTGCCTTACCCTCTGGACTATCCATTGCACCAACAGTGTTCACAAAGTGTCAAGCTCCAGTTATAGCTCAATGCAGACTTAAGGGTATCCACATTTTTTCCATATTTAGATGACTAGCTTATCTTTGCAGAGTAATTTTCAGTGTCTGAAATCTCTGTTAGGTAAGTGATCTCTTACACAAGCCTGAATTCCAAGAGAACATTCAAAAGTCTTTTGTGACTACCTCACACAGGACTGTATTTCTGGGATGTCAGACACCTCAGTTCACACAGATTTTCTTCCACCAGAAAATATGTCTATTATTTATTAAATATTTTTAAGGTTTTCCACTCAGTCACTGTGAGGGGAATACATTAGGATTTTGGGTCTCATGGTATCTATGATTCTCATGATACCCCCTGCCAAGACTTCATATGAGAAAAATACAGTGGTGTCTGAAATCTGTTTCGACCCAGCATAAACATCCTTTACCTTTTCAAATCAGAGTTCTGGGGTTTGTCAGAAGAGAAATCCTTGCGTGGCGACAACAAATATCCTTAAATTCAGGTAGTCTCCTTTCCCTTCCTGCTTCAAAGCAGTCATTCACTACATTCACTTCGGACTTTGCTTGGAGAGCAGTTTCAGTAGGGATAAAAGAGCAGGAGGTGTAGGACACCAAGGACAGATGCAAGCATATAAATATCAAGGAGATTCTTGCCCTGATCAAGACACTCAACTCTGAACCATCTTTGGTCACAGAGACCTCTTCAAGTGGTAAAAGACAATACCACAGTCACGCAGTACATCAACATGTAAGGGGGAACCAGGTTGTATCACCTTAGCAGACTAGCCATCTTAGCTTGGGATATAGCTTGACAGCCCAATCTCACTCTACAGGCATCCTACATTCTTGTCAGAGTAAAACTGTGAGACAGACAAGCTAAGCAGGACCAGGGCAGATCCTCATGATTGGAAACAAGATCGGGGGGGGGGGGGTCCTTCCAAGATCTGATCCATCTGTGGGGAGTTTCTCAATTATACAGGTTTGTCTCCTCTCTGAACAATCAACTGGCAACATTCTATTCCAAGGCACCATACAAGAAGGCCTGGAAGACAGATGCCTTTCTTTTCTTTGGAGAGGAATGTTCCTATATGCCTTTCCACCCTTCACTAATGTCCAGGGTATCTATGAAGATTCAGAAGGAATCCCCCAAGATCATTGTGGTGACTATATTCTGGCCCAGGCAATTGTGGTTCTCTCTTCTTGTGGAAATGGCCAGGAGAAAATACCACAAGCTTCCTCACAGATTGGATCTACTCACAGAAGTACAGGGGTGTTTGATGCACTCCAACATCAATCATCTTCATTTGACTGCCTGGGTGGTAGGGACTTGATTTCTTTTAGGCACCTGTTTATTAAAGACGTGCAGCAGGTACTAATGGAAGCAAGAAAGCCTGCTACTAGAAAATCATATATCAGTAATTGGAAAAGTTTTCTAGTTGGTGCCAACAACGTAACCAGCACCCATTAGGGCTAGTTGTTCTATGGTTTTACAATATTTAACTGAGTTACTATCCTTTGGCCTTTCTCATTCCTCTGTCAAGGTTCATTTAGCAGCCATTTCAACATATTTCTCCATGGATCCTCCTCTTTCAATGCAGTCTCATGTCAAATTGTTCTTGTTCTCCACAGACGACTCGGGTACTATCTTGACATAACTATATCTTTCAGATCTTCAGATCAATTGTTCATTTCTTGTGAAGGTAAGAAGGAACAACCTGTGTCAAAATAGACTATTTCCAAATGGTTGCCTAAGGCTATTACCTTATCTTATACTCACCATAACAAATGTATTCCAGGCAGGGTCAAGGGCCACATTTATAAAATACAAAACAGCAAAGCTTTCGGGTGAAACCCTTCCTCAATACTATTACATATGCTTAAAACAAAAAGTACAGTTTTGTACCTACCATAAATGTAGATGTTCGAGGATTCCATTGCTGCAGTCCTTACTATTGGGTATAGTCCGCATCCAGTCCAGTCGGCCCAATGAGGAGAGGGATAGGATAGGCCGCAGCCGGTCAGGGCGACATTACCGCGACGCCAGGGGGCGCGCACGCTAATGCTACATGACTTCTCGCTCTTCTTTCAGAGACGAAGAGAGACAGAAAGACAAAGAAAAAAAAAAAGACAAGAAAACATGGAACAATATATACAGCATATATAAGCCAAAACAATAACTATGTAAACTCACCTACACAACCCAGAGGGAGGTGAGAGGAAGGACTGCAGTAATAATTGACTGTGTACAAACTGGTACTACATCAAACTGTATGGTAGGCTTTCGTGTTTATCTTCTTTTCGCTTCCCATTGTGCAGAATCCAGTTTGGGTAGAATCCCAAAGCAGAGGTAAGGGAGGCTGGCAAATCATACAACATGCCTTGCAAAACAGCTGTGGCAAACAAAACAGCTGTGGCAAACCAGCCCAGTGATGAGATGCTAGAAAAAGGTGATAATGCCAGCCTGAAGTAGTATGCACTTATCCTTAGTTGCTTCCCCGTAGATCCTTAGTTGGAACTCGCAGAAATAGTGCTATGCTGGAATCTAGCCCTAGTGCCCAACAAATGCTTGCCATGATGGGAATAGGAAATGCAAATGCAAATAACAAAATGCAATGCAAAAGAAAAAGTTCAAACAGAAACCTGCTGTTTTGAAACTTTCAAAAGCAAAAAGTAACTGCCAAAAAAAAAAACTCCTGAGACTGCCTAAGTAAAATAGTCCTGCTTAAGTAATAAAGCAGTGCAAAAATCTTTCTAAAGAATAAATTGGTTTAAAAATTGCAAATGTCATAATTGGGGTATAATAAATGAATAGTTTGGTAAGGCATAAAGGGAGAAAATCAAAAAGGCATAAAGGAAGGATTATAATGTAATGATACCTATCCTTATGGAAAATCAAAAGGGCTCGACTGCCATATGGGCCAGCAAGTATTAGCCCTCACAACAAAAAGAAGTACAAAGCCAACAAAAAGCAGTTAAGCATGACATTCATTGAATTCCCATAGTTCGCAGGAGCAAAATTTAAATCTTGTTTTTCCAAAGGAAAATAGGTCCAAGCAGGGGGGTAGGAGCTTAATGCGGGGTTCGATATTCTGCTTGAGCAAAGGATCTGCTTGTGAAAAAGGATGCAAAAAAATGGTGGGTCACAATCATAGTGAGCTGATGCAGCAGAGAAGAATGTTAATGAAGAGAAGGACAGAGAAAGTCCAGCAATAAGAAGAGATCAGAGCAAGCCACATTCAATCAAAGAAATCAAAATATCTTCAAATTAATCCAAATCTCTCTTCTTTTTTTTCTCTCTCTTTACTTTCCTTGTACTAGGTCTTCCCCTTCTTCCTTCTAGGTTCCATGATCAAGTTGAGTAAAACTGATACTGAGTGTGAGACTCCTCAGATTGTAACACAGAACAGATGAAGCTGACAGATGAAGAGACATGGGATTTGACATTGAGCAGATGACCGTAAGGCCATGGAACAGATGTGGAATCCAATCTAAAGCTATCAACCGCTTTCTTCACCCAACTGGTGAGTAGTGGTAACTAATCTTCTGCCGCAGGCCAATCTGGAGCCTACAACCTTTCATCCAAGACCTGTCCTGTCTGGACAAGACACAGAGGCTTGGGAGAAGGAGGCAGAGAGGGAAATCAGCCAACATGAAGGTTTAACCAACAACTTGACAGAGCAGTGGGGAGTTCCCCTGTGATGAAAAATGTTTGAAATGGACTGTGATGTGGTTTGGTTTAGTGGAGAAGTTTATTGGATCTATCTAATACTGTCCCCAAATGACCAAGTCAATTTGAAGAACCTTGCATGAAGAGTTCTGAAAGCTGGCAAACAAGATCGGCCTGCTTAACACATCCGCTAAGGAGTTCTGTGCTCCTGGCAGAAACCTGCCTGACCATGTTAGGTGTGAAGTTAAGATCTAGATAAAATTATCATTTGGAAGCTGCATTGTCTGAAAGTGAATAATGTTTGTCTGTTGACCTGTACATCTTCAAGTGTTGTGTTAACTAGAATCAAGCTGCCATGGACTCTCGTTAATCCCGGAAGCCAGTAGATGAGCTCCCCACTTACTGCATCCCTCCATGTGACTTGTATAGACTTGTGGGTCACAGAGAGTGGCTTGTGTTGTATCCACTTGAGCTGTCGTTAAAATCCTCAGCAAACTGGCATCTTACGCTAGGTCATGTGTCATTTCCGGCCTGGTCACAGCACAGAATTCTTTTTGAGATACAAGGTATTATTTGAATGACAGTGTCTAAATCCTGAAGGTTTATTTGACAGACAGTTAAGATACCATTGCAACTTCCTCATATGCAGTTTGGCAATGGGAAGCACCCTTCTCATAAGATGCCATGAACCCTGAAGTGAAAGGACTGTTTTGCAGTCATACCCTACTGATGAGATAGTTGTCTTTGTAGTCAGGCACGAAAAGATGTTTGTCCGGGTAAAAAACTGACTTCTACAGGTCGCAGTTGTCTCACAATTGCTTAGTAATCTGGACATGTATTCAGTCTCTTAGAAGGTCTTAGTTTCTTGAATACCTATACTAGACTGACTTTTATTTCGCCATATTATATTTTTAGGCTGAAGTACACTGCTATCACATAGAATAGATGCTGTAGAAATTCCTGGGCGCAGTGAGTAAGAATCAATGGGCAGTAGCCTAAATAAGGAGCCATTTGAATTTAGATGTAGCTGGAAGTAGCCTAATAAGGAGCCAGACATGAAGTGAGAACTGAGGGCTGCAATTACCAGAAAAAAGCCTGCAGAGAGCTGGGTGAAAGCCTTTCCAGCTCTAAACCGCAGAGACCATTCCTGCAAGTTAGCCTGATAGCACATGAATCTAAGGGTAAATGAGATGCTTTGTTACCACGCAGTGATCTTGGAAATCAGGGTAAAAGTGTTGAGTCGAGCAAAATCCAATCCTTTGGAATGTCGAAACTTGCTTGTTTTTCTGATAGAGAATCAGTAATAAATCGGGTTCCTTTGTTGGTACTAGGAATGGGAGAATGGTGAGAAAACCCCTTTCTGATACAGTCTTGGAGTAACTGCCTTGCATTTGTCTTAACTGAGCGGGAGGGCTTGTGAGCCTCTCTTGTGGTAAAGGTGGTGAATGCATGCCAAATGGCATACGTTTGTATGGAATCCTGCCCTGTAACTGGTGGTGGAGTGATGTCATTCCCCCATCTGTCTAAAAGAATTAAAGCCCCTCATCCTTCTTTGCTGAGAGGCGAGACTACTTAGGAAGCCAGAGGCAGACCACAATCTACTGGGCCAATTTCTGAAAGGTCTGCGGGTGCCCTACCTCTGAGCACTGACCAGTGCCCATACCAGAAGTCTTGTCCTTGACACTCCTGTTCCCCACCTAAACCTTAGAGGAGCCCTGCCCCTACCATCCCTAGGACTGTCTACCCCAGAATGGGAATCATAAGCAGGAAATGTTTGGCTGTCCCAGGCCAATTTCTTTTCTTCTGGGTGGCAGTACCTAGCAAAAATCTTTAAGCAATTGCATAGACTTAATCCTGTCCTCCATTACATTTTAAACCGCTTCAAGCTCTGAACTAAACAACTCACATAACTGTGCCTGAGCATCCAAATCCCCAACTCTTAACATGCTCAGCCACATTTCGACCTCTCAACAAGCATGCCTGCTAAGAACAGAACTAGTGGCAGCCACCGAGGATTTCAGCACTTGATCACACCACACAACAGAATGTTGCCCACTTGTTCTTGAGTTTACACTTTATCCAGCACCACAGAGCAATCACCTTCCCTTAAATCAATCCAGAGTAGATTTTAATACACTTAGAAGATAATTTAAATATTTCAGTATGCTTCTGGAATCTATAGGGAACATCATTTTTTAACGAAGAAGCTTGGCAAAGCTTTACTCCCACCTAGTTCCTCTCCAGGCCTTATCCAAGTGCGGGAATAACCTAGGTTAAAACAGGACAGACCCCTTAACACAGGAAGGCCCCTGGAGGCCCCTTTTCCTGTCCTACTCTAACCTCTTAAACAAATACTTCCTTCATTCGGGACAGAGATAGTACCTATCAGGTTAACAGGAGCAAAACAGGAGCAACACAAAATGAAAAATGGTCTCCTGGAAATCTGACGCAGATTATCACAAGAGGTATGAAGCTAAGGGCCTAAATCAAGGTAAATGAAGAATTCCCAAGCCTCTTCCATACCTGAGTGCTGTCTCAGAGTCCAAATTAAAGTGCCATTTTGGAGCTTAGAGTCTCTGAAACAGAACCTCTAATCATCAAGATCAGAAGGAGTGGAATCATAGCAATTCTAAATCCTCCACAGAGGATAGCCCTGAGAGAGGATCCTCAAGAGAAGAACTTAGAAGCCCACCTACCCCTTTTGTGCCCACAAACTCTGCCTCCAATTCCTAGTCTTCTTAGAAGAGGAATTTTAGAAATCTCTAGCCATAGTAATCAAAGAAACTGCTGATTTAAGCATATGTCCACTGAGTTTTACACCCAAGAACCCTCAAAGCTAGCCGAAGCGCTGGAGGCAATGCCTGTGCCTCGCAAAGTTTGGGCAGAAGAAGAGATATTAAGCCCTCAACCTGAATCCAGGAAGAATAGAGACCTGAGAAGCCCGGCGTACGGCACTGCTCCCGCCTGGGTCTATCCTGTAACAGTAATTCCTCTGCAGGAGACACTGAGTCAAGCTGAAGAACCGACAAACTGCCCACTGGAAACCTTAAAGAACAAACAGCTGATCCTATCGTTCATCAACCCTAGGCGAAAAGTGTCCTTGGCGCTTCTTATATCACTTAATTTGGAGCATCCGACGTCTGATTCAGTAATTGCAACGCTTCCCAAAACGCAAATTGGCACAGCCTAAAACCCGTCACACAAAGCTGGGCGAGCTAAATCTCAGTAGCACACAATGTTAAATCAACAAACTATTGCATTCCTCCAAACAAGGTAAACACAATGTATACTGATCCGGTCTGAGGTATAGTAATTCACAAAAACTGAGGAAGTTATTCACTTTTCGACCATCGCTAAACTTTGACTCTGGATTCGGTCTAACTGATGCGGCGGTCAGCCCAATTCCTCTGGGCGGCCCGGAAACTCCGCTCGAAATCTGGTTTAAATACAGGTCATAAAAATGATGCCTGTGCCTGTCTTTGCTGTTATGGTGGATGTTTACCAACAAATGCTTGACAGAATACAAACTCTGGATGACCGTTTAGAAGCAACCAAGAAGCGCAAGTTAATGCGTGATATGAACGATTTTCAGAGAGGCCATATCTTCTCATGGCCAAAAACTGACTTCATTACTCATTCCAATAACAAACCTCGTGGCCAGAAGGTGATGCTAGATGCCTTGGATGACTTTCGTGAAGTGTTACCGGTTAATTCACAGGACCAGGAACCAGCATCTACTAAATTGCTGAACTGTGTATCTGAGAACACGCCCACTACCGTGACGTCAGCAGTGACTGTTGCGAGCGTATGCTCGCAGGTTGAGAAGGACAAGCAAGATGGAGAAATTAATACACGTTTGGGTGGTGGCAAGAAAACTCAACAACTTACTTTAAACTTTTTACATAAACGGTTCTACTAATATCAACCTGAAGCAGTTTCTGAGCGATTTACTCCTAGGAGGAAGTCGCTAACAAGTCAAGTGATGGCCCCGGTCAAGCGGAAAAATGACAGCCCTTTAGGACAGGGCAAAATGAGCCGAAAGTGATCAAAGGTACTTTAAATCTTTCAGCCTTTGATTTAAAGGTTGCTCATTACTCCTTTACAAAAGGGCCTTAATTTTATACCAATGGTTAGTGATGATTTGGTCGTAGCACTTGCAGACCTTAAGCAATTTGTAAGGAATGTTAATTTGAAGGTTTTGTTTGGCAATTCTTTTACTGATACTTGTTGTAAGCGACGTAGTACATTTATACCTGTTAGTATACCTGTATTAACTGCTTACCATGACTTATGTGAAATGGAGTTGAGACGTTTGTATGCTGATCATACAAAGCTAAGACGTTTTAATCTAACGTATGATGAGCATTTAGCCTTAAAAACATTACAAGCTAACCATGATATAGTCATTAAGCAAGCCGACAAAGGGGGTGTTGTGGTCCTTATGGACAGGTGTAACTATACATCTTCTGTTTCCAATATACTTGATGATGTTAATGCATTTAGACGCGTTACACTTTTGGATGTTAAGAAGTGCATAAGTTCTGTTAATATGATTTATGACTTGCAAATTAACGGTGACATCAGTTTAGATTTGTTTCACTTTTTTACTGTCTCGTGCCCGGTTATTCCATGTCTATATGGTCTTCCTAAGATTCATAGGTCGATGTTAGACCCCCCCCCCCCCATGAGACCTATTGTGTCGGGTGGTGGTTGGCTTACTGAGCCTATCTCCATTTATCTGCAGAAACAGCTGGAACCATTTTTATTGAAATATACTAATGTTCTACGAGATACTACAGATTTTTTTATCTAAACTACGACATTGGTATAATGGTTTAGATGTTAGTCCTTTAAGACAGGGTGACTTCTTATTTGTTACACTAGACATTGCATCTTTGTTTATTGTAATACCAAATGAGTATGGTATCGAATCTATAAGAGTTTTTGACTTCACAATTCTCTAACTAGATATGTTGAAAATATCAGTTTCCTTTTGGATTTAGTTCTCACTAATATTTTTTTGTTTGATGAACAGCTATACTTACAATTAACGGGTGTAGCTATGGGCACTTCGGTGGCCAACCCTTATGCCAATTTGGTGTTACATCAATGGGAGAAAAATAGAAGTTATGTCCTTACCATAACGTTCCATGTGGAGTGTTCATCTCGCCTTTGTTCTTACACCTGGGTTCGGAGCCAATCCTCGGCTCCGTGTCGGCCGCTTGGCAAAGCTCTGCATCAAGAAGAAGCTCGAGACCAACCTAACTCCCACAATCTCCCTCTGCCTTTACCTCAGATCTAGTTTGCAAGCAAACCAGAAGTCAACAGAGAGAATATAACACATTCATGCCAAATACGAACAAACATAGCTGAAAAATATATCCACAACAACTGCTTAAGGCAGAAACAGGAGAACCAAACCAGACACCTAAACTGGACATTCTTCCTGAGGGTGGGAGGGTGGGAATGTAAGAACAAAGGCGAGATGAACACTCCACATGGAACGTTATGGTAAGGACATAACTTCTATATGTGAGAGTGTTCAATCTCGCCGTTTGTTCTTACACCTGGGTAGCATCCCTAGCTCCATGTTCCTGAGGAACTCACGGGAGAACGCTCCTGAGCACAGTGGAACCAAAGGAAGCCCTGTCCCTAGAAATCCTGTCTACTTTGTAATGAGTAATGAATGTATGTGGTTTAGACCAAGTGGCAGCCGCACAAATAGTGTCTAACGGTAGGCGGGCTGCATGAGCCAGGGAAGTAGATACTGATCTTGTAGAGTGCCCTTTGGGCTTGACAGGTAAAGTTTGCTCCGAGGCAGTATAAACAAAAATGATACAATTGGAAAGCCATTTGGAAAGGGTTCGTTTCGTAACTGCCATACCCTTCTTGCTGTCTGCAAAGGCTATAAAAAGCTGGTCTGTTTTTCTGTGATCTTTTGTTCTATCCAAGTAAAATCTGAGTTGTCTATGAACATCCAACTTGTGTAACATATATTCCAACTTATTGGAGTGGTTTTTGAAAAAGGTGGGGAGCTCAATGGACTGATTAATATTATTAACGGAGCAAACTTTGGGAAGAAAGGATGGATTAGTGCGAAGAGATACTCTATCAGAGTGAAAGATCAAATAAGGGTGTTTAACGGAAAGAGCTTGAAGCTCCGATACCCGTCTGGCCGATGTAATAGCCACCAAAAAGAGGGTCTTCCATGACAAAAATTTCAAAGGACAGGAAGAGGCTGGTTCAAAAGGTGGTAGCATCAGCTGAGATAAAAGAAGGTTCAAGTTCCAAGGTGATGTAGGACTTCTAACTGGTGGTCTAATATGGAAAGATCCTTTTAGAAAGGCCTTACAAAGTCTGTGAGCCATAATAGGAGGCCCACTTTCTTCCACATGAAAGTTTGAAATGGCAGCCAATTGCACTCTCAAAGTGGCAGGAGAAGCTCCTTGGTGGAACAGTTCGGTTAAAAACTCCAAGACCCTATTTAGAGGAGCTATCACGGGGTCCAATTGTTGTGTATTTGCCCAGTGCACAAAACGCTTCCATTTACTAGTGTAAATCTTTGTAGTGGAAGCTTTATGAGAAGCCACCAGGATATTTCGAACTGCAGGGGAAAGAAGATCAGACCTGGCTAAGAAGGGAAGCGGAGCAGCCAAGCTGCTAGTCTGAGGGAGAGTAGCGACGGGTGGGGAGCCCCTGACGAGTGGGTCAGCAGATCCGGCTCCGGGTCCAGGATCTAATTGTCCTTTGCAGGCTGTTGGCTTTCTGTAGAAATTTTGCAATCAGGGGAACAGGAGGAAAAGCGTACAGGAGACCCGGGGGCCAATCGTGAACCAGAGCGTCCCTGGGGACTTCCCCTGGAGGGGGTAATAGGGAAAATAGCTTCTGCATTTGGCGTTCATTGGAGACGCAAACAGATCGCAGGAAGGCTGGCCCCACTTGCGAAAAATTTCCTTCGCAATTGAATGTTTGAGAGACCACTCGTGAGGTAACAGGATGGCTCTGCTCAACCTGTCCGCTATGACGTTGGATAACCCCGGGATATGCGTTGCTATCAGAAAGAGACCCGTGGACTCCGCCCATTGCCAGATTCTCATGGCCTCTCTGCATAGTTGATAAGACTTGGTTCCCCCTTGTTTATGTACCAGACTACGGACATGTTGTCCGACTGAACTGCAATTGTCCCTAGAGGAAGAAGGGGAGCAAAGTGTTGCAATGCTAGAAACACTGCCCTCAACTCTAGAACATTGATGTGCAGATTGTACTCCAAATTGGACCATTCACCTTGGACTGTCTGTCCCTGAAAGATGCCCCCCCACCCCATGAGGGAAGCGTCCGTGGTCACCGTAGCTGTCGGCGTGGGTAGCACAAATGGTCTTCCGCTGGAAAGATTGCAAGTCTGAAGCCACCATCCAATCCAGTAATAATGTCAAATCCTGTAATAAAGTCAAATCCTGTAGATAAAGTTAAAGGGTGGGGTAGGCCCCGAGGGAATTAACTCTAAGAAAAGTATATAAATATATATATACGGAACAGAGAAACCCTCGATACACTACTCACACACACACAGTCAACTTTAAAGAGAAAGGAAGAAGTTTTTATCCAAAAATATAAAAGATAAAATACTCTTAGCTTTGAGGTGGTCCGAGCTCATCAAAAATGATGCGAAAGTTGCAGCGGCAAACTAGATCTGAGGTAAAGGCAGAGGGGGATTGTGGGAGTTAGGTTGGTCTCGAGCTTCTTCTCGATGCAGAGCTTTGCCAAGCGGCCGACACGGAGCCGAGGATCGGCTCCGAACCCAGGTGTAAGAACAAACGGCGAGATTGAACACTCTCACATCTTATATTCTTGGTAACAGAAATCCCCTGAATAGTAATGTATGTTTTTATCAGCGTTTTGTTGATGACTGCTTTATGATTTGGAAAGGTTCTTTAACTCAGCTTAGTGAATATGTAGATTATTTGAATACCACAAATTTGTTTGAAATTTAAAATGGATGCTTCTGAAAATGTGATTGTATTCTTGGATGTTAAGATACAGCTACTAAAGGGATTTATTCACACTAGTGTCTATAGAAAGGAGGTGTATGCTGGTAGGTATGTCCATAATACCAGCATGCATGCCCCACATGTTTTTAAAGGCATAGTGACTTCACAGTTTAATAGAGTTAGTAGGCCGAATACTGATGATACATTCTTTAATATACAACTTGATGAAATGATTGATGATTTTTTGAATAGTGGGTATGACTCTAAATTGCTATTGGATTTGAAAACTAGAACTATAGCTGATAGAAAGACAATTCTGAAACCTATTTTTTTAGATGAGGTCCGTAATCCTAGTATAACGGAACGTCAAGTTTCCACAGTTAGATATATTACCTCTTATAATGCTAAGAGACATTTGAGGAACTGGGTTATATTGACGGTATCGGCTGAAGTTAAGGCTATTTTGGGTGAGAGACCCCTTTTCTCATATAGAAATATGAGAACTTTAGAGAGTAGACTATGCTATAGAGATTTTAGGAGACCCCCTGGCCGGGCTGTTTCTGTTAAGCCAGGTACATATAGATGTATGAATTGTACTTGTTGCTCAGACATTAGTGATAATGGTCATAAATTTAAACATCCTGTCACTGGTAAAGTGTACAGCTTTGATTTGTCGGCCACATGTACCACGACTCATGTGGTGTATTTAGCAACCTGTGCTGTATGTCCCTCATTTTATGTAGGGAAAACAACCAGGAAGTTGAAAGATCGTATTATTGAGCACAAATCAGAGATTACAAGAATTATTGATAGGAATGCTTTATACAAACACACAGCTGAGTTTGGTACAGATCATAGATTTAATTTTAGAGTGATAGATATTTTACGGACAACACTAAGGGGTGGTGATAGCAATAATCTACTCGAAGTCAAGGAGTATGAGTGGATATTTAGACTTGCTTCTGACCATCCTCCAGGTTTGAATTCGATGGTTACATTAAAACCTGTTCTTATTAAATTGCAACAAACTAAATTGCGTTGTTAGATGTTGTAATATATTTTATATATATATTTTTATACATTTTTGTATGTTTTATGTTTACACTTTATATTTGCATTTGTTTGTGTCACATGACTTTTGGACTGCTAGTCATGTGAGTTTTATGACCTGTATTTAAACCAGTTTGGTTTTAAGCATATGTAATAGTACTGAGGAAGGGTTTCACCCGAAAGCTTTGCTGTTTTGTATTTTATAAAGTGGTTTTCTCAACGAACCTGTTGTTTTTTTCGTAATATTTTTCTGCAGCCTGTAGTATTTACTCAAGGCCCACAATGCCAGGGCCTTGACTTCATCTATGGCTTTTTGGAGAGGGTTGGATTCTAGAAGTAATCAATACGTTGGCATTTGGTCCTTTGTACATAACGCTGTTCAAAGCATTACAAGCTTTGCAAGTATCATTCTCCGACTACTGGACTCTTCTCCTTCAATCTCCCAAATGTATGTAGTTAGCTATCATAAGCTAATGAACATAGTAAAGTTGTGTAAGTTAAATTTACACTAACAGCCACTCCCTCCCTCCATCCCCTTTTCTTTTTTGGTATGTTTTTATGCCAGGGTGTGAGGATTTATTTTTTCTTGTTCTTAGCGTTGTCCTTTCAGGGCCCAGCCTCCTCCTTCCTACTACTAGGAAAGCTCTGAAGGGCTCTGTGCCCAAATTTGTCTTTTAGCCAACTCAGCTTGAGCTGCTTTAACAGTCTGGGTGTGTGGACGATACCCTGAAGGTTTGGAAGCTGCCTGACCAATAGCCATTATATCTTTGTAGGCTACTGCAACAGTAATCATTCAAACATTTACTGATAATGGTAAGGCAACTTGCACAGCTGTGCTTTTTTGATGGATCACTGGTGTTTCTGTTGAACTAGATTTAAGGACTGGTAAGAGAGAAGGAGGCTTTTTTTACATCCAAAAAGCACCATTTTTTTTGTTAAAATTTTTTAGAAAGTTTTTATTCTGAGGAGAAGTTTGAAGGTAAACAGAATATGCGTGTAGCAAGATATAAAGTACAGTAGTGTAAAATCTTACCATAATGGTAGATGTTCCTTGCTTCACTGCTGCAATATACTGCCAAGGTGGCCCAACATCCAGCCAGTATACCAAAGCCTTTAGGTTGCTTTAAAGTATGCTGTATACCACAGGTATGCTTCTTGTGTAGCATAGGGCATAAAGGTGACGTCCAGATGTACAATCTTCAAAACTGAGAGCTCCAGTAGGAATGCCAATCTAAGAAAAAAAAGGTAATTAGTACATCCAGAAGAGAAATGGACCAGGGGCAGAA
Organism: Protopterus annectens; assembly: GCF_019279795.1. Taxonomy (NCBI): domain Eukaryota; kingdom Metazoa; phylum Chordata; order Ceratodontiformes; family Protopteridae; genus Protopterus; species Protopterus annectens. The sequence goes on along the minus strand of NC_056739.1, from coordinate 572,462,915 downwards.
GGAGTGAATACTGCAACAGTAAAGAAAAGGACATCTACCGTTATGGTAAGATTTTACACAACTGTACTGTTCTTCAATTTCAGTGTTGCAGTATTCTTTACATTAGGGAGAGTGCCAAAGCTCAGGAAGAAACTTGGAAGGAGGAAGGATCAGCAGAGCCCTCTAGGAAGCCATGAAGAATGACCCTAGCAAAACCAGCTGTGGCTCTGGAGATTCCATCCAACTTGTAGTGCTTGCTAAATCTATGCAGAGAAGTCCTGCTAGCTTCCTCAAGAATAGATCCAAACCCTTGAAAAAAAGCACCAGAAGAAGCCACAGCTCTAGCAGAATGAGCCTTAAAAGAATAAGGAAGTATCTTACAATGAAAGGAATAACAAAACGAAATAGCTTTTGAGATCCAAGAAGAAATAGTTTGGTTCGATATAGCTAATCCCAAGGACCTAGGAAGAAAGGAAACAAAACGCTGATCAGATTTCCTAATAGTCTTATTCTTATCCAAATAAAATCTGAGTTTTCTATGCACATCCAACTCACTGGCAGAATGTGGAGAAGGGTAAAAGTGGGCAAATGGATAGACTGATTAAGGGACAACTCATTCACTACTTTGGGCATAAAAAGAATGATTAGTACACAATGACACCCTGTCCTTATAAAAAAAAAAAAAAACGAGGACAAACCATAAGGGCTTGAACCCGAGACACTTGTCTGGCAGAAGTAAGGTCCAAAAAAAGAGAAAAACCTTCCAAGTGCAATGTTGCATGGAAGCTGAAGCTGCAGGCTCAAAAGCAGCCTGAGTCAATATTTCCATAACAAAATTAAGCTCCCAGGGAGGAGGAACAGGCTTCCTGGGAGGCCTAAAAGAAGGACGCCTCTAAGAAATTGTTTAGCCTCAAATCTAGAAGCCAAAGGAGGAGAAAAAGGCAGACAAGCAGGAATATCTAAGTGGGCCTTAACAGAAGAATAAGCCAACCCAGTATTGAGCAATTCACACAGATGAGAGATCCAAATGAGTATCCACAGAAAGTATTTCCAGGTTTTGGGAAAGACATCAAACAGAAAACCTTTTCCATATGATAATATTGATGATATTAATACTTCAAAATAAGTTTTATTTTTTTGATTTAGGACGTTTTTAAGTTTGCTACTTCTACTACCATTATCAGATTTTTTCTTTTTTTTAATATATAGTGATTAACTAGACATACAGGAATTGAAAAACTTCCACACAGAGAAGTTTATTACACTGTTTTGATAAATAGAATTTCCTAGTATTGGGTTTCCTGGCCTACTGCAGAACCTTAAGCATGTCCACAGAGAAAAGGTGCCTATGTGGAATCAAAATCCTTTCACTCACAGTGTCAGTTGAAGATTGGACAGGTGGGGATGGATGAGAAATCCCTTGTCTTGTGTGAGGTCAGCCCTGTGAGGTAAATTGTGATGATTGCCCTTGGATAAATGCAGAGGAGGAGGAAACCAATGATGTCTGGGCCAAAAGGGAGTCACCAACAAGATTTTGGGAGGAAGGGGAGCGAACATATAAGGAAATACAAGATTTTGGGAGGAAGGGTGGGAACGTATAAGGAAATATCACCTTCCAAAAAACAATAGAGGGAGTCCACCTTCCAAACCAGAGGACCTCGGACTCTGGCACAAAATAGAAGTTGTCTGTTCATAGGGGAGGCAAATATATCTATTAGTGGATAATGTCCAGAAACACATACCTGTGAAGCATCCATTCATGGGATTGAGTTAAGGACCTGCTCAGAGTGTTCGCCACAATGTTTTGAACTGAGGGAATGTAAACTGCCTGAAGAGTCACTTGATACCGGACAGTAAGATCCCACGCCAGGAATGGAAACCGGCAGAGAAGATAAGATCCTGTTCCTCCCTGTTTGTTTACATACCACAACTCTGTGGTACTGTCTGTGAATACCTTGTCAGATCGTTGGGGGGGGGATGAAAAGCCTGAAGTAGCAATAGAAGAGCGCTCATCTCTTACACAGACGTGCTCTTCCTATTGAAGAAGCAAACACCCCCTGCACCTTTAGGGAGCCAAAAGCTGCTCTCCATCCCACATCTGAAACATCTGTGAACTGCTTTTGAGAGGGAAGAAGAGGATGAAATGGGAGCTATGGATTTAGAGACAACTACTGGATCCACCAGTGAAGCTTCTTTTTGAGACAAGGCAGAAAATGAGCTACAAATTCCAGGGGATGCACATATAGAAGCCAAACTGACTTCAGGAACCACTTGAAACTTTCTCATGGAAGCATAGGGATGGTGGAAGCCATGAATCCCAGAGCTCTCATAACCCCCCTGGCTGTAATAAGAGACCAGAGGAAGAGGAGTTTGAAAGGAGGAAATGAGTGTCAGGGTCTTGGAAGGAGGCAACGATGCCAGCATAGGCACCATCAGAATCCTGCACCCCAGAAAAACATGGTCCTGAGAAGGAGTCAGAAAAGACTTTTTGAAATTTATTGTGAATCCCAGACTTTGCAGAAGGGAAATGGCAAGATGAAGATTTTGCAACAGCATCTCTGTAGAGGATGCCTGAAACAGGTAGTCGTCTAAGTAAGAAAATACTTGGATCTCCTGAATCCTGCAAAAAGCAGTCACAGGAGCAAGGCATTTGGGGCAACAGAAAGGGCAAAGCAGAAAACTGAAAATACCAGGAAGCAAAAGAGAAAAAATAAAAACTTCCTGAAAACGGGATGGATCGGAATATGAAGATGAGCATCCTTGAGATCCAGAGACACTATGTAAGCCTGAGGAAGCAAAAGAGGGAACAAAGTATGAAGGGACAACATTCAAAAGGAGAGTACCTTCAGAAAAGGATTTAGATGAGAGAGGTGTCTAGAATTGGCCTCCAAGTACCCTCTTTTCTGGATAGTAGAAACATCCTGGAGTAAAACCCCCAACTCTTTTAGGACACGGGCACCTCTTGAATAGTACCCAGAGTTAAAAGGTGCCAGAGCACCTCTGGGAAGAAAAAGAGTTGTTCCCAAGGGTCTACTTCACGATGTCAAAAGCAGACAACATTGAAGCTGACATTGTCGGCACCACAACATCTAAAGCGCAAAACATTGTGCGGGTAAACGGAAATCTCTGTAGGGGAGATTTCTGTTTACCTCAATGTACTGCGGTCTCGGATTTGGAATATTTAAGTAAGGGGGGGGTATGTGGAGGGTGCAGGGGGGCTTGCCCCCTGCCTACACTAGTTAGTTTTTATTTTTGTTTGCTTCTTGTCTTTTAAGCGTTATTCAATGTTTTACTACATCAATCACTAGAGGTCAACCTTTAGTAATTCGATGTAGTAAGATTTCGATAATGTAATATAGACGTGTTCCCAAGGGGACAGAGGAACATCTATAAAAGGGGGAAGGGATTTCCAAACCATGAAATACCCCTGACAAATGGACAGGAGCACTGAGTAATCTGTAGCCAAACATGAACAGAGAGGGAGAGAAAGGCGAAGAGAAAGAGGAAAGTGGCTGCAAAGAATAGGATAGTCAAACAGCACCTGGTTTACCCAGAAAAGGAGAATTCTGAGGCACTGAAGTCTGAGTAGCCTTAGCAAAAGGAGCCTGCTTGCCACCCTTTTTGCCATTAGGAAGATGGAGAGATTGCCTGCAAACAAAGGCTGGCTTATTGTGGTAGTTTCTCTGAAATTTAGGCAAAGAAGAAACAAACAAGTTCCTTTAAAGCCTTGCTCTTGTCCCGAAGGGACTTAAGCATATCAGTAGCAGCTTCACCAAACAAGCGTTTATTAAGAGAAGCATCCATCAACCTAGCCTTAATATCATCAGGGAACGGCTGAAGCTGAAGTCAAGAATACCCCCTCATCACTGACCCAAAAGCAGCAGCCCTAGATGAAGCATCTGCTGCAGCATAACTATGCTTGATGGAATGACAAGCCACCTGGGAGGAAATCCCTAACAGCAAAAGAGCAGTAGTTTTATCCTCAGAGTCTGGAAGATCATAAATAACCTGACAAGCCTTGGAAAGGATAACCAACAAGTACCTGGACACACGGTCTGATAATTAACAGCCCTAAAAGCCAAGGTAGCAGAGGTGTAAACCTTCTTGCCTAGCCTTTCCATGGTCCTGCTCTCTATCAGACGGCAGTAACTTGGGAGAAGTAAGCAATTAAGAGAGCTTGTCGGAAGCTAGACACAATCAAGGAGTCAGTAGCAGGACACGTACAAAAACATTTACAGTCCCTCAGGCACTCTATAGAATCTATCAGGTTTCTTGGGAGCAGGGGGCCGAGAGTCTGGAGCCTTAGAAGCATTGGGAAATGCATCCAACAAGGCAGCCAAAACAGAAGGAACAGCAGAAGGTTTAGGAGAGTCCATCTGTAGCAACTCTGAGTATCTTTTATGCACCTCAGAGACCTGAGCACAGTCCCATTTAAAGAAGTCCATCATCCTGGAGACTGTGTCCCTAAAATAAATCTTTTCAAAGGGAGTATCAGGACTGGTAGATTCTTCTTCCTCTGATCCATAGTCCAAAGGAAAAGGAATCTTGAAAAGAGTAAGCAAGGGATTCCTCATCCTAACCCACCTCCATCTCAGAGGAATCCTGTTCCCTGGGTCTTTTTAGGGGAGTACAGGACTGGGGGGGGGTCTGGAACAGAAACTCCCTGAGGAGGTTTCAATGCCATCAAAGCACAAAACAAACACTGAGTGAAGGCCTGCCATTCATTCAGTGGATCCTTAGGAGCAGGAGAAATATGTTTAGTCTTTTGCTTTTTCTACAATGGGACATCTGCCTTATAAAATTTGGAAGGCTCTGACCCAGGATGGCATTCAATGATGACAGTAGAGACTTCTTCTGACTAATATCTTAGGAACACCACTAAACCCCTTGGAAATAATCAGCCGTGGTTCCCCCCGAGCATCTGAAATGGACATCTGCAAACCCTCCTTGGATGTGCTTAAAGTCAGATCCCTGCTGGCCTCTAACTAGGCTGACAGAGGAATTCAACGACAAAGCCAGGCAAACCTAAGGGCATTCACTCACCTCAGGAGAGATGTCTGGCAGAGGCTGAACAGCAGAAGATTCCAGCCTAGGCTTCTTGGCCTTCTTCTTCATGGACATGTGTCCCTCATAGCTGGAAGTACCCTCCATCATGTCTTTCGCAAGTAGTTTAAGATGCTAATTTTCAAGAGAAAGCACCAAAGAAGATACTCTACTATGAAAGGTTTTAGGTAAAAAAGCCTGACAAATGGAACAGGACATTGCAAAAAATACACTGTTCGTGGTGGTCTTTATGGGGAATCTGTCTCCCACACTGGTATTTATCCTCTTTGGAGGACATGAAACCCCATAAGCAATAATAAAAATTATACGTAAAAAAGAACCCTAATGGGGCACTTATCTGTAACACATAGGTGAACCAGCAATAGAACGGGTGTTCAGACCAACGATCAAACAATGGTGTTTGGACTGGTGGCAAAGAAGTTCTGAGGATGGTATGTCTGGACTTCACTTTTATGCCCTACACGATGTAAGCAGCATCGGCTAGGACATACAGTTTACCTTAATGCAACCTAAAGGTTTTTGTACACTGGCCAGATATCGGGCCGCCCTTGGCAAGGATCCCTAATGTAAAGAATATTGCAACAATGAAATAGAAAGACATCAGTTATGCAAATGAAATTGCATCAAAGGGATTACGTTATGAAAGTGAACAACACAGGGATGCCTTTTTTAGGGGTCTATGACAACAGATCTAATAGTAAAAAGATTGAATGGCTATAAGAATGAAAATGCTGTTCATAGAAAAGTACAGTTTTGTACCTACCATAAATGTAGATGTTAGAGTGCTCATACAGCTGCAGTCATAACAGATGGGTTATCCTGCCATCAGGCGGGTCCTCGGTCGGCCGAATTCCAAAGTCTAGGTCCGGCGTCGGTTGTCGTCACTTCTTCCCTGACGTCAGTGCGGCAGGGGTATAAAAGAGGCAGCCGACGCCATTTTCTTCAGTTTTTCTTGCCCCAGATGTCAGGTGCCCCCAGAAGGAAGGCAAACATAATGTTATGCAAAGATGCAATGTTGATAAATCAAAAACAGTAGTTGCAAGCAAATACACCATAAAAGAATACCCCAAAAAGGTTATATGAAAAAAGTTTGTCATAAGGCCTGTCCTAAGAGGGGATGGAGGGAGGGAAACCTGGACTGCAGCTGTATGAGCACTCTAACATCTACATTTATGGTAGGTACAACACTGTACTATGTTCATCGTGCATACAGCTGCAGTCATAACAAATGGGTAGAATCCCAAAGCTAAGTAAGGGTGGTAGGCACTAAGTGGAACTAGGAGGGGCTAGGATGCCCTGCAGGACTGCTGTGGCAAAGCCTGCTCTAGATTTTGAGTACAGTGGGAGGTGATAGTGCTTGGAGAAAGTGTGCACTGAACTCCAGGGTGGCTGCTTCCAAAATGTCCTTGGTAGGAACCCCCCTGAGGAAGGCTGCAGAGGTAGCTGTGGCTCTGATGGAGTCGGATCTGATGCATGCAGGCACAGTTTTTCCATGAAATGAGCAACAAAAGCGTATGCAGTGGGCTATCCATTTTGAAATTGTCTGTTTGGAAATCGCCTTTCCCTGAGCACCTGCAGCATAGGACACAAAGAGTTGCTCAGATTTCCTGAATGGCATTGTTCTGTCCAAATAGTAATGAAGTTGTCTGTGAATGCCCAAGGAATGTAGTAATCTTTCCCCTTTGTTTTGTGGATTAGGATAAAAGGTAGGTAAGTGGATAGTCTGATTCAAAGCTACACTGGATACTACCTTTGGCACAAAAAGGTAGGGTTGGTTCGTAAGGAAATTCTGTCCTGATGGAAAATGATGAATGGTTGCACAGCCATGAGGGCCTGTAGCTCCGAACCCTGTGTGCTGAGGTGATAGCCAGAAAGGCGGTTTTCCATGACAAGTACTGTAACTCTGTTGAAGATGCTGGCTCGAAGGGAGGAAAGGTCAGCTTTTCCAATACGAAGTTGAGATCCCAAGCAGGGACTGGTGGTTTCCTTGGGGGTTTTATATTCTTTGCCCCTCTGAGGAACTGCCTTAAGAGAGGGTGAGAGAATAAAGGAGGATCAGTGTTGTATTGTGCAGAAATGGCTGAAGCGTGGATCTTGATGGAGAAGGAAAGTCCATTGTTTAACATCTCAGCTAGGTACTGTAAAATTTGAGGTATATTTATTACCCAAGGATTCTGTCCCTTTTCTTGTTTCCAGGCACAAAATCGTTTCCATTTGGTGGAGTAGGCCTTTCTAGTAGAGGGTCTTCTGGCCTCCAAGATGACATCCTGCACCTCCTTGGAGAGGAGAAACTATTGGGAAATCAAGGAATTCTCCATGCAGCTAGATTTAGAGTTTTGAGATTGCTGTGAAGGGTTTTGTAGTTGTGCTGGGACAACAGAAGAGGGACTAGAGGCAGGATCCATGGTGGGGAATGTGTCAGGCTCTTCAGGAGCGGATACCAGTGTTGTCTTGGCCAGTCTGGAGTAATGAGAATCATTTTTGGCCTCTCTGCTCTGGCTTTTAATAGAACTTTGGGCAGCAGAGGAAGAGGCGGGAAGGCATAGGCTGTCAATGTTGCCCAATTGAAGGAAAGTGCGTCCACTTTCCAGGCCTGTGGATGATAGGTCCTTGAACAACATTTTTTCAACTGGCAATTTCTGTGGGTAGCAAAGAGATCTATGTCTGGCTGTCCCCATGCCAGAGTTATCTTTGTGAAAACTTGAGGATGCAACTTCCATTTGTGAGGATCTGTCATACTTCTGCTTAGGTTGTCTGCCAGTGTGCTTTCCTTCCCTGGCAGGAATTGTGCCTGTAGCTGAATCTGCAATTCCAATGCTGTGTTCCATAAGGTCATGGCTTGCCTGCACAGGGGGTATGAATGAGTTCCCCCCTGTTTATGTACCACATCACTGTGGTGTTGTCTGTCCTTATCAATAGCTGGCCTGGACGCAGTAGGTCTTTGAAGGTCATAATAGCCTTTTGCACGGCTAGCATTTCCTTTTGGTTGATGTGAAGGTGCTTCTCTTTTCGGGTCCATTTTCCCTGAATGCGCTGATCTGTCATGTGTGCTCCCCAGGCGTAGTCTGAGGCGTCTGTTGTGATGATTTGAGTTGCTTGAGGTACACAGAAAGGAAGACCTGTGTTTCTTTGGCAAGCTTGAGTCCACCACAAAAATTCCTTTTGAAGGTATGGAATGAGTGGTATAATTGTTTCCAAGCTGTGGCTGTGTTGAGACCATAGGTTTTTCAGGTACCACTGAAGTTTCCTCATATGCAGCTTTGCACATGGGATTAGTAGGATGCAAGATGCCATGAATCCCAGAGCCTGCAGGACTTTCCTTGCAGTTAGCATGGTGTAAGTTGCCATTTTTCTGAAGTATTGAGATAGTTGCCCTTGCTTGTCTGGCATGAGGTAGGCCATATGGGTGGTTGTATCCAAGCTGGCACCCAGGAAAATTATTTGTTGAGAGGGTATTAGTTTTGATTTCTTTTTGTTGACTGTGTATCCCAGGAAGTTCAACAGTTTCATTACAAACGCCAGGTGCTACAGTAGTATGTGTCCTTGCTGTCCGCTTGGATCAGGCAGTCATCCAGATATGGGTAGATTTGTATCCCTTGTAGTCTGCAGAAGGTGATTACTGATGCCAGGCATTTCGTAAACACTCTGGGCACAGTAGATAAGCCAAAGGGCAATGCAGGGAATTGGTAATGGGTTGAACCTGCAAAGAAATCTGAGGTATCTTCTGCAATCTTGTCTGATAGGGACATGCAGGTATGCCTCCTTGAGGTCCAATGTTACCAGCCAAGACTCCTTGCCCAGCATGGGAAGAAGCTGCTGTAATGTGAGCATCTTGAATTTTGGCACCTGTAGATATGTGTTTAGGATGGATAGGTCTAAGATAAGTCTCCAATCTTTGTCTTTCCTTGGTACCAGGAATAGTCTGGAATAAAACCCTTGACCTTGTTCTTTTGCAGGTACCTCTTGAATTGCTTTCATGTCCATGAGAGCTGAAACTTGTTTTTGTGCCTCTGCCCTTTGATTTTGTGGCAGGTTTGGCATGCCTCTCATTTTTGGAAGGGTGTGAAAGTGGAACCTGTAGCCTCTGTCTATAATGTCCAGAATCCATTTGTCTTTTGTAACAATATGCCAATTTTTTGAGAATAATGTCAGTTTTCCGCCCAAAGATGCTGCCATTAAAGCTTTGCTTGGCAGGTGTAGGGGGAAGTCATTGCGTCTGTTTTCTAAAAGACTGTGATCTATCTTCTCCACCTCTTGGGGTTGGTGCTTGCCATTGTCTAGCTCTGAAAGATCCTTGAGGTTGCCCTCTACCCCTTGGGCGCCTGTATCTGCCCCTTTGAGGTCTGCCCGTGGCTGGAAAAGACCAATTTTTTGAAGGCCAGTTTCTGCTGAAACGTGGAGGCTGTACCTGCAGGAAATCTTTCACTGTTTGCATTGATTTCGCTTTTTCCTCCATTTTCTTTAGCACCTCCTCAGCTTTAACACCAAACAATACATCTTTTTGAAGAGGTGCATCTAATAATTTAGCTTTGACATGATGTGGTAAGGTTTGCTCTTTGAGCCAAGCATGCCTACGTATAACAGACCCCGCAACAGCAGCTCTACATAAGGCCTCTAAAGCATCAAAACCACACTGCAAGGTATGTGTACCCACTTGCTCTGCACCATGCAACAAATCCTGCAACTCTTAAATCTGGTTGTGTCATCTTGCTTTTCAGCTGAGATATCAAAAACTGCTAATACTTTAACATATGGAACTGACAGTTTAATGCCCTCATGGTTGAAGTGGCAGAGGTGTACACCTTTTCCCCCCACCTTTCTAAAGCTCTGGAATCTCTCTCTGTAGGTAATGGGTTTTTAGCAGTAGAGGCCTTAATTCCCTTGGGACCCTGTGAAATTGGTTCTGGGTCAGCAGTATGGCTTTTATATAGGAACTGGTGGGAATCAGGAACCCGGTAATACCGGTCTGGTTTAACAGGAGCTGGAGGCAAAGAATCTGGATTAAGGCTGGCTTCTGTGTACACATCATCCAATATATCTAAAACAGGAGGGATAGCCAGAGGCCTATGCTGGGGGAGCAGAAGAAATTCCCTGAGCCTTTTCTTGGAATCTGAGTAATCTTGGCCTTCCCAATGAAAGTGTTCCCTCAATGTACGCAGGGTTTCCCCAAAAGAGAAGTCCTCGGGGGGGGGGGGGGACACCGAGGGAATAGACTCCTCTGCATCAGTGTCTTCGAATGGAGAATAGGCATAATTCTGGTCCTCAGATAGTTCTGAGGTAATAGAAGCTTGATCTGAGGAAGGGTAGTCTTCCTCTAATCTGGGCCTTTTGTCAGAGGGGGGTTGATCAAATCCTCAGCCATTTTAAGCATCTGTTTTTTAGGCATGGTGCCTTGAGAGGGGGTCTGAGGAACCTGTTTTTTGGTTTTCATGGCTGCTTTAGATTTAGTGAAGGCTTTAATAGAGAAGGAGGAAGGCCTGAAGACCCCTTGAGAAATGGCAGGCCTGTCTAAATTCTGAGTTTCCCCGCCAGGAGTGGCGTCGGGATCTGTAGTAGGAATGGGGGCAGAGGAGCCTGTGACCTCGGGTACTGAAGACACCGGTAATGCATTGTCATCGGTAGTCAGGGGCTGAGTAGGCACCTCGCTGAGTACCGGAAAACCGGTAGTCGGCCTTAGCGTCGTTTCAGTAGGTGGTGCGGCGTATGTCGGTCCTTATCTTTGCATTTTTTGCTCAAAACTGGAGTCAGAGTATCCGACGACATAATATAATTAAATTTTTTGCTGAAAAAGTGAAGGGCGAACTCCACCAAACGCTTAATAGTGCGTTTATTGAATCTAGCACAGAAACGGCAGGCCTAGACGTCGTGGTCTGGGCCTAAGCAAGGTATACAGGAGGAGTGGAAATCCTTATGCAGTACTTGCTTCCCACAAGAAATGCAATTATTAACTTTGTCTGACATCGATCTGAGGCAAGAAAAGTTTCCCCAACGGGGTACTTAGCTTTCAAGAAGACTTCGGCTGAAATACTTTCGTAAATCTCAGGAGCTGGCCGACCAGCACTTGCGAACTGCTTCTGCTTCAGGCACCGCGCGGCAAGAAAGACTGAAGAAAATGGCGTTGGCTGCCTCTTTTATACCCCTGCCACACTGACGTCAGGGAAGAAGCGACGACAACAGACGCCGGACCTAGACTTTGGAATTCGGCCGACCGAGGACCCGTCTGACGGCAGGATAACCCATCTGTTATGACTGCAGCTGTATGCACGATGAACATTCCGTTTTGTGGGGGCTGTGCCCCCCCCCCAAATATATATACCTACTCCCAAGATTGTATTATAGTGAGGAAACAGCAAATTTTCCAATTTTCACTGTACCGTGATCTCAGAAAACGGATTTCTATGAACGGCATTTTCATTCTTACAGTCGTTCCATCTTTTTACTATTCGATCTGTTGTCATAGACCACTTTTATGTCCAATTGTTGCCTATAATGGTGATGGAGGCTTTGACTGGAAGCCTAAAAGCAGCAAGAAAATGTTTCAGTCTTTCTTCAGAAAATTGTGTTGTTACTGACTGCTAAAGCTGGATGTTAGAGGCAATAGCAGAGCAGTTTAACGTCTTTTTCAGAATCATGTTTAAAGCATCACCCTTCCCAAAAATGGCTACAGTTTGAATATATGGAAATAAGAGAGAATTAAGTCTCATTAAAAGCCAAGCAAAAACTAAGTATTTTGCAATGAAGCTTGAAAATAAGTGAAGGAGGGAAAACCATTGTACTAGCATAGTCACACAGACAATTGTAGCTATCAAAGGCTGAATGGGCCTGTAATTCTGTGTTTCATTCCACCAGTAAAAGTACTACTGGGATCATCCCTGTGAAAAGGCATACATGTCTAACGGGATTAAAACAGGGGGATGAGACCTTGGGGACTTTCTAAGAATAGGGTTAGCAGTATTCCAGACTGCACTCAAAGGAAAGATGGACAGTAGCACGTGACTGCAACTTCTAATGGAAAAGGAGGTAAGATGCATTTAGACCGACGAATGTGTGTACAAACGGAAATGTCTGACAGATGGTATGGACAGAACGAGGGTGGAGAGAAGGCTAAGATTTGAAAGCTGCCAGATATGAAGAGTGAGTGGAAAGAGAAATGTATATAATACAGATGGAATGGACAGAGAAGGAAAATGAGGACAAGTGGGGGGTTGTGTGTTATGAGCCATAACAGAAGTATTTCAGGGAGTGTGTGTGATCTGATGACAAGATGGTCGGCAGAGAAGAAAGGAACTCAACAGAAGTAATAAATATGCCAAGGTGAATGAGAAAAAGTGAGGTTATATAGAGATTATGGGTAAGAGTATGAAGAAACATCCCATCAGGGAAAAAGAGAATGGAGCATGAAATTACATAGCCTTTTTGCTAAATAATGGTGTGCAAACCAAAATCTTCTGGGGAGGCAAAACTTACCTTGCAAGTATTGTAAAGATGGTTCTCAACTCAAAAAAGGTTAAGAAAACATAAAACAAGAGGAGGAGGAATGTTGGATGTGTAACTGAACATGTGGGGCAATATCATATGACATAGAAATGTGAGAGGGAGGCAGCGTTATAAAAAGTTGAAAGTACAATATCATTTTTTTGTCTCATTTTGGAGGCAATAATACCAGTACAGCAGAAAGCAAGGATGATGAAGTTCTAGGAGGTTTGTTAAGAAATGTACTGGTTTTGGTTTTGAACAGAGCAAGGGGGCAAAGTGTTTTTGATAAATCACTGAGATGTTGGAGCAGCACTAAAGAGACAGATATGACGTCACAGATTTGAAGGGGTTGTTTTATTCACACAGAGGGAATGGTGATGGTGGCACACAGTTAGGCAATATGCAGACAACAGTGCAAACTGTGGCAGGTGGTATCTAAAGCATTGCAAAAAGTACTTAAATACAAATCATGCAGTGAAAATGACTAAATGAAAAGAATGGGAAAGAGTGTAAGATCAGAACACCTGAAAAGCCAAATGTCAGTCTCAGTATCAGAGCAATACAAGAAAACAAGGAGTAGAGAGAATGTGGTAGATGGCTAGAATAACCTTTACAATATGTGATACATTACGAAGTAAAATACTTAAGAGAAACAATTCCAAGAGGGAGGAGAAGCTTTAGAGGGCTACATACAATAATCAGAGTAGGTGGATAGCAGATCTCTCAACTATCCCTGTTGTGGAGAACATTCCTGTTTTCAGGCCTGACTTATCCTTGTACAGGATGTCCCTATTTTTGGAGGCATGTCCCTATTTTCAGGCTAGGTTTACCCCTTCACACAATTTTCTGAGTTTTGCAATACAGTTAATTAAAAATCTTCATATTTTACACTGTCTGATATTTTTCCATTATTTTTGTCACACTGTTTTTTAGTATGCTTTCTAAGTAATACCCCACATTCTTACTGGAAGCGAGAACAGTTATGTGATATTTGGTATTCAAATTTTATGCTAATTAGATGTACACATTTTCAGCTGTCTGTCCCTATTTTTCATAGGTAGGTACTAGGCTATCTGCCCGAAGGCATTTATAAGCCTAGCCAGAATGTGTCGGCTTTCGCCGCCCCCTTAGATTAGTTCCCTGTGCCACTGAAGTGATCCCCGAGGTAAACTGTTTCCCATCCACTCGTCAAAATTTCTTTTGAAGAGTGTTAGCAAGGAGCTCTGCCTAATATAGATTGGGATCTTGTTCCAAAGCATGGGAAGTATCTGGGACAGGAATCTATCCCTCCAGCACGTCCTACTTATTGTTGTGGTGAGGTTGAGATCCCCAGAGAGTGTGTGGCTCGCTAGGATAAGGTTTTCTTTAGGTGGAGCATGTCCATCAATTCTGGGTTGGACATGGCCTTGTATGTCAGGCAGAGATCACCTCCGAGTAGGTGGTATGCAACCAAGTACAGCTGTAATTTCTTCAGTCGAGCTGCATATGGCATCTGTTTGAGGCCAGTGATCCTCTTGGTGAGGTAGTTCTGTGGTCTTTCCAGCTGTTGCAGGTGTCTTGTAAGGTACATCCCAAATGGGGCATTGTACTCTATGATGGGTCTGATGAGTGATGAGTAGAGGGGCACAATGACCTCTTTTGATCTGGATGTTAACCCTTTTGTGATTAGGTGGGCCACGTAGAAGGATTTTCTAACCACTTTGGCAATGTGATTATCAAAGGTGAGATTACTGTCTACTTGGGTCCCCAGATCCCTTATTACATCTTCCGTATTTAGGGGACTACCACCTATGTGGTAGTTTGTGGGTACTTTGTTTTTTCCAATGGGGATGACAATGCACTTTTTGGCATTTAGCTTGAGGCCATGGTTTTGACACCAGGTATCCATCTCCGTGAGACCCTTTTGGAGGATGTCTGTGTCAGCCAGAGAGTCAAAATTATAGCCCCTAGTTTGCAGTCGTCTGCAAACTTGGTCAGCCATAGTCCTCCTGTGCTTGCCTGTACCTCTGAGAAGTATATGCCAAACAGGAGGGGTCCTAGGACTGAGCCCTGGGGAACTCGATTTAGAGTCGGACCTAGCTACTGCAACTCTCACCATGTGGGTTCTGTCCATGAGCCAGTTGGCAACCCATCTTGTGACGTAGGGGTTTATGTTCAGGCTGGTGAGCTTGTCTATAATACCAGAAAGGGGAATGGTGTCGAAGACCTTTGCGAGGTCTAGGTAGGCTGTGTGTACCACTTTTCCGTCATCTATAGCCTTGGTAACTGTCTCAAAGAAGTCCACCAGGTTTAGAAGGCATGATCTGCCCTTAACATAGGCAAACTGGGTTGGGTCCAGTGTTTGGAGGTTCCCAATGTCTCTGTTAATGAGTTCCATGATGATGTGCTCTATAGCCTTGCAGACCAAGCTAGTCAGGCTTATAGGGCGATAGTTCCAGGGATCTGTTGTGGCTCCACCTTTGTGAAGTGGAATAACCGCTGCTGTGCGCCATTCTATGGGTACGCAGCCTGTGGAGAGGCCGAGTTTGAACAATATGTTTAGGTGAGGGGTTAGTTCGTCTTTGAGCTCGTGTAGGACGCAGCCTGGGACACTGTCCGGTCCCATTGATGCTGTGTTTTTGGCTTTGGAGAGGGCTGTTTTAACCTGAGTGTCTGTGATTTCAGGGACTCTACATTCTTCAAGTATGGTTATGGTTCCTCTTGGGGGTGAAGTTTGCGCTGAACTTGTCTGCCAAGATATTGGCGATATTAGTTGGTTCAGTGTATTTTGTGCCATTCTGCACTAACTCCGAGCAGATATGAGCATTGCCACTTAGATTATTGACATAGCTAAAGAATGCCTTGTGGTTATCTTTGGAGTCCTTGGCAATTTTTCTTTCAAAGCTTGCCTTAGATGATTTTATGAGGGATCGTAGTTTCTTGCTGATACTGATCAGGGATGTCTTCCCTTCTTGGAATTTTCTCTTTTCTGTACTAGTTTCCTCCTTCTATTGTGTAGATTGTTTATGGCAGGAGTCCACCAGACTGCTTTCCTTTTCTTGGAGGAGTGAGTCTTGGTTTTGTTTGGGATGGCATGATCCACACATTCTTGTAGGTGCCCGTAGAATGCATTAGTAAAGGATTTTGCAGCTTGGACAGTGTTATCCTTCAGGATGGGGGCTTTTGAAACTTTCCACTTCGGTCTTAAGTAACGTGAAGTTTGCTTTTGAAATGTTTTTCACGGTGGTTTTCTTGTCCGGGGCTGGGGGCGGAATGTGGATATTGAAACTGATTTGTTTATGGTCAGATCTAACCAGTGAGGGGTTGACCTCCGGTGTGGAACACTGGTCACCCATGTTGGGGATGACCAGGTCCAATATGTTGTCACCTCTGGTGGGAGTGTTGACCAGTTAAACCAGGGCACTTGAGTTTATAAATTCTAGGAAATGTTGGGCAAGGGAGTTGGTACTTGAGTAGTTCTCCCAGTTAATGTTTGGATAATTGAAATCACCCAATATTAGGGTGTTTGATGGGACCTTTATGTTTCCCAGTGTTTCCAGAAATGTGGAATGGGGATCCTGGGACATGGTGGGTGATTTGTAGCAAGCTACAATTTGAATTCCAGTTTTGCCCATTGTTAGTTGCATGTGGATGATCTCTGAAGCATCGTGCTATGCCACTAACCTGGAGGTGTGGGTATCCTTGATGAATATGGATACGCCCCCGCCTTTTGTATTTCGGTTTGGGTTCTGTGGCCGAAATGTATGGTATGAGATATAGCCTGGTAGTGCTGGGGTGCTCTCTGGAGCCTTAAACCAAGTTTCTGTTACTGCACATATATCGATTTTCTCCATACTGAGGAGTGCCTAGAGTGCGTGCATTTTGAAGTTCAGACTTCTGGCACTGAGTAGCATTACCCTCAGTTTTTTGTTACTTGTGCTAGTTACGGCGGTGGGTTTGTCCTTTGAGCTTTGCCTAAAAAAGGCACTATGGGTGTGCCAAGAGCCTTGGCCAGTATTCAAAAGCCTAAGGGTGACAGGTGCAAACCGTCTCTAGCGAAGCAGTGTGGCTTGTCGAGCATGTCATCCCAGGCGGACAGACACTGGATCCCCTTTGAATGACACCAGAAACTTAGCCAATTGTTGAAATTGAGAATTTTTTCTTTGTACCGTGATATCATTCTTGGTGAGGGCAGGATGCTACTCGGGGTCAGGTTCATACCGGCCTGGGCTATGTGATCAGAGAGCTCTTCCATGTCACTTTTCATGTAGTCCAAAGAGGTATGGCTCAGGTCATTCACAACAACGTGGACAATGACAGTCATATTTGTACTTGTTCTGTAGTGACCTGAGTGCTTGTGTTATGTGGTGAATCCTGGCACCTGACAGGCAGCTGACAGTAATCATCTCCTTATTCAGCCTAGTGAGTGGGACGTCAGTGTGCCTGACTATAGAGTCACCTATTACTAGTATGTTGGGTATGTTATTTTGCCTCAAGGGCTGTGATTGCATGGCACACTGGTTTTGTGAAGTATGTGCTTCATGGTTTGTGTTGGGGGGGTGGAGGTTGCTTGGATGTTTGCTTTGGAGGTCTCTGTTGGTTTTGCAGATTTTTATTTAGAGCATCCAATTATGTTTTCATGTATTTATGTGTTTTTTTCCAGTGCTGTTTTAATGGGTTTATGTGAGACTGGTGGTGTGATGAAAGTATTTCCCTTCTCCTCTTGACTGTCTGATCCAGTCTTGGGTTAAGAGAGCTTAGCCTCCAGTTTGGCCGTATAATTGCATCTCTCGCATGTATTAGTGTTTGGTGGTAGGAGGAGGGGGTTTTTGTCTGTGTACATGAGGCAGTTGTAACATTGCCTCAAAATGCCCAGATTCACCAGTTGGACTGGAGAGTACACCTGACACTGCCCTTTGGACATGCCTGGATAGGTACAGTAAACTATTACTGGATGGCTGGTAAGGTCAAATAGAGAGCTTTGTCCTTCTGTACAGTACAGGAGGGTCTACTGCTAGGGTTTATAAGTGCTCGCTATAAGTTTTGAGTAAGTGCCAGGCTGAGAAATGAGTGGTTTGAGTGCTTAAGTTGAAAGTTTGTCTACTTCCAAGGGAAAAATTGAAGAGAAGACTTTGTGAAGCCGGGGATAGTTTTACCCCAGCTAACCAGCGCTGCCAAGAGCACAAAACCAGGAAAATATGGTATTTATAGCAGGGAAATGAAAGAGATAGAAATTAGCCCAAAATGGCCAATAAAAGGGCCTTTGTTCCTATTTTCAGGGTCTGTAGGATGATAGATATGGTGGATAGTAAAAGTATTCTTCTGCTGTCAAAAGTATGGAAATATATATATATATATATATATATATATATATATAGGGAAACCCTTAAGTACCAAAATCAGTTATATATGCAAAATACCCAGCTCTGTATTTTATGCACCCTTATATAGCTACTACCTACTTAAACACCACAAACGTTGCAGTTCATATATATTTTTTTAAGAACCAATCCTGCTGAAAACTATGCCTTTGCAAAGATTTAATAAATGTAGCAAGGTAGACTCCATTTCAGAAGCCATACTCCTGTAATAATAATATAACATATGTACACACTACCTATCTATATATCCGCAAACAAGTCATCTGCATGTCAGGGTATATACAAAAACAGGATGTAAACCTGCATCGCAGAATATCACAGCTCAACTAAAAGGGAAGCATTTGAAACTGCAGTTCTTTTGTTTAAGAGGAAGTTTGATATTACAATCTGATACCGCATTGCAACTTGCTAGCTTACACTTTCTGTGCAGTTATTACTATTTTTCACTACCATTACTTGTGATATTCACTCAGTTTGTCAGCTTTGACAAACTGTTTTTCTTTAAAGAAACAGTCACGAAAAACTTTCACACATGTTCATCTACATAGACAATATTAATTAAAAATGCAATAAGTAACGAAACTGCAGTGTTACCCTGATCAAAGTTGAGCTTATTGGATGCAAAATCTTCTAGTCCTTTGATATCTGCAAGTTCTCTGTTTTCATAGGAGTCATTCAAAGCACTCAGGGTTACATCTGTCAAGACAAATACCAAATAATTCCAGGGATAAGTCATTACCAAAAACAAAGAAAGCCATGCAAAAATTAAGTCATCATCTTGGTCTCATCAGTAACTGTCCAACTATTAAAACCACAACCAGGCAAAATAAATGAACAATTCTTCTAATTAGTGAGTTACAAATCTGCACAAGTTAAATGCAGTGAAAACTAGGCTGTCCTTTAATGTTTACATCATATGCCTTAATGTCCTTAATCACTTGCAGCATATTCAGACACTTGAAAGAGATGGACAGGTCCAAGATGAAGTGTGTGCTACTAACAATGTATGCAGAGGTCACACAAAGGTTTTACTGGGTGTATAGAAATAATTGTGTAGGAAGTTAGCATAACAGTTGATGTTTGAGGAGATCACTATTGCAGCAATTATGGCTACTGGAAGATGGCCATAGGCATCCCATCCTCATGCATCGGGCTCAGCTTCCAGAGCTATTCTCCCATTGGATGAAAGAAAACTCCCAGTATAAAGCCGGTCGGTGTCTGCCTTTGTGATGTTAGAGTCTTCTTGAACACAAGGAATAAAGAGAAGCCTTTTATTCATTTATTCATGTTTTAACAAGGTGGATGGACTGGTCCAAGGACTTATTCAGCTACAACTTGAGCCAAATGCCAGTCTCAGTATAGAGGCATAAATAAACTGAAACATGAGAGCTACACTGACAATGCAATTAACAGTATACAGAAACAATGTGCAAAAGCAGTACAGTGAATAATTTAAGTACTGTAATGCAATGTCTAATAAGTTATTAATAGTAACTCAAAAGATATTAGTAGCTAGTCTGTAAAGTGATAAGCTTCTATGTCATATGATCATGGGAGGTTACTAGGCTATCGACCCCAAGGTCATTTCAAGCCTAGTCAATTCATCCCAATGTAATACCATAGATACTCTAGTCAATAACCAAGATTTATTTAGTAATGTAACATACAAAGCCTGACAGGAAATCATAAAACCTAGTACAGCCAAGGGAGGGCTACAGAAAGCAAATGCAAAGGGAAATAAGGTCCCAACCTGCTAAGGAAGGAGAGAGAGAGACAAAAGTAACTAGCCTCCCTAAATAACTACCTAAAGTTGAGCAGATCCAATGCCCTAAACAAAGGGAGAAGGTAAATGTATAAGATACCCCCAGCCAACTCAGAATGCCCATAACACAGGAGGAAGGGGATGCCATACCACATGAGATGGTGGGAGATATGTAGTACTGTAACAGTGATCTTCTCAAACATCAACTATTATGTTAACTTTCTAGAAAATACACTATGTTTCTTGTTAGATCATTATAACAGTAGTCAGATACTGGGGTGATTCCCTGAGTTTCAGGACGATGGGAGGGGAGTGGTCCGAAAACAGGAACTGGTTTGTAACATGCCGTCTACAATGGCTGCAGCAAACCCTTCTCTGGCCCTGGAGTCAATGGTAAGACTAAGTTCTGGGAATGTGTGAATAGATGTCTATGTGGGTGCTTCCAGAATGGCATGGGTAGTTATTCCCCTTAAAACATGCCATAACTGTAACAGTGGCCCTGGTACTGTGACACTTGACTGTAAATTTCAGGAGTAGCAAAACTATATACAATGTGCTTGGCATTTAAATATAATCCATTTCAAAACTGCCTCAACCCCACTGTTAAGAACTGGCTAGATTTTTTTTCTGGTACTCTTTACCCTGTGTGGATAGTATCCTATCTATACACATCTAAGAAATGTAAAATTCTTTCCCCTTTGTTTTGTGGATTAGGAAAAAGCACAGGTAACTGGGCAGTCTGATTAAAAAGAACTCAGTCACAACTTTAACCATTAGGGATTAGTTCTTATGCTCAACCTATCGCTGTGAAAGAACAGAAAGGATTCCTTGCACAATAGTGCCTAGAGTTCAAATACTTGGCTGGCTGAGATGACAACAAGCCATGTCAGGCACTTCTTGCGAGTTGTGGCTTCTGGTGTAAAAGGAACTTGAAAAAGCGTTTAGAAGGCAACCATTTGAAATGTCAGGACCTGCTAGACTGAGTCCCAAAATGTAGAGACTAAATGGCCGAAAGACTGGACTTGCATTTAATAAGTCTGAGATGCCATTTCACAGAATATTCCCTTTTCTCTGAGGTATGTCAATCTCAGAGTTGATATACATAAGTTTGAGTAGTGGTGGTGGGCTTGCCACTATATGGAGGTGCAGGGGGTGTTTGACCACCTTGCAGAAAAGAAGTTTTAAGGAGAAGAGATTTTCGAGTTTCACTCTTCTCCTATGATTTTGGTCTTTTTTTTGGCACTCAGTATTTTGTGTGCCAACATTTCAACAGGAAGACCTACTGAAGAAAAAATTGAAATCTTAGTGGGTTGCGACCCTCTTTTTGGGTGATCTTCAATGTAGCACTTCTTTAAGTAACTGCTTCACTGCCCTAAGAGAAGCCACTGGTGGATCCTAGCTGTAAAGTCCATGCGAAACCTGTAAAAAAAAAAAAGCTAAGATAGTGAAGGATCAGGATCAATGGTGCAGTGATGGGGTTCTGTCTTGATTGGCACCAGTTCAAAAATCTCTTCCATTTAAACATATAGGATTTCTGAGTGGCAGGCTCTCTCACCTTCTTAATATAAAACAATGTCCTATGTATAATTTGTTTATTAGCATTTGCTTACCAGGATAATCTGACTGGGCAGGAAGGCCCTTCAGCCAAGGCCTGGAGAGAAAAAGTCCACACTACATACCATACATTAATTTTATAAAACAATACAGTAAGAAAGAGGAGTATATATCTAATAAAAACTGTCAGTTAATGGTTAGAAAACAAAATATACATGTTACACCAATGGGCCCTAACTATTAAACTGAGACAAGTAAAATACCTTGAACATTAAAAATAGCCAAGTATAAGATTTTCAGTACACAAAAATGCAAGAGGCCTAAAATCAGCAACGAGAGAAAAAGTGAGGTGTGAGCAATCAACAGCAAATAAACAGAGCAACTATAGTACAGTGTCCATTATTAACATTCATTTTTAGGTTTTGTCTTGTATGCATCATTCATAGATGCATACATATATACAAATGTTTCAAGCACGGGCATTAATGCCCTTCTAGCTTGCCAATATACCAAACACTTGTTCCCATAATAAATGTCCAGGCTGTTCTTAAAAATATCTAAACTAGTACTTACTTTAATGTAATTTGGTACTCTGTTCCAAGCATAAGCTACTCTTGTCAGTGAACAAATTAGTACACTTCTCATTCCTATAGAATCTTCTACATAGGTTATCTGATGATTCTCTAGTACATTTTGATAACCCCAAACATTCCCAGAGGTAATTGTCCCTAAATGCCCTGTATACCTGAATAAGATCTCCTCTTAAATATCTGTAAGACGCTGTACAAGTTCAGATATTTTAATGTTTCATAACTTAAATTTTCACATCCATGGATGCCCTTACTACATTTCCGCTGTACTCTTTCCAGTTTATTCATGCTTGTTTTCCTATAGGGTTTCCATATTGTTATTCCATACTCAAGTTTGGGTCTAATGTAAACAATGGCTTCATTATGTTTGATTTCCGAGACTTTATAAATATTTTAAAAAAACTATAGTTATATTTAGCCAACTGGTTGATACGATTAGAAAAACTCATAGCTGAATCTACCCATGTCCTTAAATGAGTCTACAGTTTCACTGTGTGCTGTATTAAATATTCACCTTTCAGTTTATGTCTCCCAAATCTCATATGCTTAGTTTTTGATGCATTTATCAACCTATTCTTCTCCGTGCCCAAATGGTCAATTTAGTGAAATTATTTTGCAAGCATGCCTTATCTGTAACACTTGTAATCAGTATACCAAATTTCAGGTAGTCAGCATATAGACTGTAGAACACCTCAGATGAAAAAGTAAGGTCTGAAAGATACAATCTAAACAAGTAAGGGCCTAGGACAGAGCCCTGTAGAAGACCTTGACTGTAACCAAGGATTTCACCTGTCCAGTTGGTGTGCGATACTTGCCATGTCCTATTTGTAAGCCATGCAGCTATCCATCTTATCAACAGTACATCAATATCTAGTGGTACTAATTTATTGATCAGTACTTTGTGCATCACCCTCTCAAATGCTGGTTAAATCTATATAAAATCACATCACAATTTTTCATTCATAGCTATTATATTGTTATAGAACATCATGTTACAGGTGGTAATAGATCTATTTTCAACATATGCATGCTGATATATGGTTTCAAGTCCCAACCTATCCAGTTCTGCCAATAACTTCTCCAGTATTTTTCCACAACATGAAAGTAGACTTAAGGGTCTATATGATTCTGGGTTTGTCCTACTCCCCTTTCCCTTAAAGGCAGGTTTAATAAGTGCATGTCTCCAATCTTGAGGAATCTCCCCATATAATATGACCTAGTGAATAATAGATACAATGGTAGTGTAAGTTCTTGCTGAGATGTTCTCAGGCCATTGTTACTTATTCCATCTCCTCAATGCACTTAGTTTGGATCCAGTTTGCACAGTTCATTTTCAATATAATCTAATTTGATTCCAGTATCTGGGGTTACCTGGATGTCACTAGGGCAACTTACTACCCCGCCTTTTGTGGAGCCAAACTGTTTTGCATAAGATTTTGTAAAAATATCTATAATCTGTTGTCTGAGAATAAATTTTAGAATCTGCACACAGTTTATCAATTTGTGTATCTTTTCTCCTTACACATCTTGTGTACCTATAAAAAAGGTTTCCTATTATGTTCAATATCTTTTACACAAAATTTCTTCAAATTTTTCTTGATCTTGTCTAACACTCTGCTTAATCTGTTTGCCCAGCTTATTTCAGTTTTCAGAGGTGTAGTTCGACCTCTTCCATTTCTTATATTTTTTGTCTCTCACCTTAATCCGGTATCTTGTTCTTATGAAATATTCCCCCCTGATGTTGCGTGCCTAGCTCCTTATGTTAAACATTTTTTTGACTTTTTGCACTCCATTTCTCTTTCAAAACTTTCCACATTCCATCTGCAGTTTTTCCACTGAACACCTCACTCCAGTTAGTTTTATACAGTCACTGTTTTGCTTCCCTATAATCTGTAATTAACGTTCTGTGCATTGGCTTAGATTTCAGTTTGACAGAATTTTCTCGTAACAAATTAATCTTAACCCCATGATCACTGCATATCAACGGTGGTAAAACTTGACTTGAAGTTACAGTAATTTCTTTGGGAACACAAATATCTAGCATATTCTGTCCCCTGGTATGTTGTTTTACAATCTAAAGCATTTGTTGTTCCTGAACATACTCTGTGGATAATTTCTTTACCGACGTTGTTGAATCAATATTATTCCAGTCTGTTTCTGGTAAATTTAAGTCCCCAGCTAATATTATTCTTCCCTCCTGTGTTTCATGCAAGAAATATATGAATTCCTCTAGGTCATCCGCACTTGACTTTGGTGGTCTATACACTCCAACAATTGTTATATGAGTAATATCTTTGGTAAAGATGTGGCAAGAGGGATGCAAGGAGTAACTTAAAGGTACAGAGGAATGATAAGTAGTAGATGGTGAAGTACAGAAAAATGGCAGTAAAAAGATGCAGCTATACTGAGATGAAAGACAGAAGAACCTATTGGAAGAGATAGCTTAATGGAGGGGTTTAAACAAAAGGTATGGGAGGGGTGGGTGAACTAAAAGAGGGCAACTAAAGAATTTTTTTTTAACTAGAAACATCTTTATTAAATTGGCAATCATACATTTGTATAAATGAAAACAAACTATACTGACAATTTTAATTGCAAATATACATCAAAACATTTTTAAACAAGAAATATATTTAGTAAATTATCATGTATGACATAGGCAATCATAAATTTATATAAATGAAAACATACCATATTGACATAATTTTAGTTGCAAACAGTATACATCACAAACCGTATTGACATAATTTAACTGCAAACATTATACATCACTTATCTGTCCAGTTGATGTCAGACATTACATAGCTCATTCAAATCTTACCTTCTTTTAAACTTCATTCCTCCTCTGCATGTATTGTCCCCCACAATTCCCATTTTTTTTCTATGTAATTTGCTCCTACCCTTTTCTAAAGTACCCAAATTGCCATCTCAGTTACTATATCCATTACTTCTAGAACAGTTGGTTTAGACTTTGATTTCCATTTTCTAGTAATTGCTTTTTTGTCAGCCACAATAATTAGACTCAGCAAGGCCTTACTATGTCTAGACAGTTCCATATCATAGCTCAAAAAAAGGATTTGCTTAGTTACACCAATTCTACCATATATTAACATTTGCCAGTCCCTCTAAATAATTCTCATTACTTTTTAACCACATCTCTCTCTTATTTCCACCCTATTTTTAAACACCACTTTAATTTTATCCCATTCCCCAGCTATATTTTCAGAAGAAATTCTTCTCTAATAACTCCTGAATAATGCTCACTATCCATTCTTTAAATTCCTCTTAACAGATAGGTGAGAAAGCACCAGTATCTCATTTTTATTTCATTACCCTGCTTTTTATTTTAGTTATTACTGGTACATGATCTGAAATAGTTAATGGATGTGTATCAAAACTTTCAGTTAATGAACATGTTCCTGTGAAATGTAAATTCTATCTAGGCTAGTCCAGTTTTTGTATCTTGGTGAATAATAATTTACGCCTAGCTCCTACTATTGAATTCACATCTTCTGTGCCAAATAACTTCATAGTTTTCTTCAAAAAATCTACCCTCCTTTGTTATATTTTCCCTTCTGGGGTCCCCCAAACACATCTTCACTGCTGTAAATCAAATTCCGGTCCCCACCTACAAGTAAAATTCCCTGCTGAAAGCAGATTATTTCTTCCAGAATTTTCTTAGTATAGTAGTTTTAGGTGGAATATAAATGCACGCCAGTGTAATGCTCCTCCCTTGATAGTAGTCCCTTAGTACTACAAACCTATTATCTTTCTTATCCTCTTCTCTCACTACTGGAGCTCCTCTTGTAATTAATGCAAGTCCTCTTGTTTTCCTTTGGCCCAGGTATTCTGCTGAATAACCATCCTAAAAACCTTTATCAAATTCATATGTTATTTTCAAATGTGTCTCCTGTAGCATAGCTATTTGTAATTTACATGTTTTAATATTACTCACTGCTCTTTCTTTTTTGTAGATATCTGTGAGACTACTTACATTTAAAGATAATATAGAAAGCATCATGTTAAAAAGCAATTATTCTCGCCTTTTGTGTGTAACTGCTTTTTGCATTTGTGTTACATATATATTATATACTGTTTGGCAGGTTAATCTTTTGTACAGCCATTAGTTGTCATATCAATTTCAGCCTATGTCACATCTTACAAAACTTTGTTTTACTGAAAGCCCTCGAACAAAAAACAAATACACCTCCAATACCACCCCTAAAACCTATTAACTTAATTCTAACAAAACTATGTTTATTTTCAAATATTGAAGTTTTAATCTCCTAAAAGAAACAGTTGTCCCAAACTGACAGCCACACTCAAACTTGGGTTAACCTAAAAGGAAGGTTATCCATACTAAGACGCATGGTATAGCCTTGTGCTTCTACTAAGTGCTGTCTGGTTTTGCCTTATCTGTATTTCTCTCCCAGATTGGGAAAACACTTGAATGGTTTCAGAAAATATCTCCTAGCCACTGAAAGAAAGTAGTATTCTGTTTTTAATGCTCTTTATCAGACTGTCTCCATGGAGATACAAAAAACAGAGTTTTACTTCTACAAGCATTTATTTGCTAGAGGAAAGCTTTATTATATTCAGTGTTTTTTTTGTTTTTGTTTATTTGCTTTCTCTTAAAACGTGTTACTAGATCAAGCCATGGACCTTAATGAAGTCATTCCCATATGCAAGACTGATAAAAACACAATGTTTTCTTGTATCGTGCTCTTTTAACCAGACTTTTTTTTTTACACTGCAGTGCCTACGTTTCTTAAAATTGAACAAGGAGAAAGAGAAGGAAAAAAAAGTACAGTTTTGTACCTACCCATAAGAGGTAAGGAGGCTGGCAAATCATAAAGAAGCAGGAGCTGACAACATGCCTTGCAAAAAAGTGCTGGCAAAACCAGCCCCCTAGACTTAGAGTAGATATAGGAAGGTGATAATGCTTAGAGATGCACTGAACTCCAAGTGAGTAGGAGCTCTACGGGGGGGTCTTATTTTTTCCTCCTCTAAAACTGTTGAAACAAAGGATGCAAAAATATAATGGTGTCACAATCAGTGAGCTGAGATTGATGCATGCAGCTTAAATGAAATGAAATGGAAGAAGGACAGACCCTTGTCCAGTAGTACACATGAAGGTTTGTCCAACTGAAAGACAGAGCATCCACTTTCCAAGCACAGGCATCTGTTTACTTTAGTATTCCCATTACACTTGAAAATGAGAAAACTTTATAGCATGCAGATTATATCATACATTATAAAAATAATGCAATTAAGAACAACATTTTGTTTTACTTAACAGTTAACTCTCTCCCTCCTCTCCCCCTCTCCTAAGTGTTCTTTAGACAATGACATGGAGGGCATATGCTTTAGAGTCGCATACAACTTGAACAAAGTAAAAAAAATCCACTATATCCAGGTTTTTCTTGTTATGTCATATTTCACAAATATAATTCATGCTTTGTAATCCCACATGTTAGTTTGAGTTGCTGGTGTTATTCCTGTTTATCTCCATCTTCCAAATCCAGTCTCTGCTTCATTTTCAATATACTCTTGGTTCTTATAGTCAACCCTTGTGTGTTTCCTCTCTGTCTCGCTCAAGCATTTTCTGTTGAAACATTGGAAAAGGTTTCACGGCCACACTTTCTCTGTGGTCTATTATCAGAAGAACAAGAAGCAGAATCTCCTTCTGTTTCACAGGTAATTTTTTGTTGGATAAACTTTTGTATTTCCTCCTCAGCATGTTCTGCATCAAAAAATATTTTGTCCCACCACGAAAGAATATTCTGAAGATCGCTGGGTATAGCAGTTTGAATCTCATGATTGCTTCTCAACATTCCCTGATTAGTGGAATACATTTACTCCTCTTCTGTCTGGTGAACAGTAAGTAAACATTTTCCACACACACTATACTGTCTCAAGGTTTTAGTACTTTGTCCTCCTGCCACAGTTTTGTCAGAATCAATTCCTTCTGCTGGCAGGTTTGTATCCTTACTATTACATATCTACATTGCTTTGTCATGGCCAAGTTTGGAGCATACACACAATCTGCCCTTTCAATTAACTCCTGCTGTTAAATACTAGTCCAGTTGCTTATTTGTGCTTTCACAAAATTAATACACTGCATTCCTTCCAGATTCACTGGTACAGCAGAAAATCTCAGGTTTTCCCTACATGATCTGCCCTCTAAATTCTTTTTTTTGAAACATCTCTTCTTGGTAGCTTAAAGAATGTTAAGTAATATTAGGTGCGGTTGGAATATTTATGGCATTTGAAGTATGAAGTGTAGTGGGTATTGAGGAGATCTGATATTTATTACCCTGGTGAATGGCATGAACATGTTTCCAACATTTTAAGATTTTTTTTTTAAGTTATGAGTTTTTTTGTGGCGTGTGGGGTGGAGTTCCAGATTCAGGATACATAGGAGAGTCTCCTGCAGAGTTATTCAAGTCTGTGATTAGTAATAGAAGTAAAGGGTTCTACTGGTAGAGCAGTAATGAATTATGTTGTTGATGCTGGGGCCTTTATCTGAACAGTAGATTAGGTTGTGTGTTGTGACAGAAGGCTTGGGGTATTTTTCCATTTGTCAGTGAAGTTGTTTTAGAGATAAGCAGTGGTGTGTTCTGTATGGGATATTAGCAGAAAATGTTGCCATTTTATTGCAGCATTGTTCAAGTAAGTTCTATTAGGAGGCTTGCAGATTTATAAATATGGGAGAACTGGTAGAAGGGTTGGGAGTAGGTAAGTTGTGGCAATGGTTTCTCTAGTGTCATCTGTAAAGTATGGCTTCATCTTATAGATGGCACATTATCAGTTATAATCCCTGGAAGTTTTTTGTGGGTTACTAGTTGAATTTTGGTACAGTTTGAAGAGGTTATATTGAAAAGATTCTTCTGGTGAGAGAACAGCTTGGGGGTAGATGGAACTAATTTATGTTTTGGAGGGTTTATGAGCAACTGAGAGTCATAGAGGCATCTTTTAATAGATCATAAGGATTCTTAGTTTAAGCTGTGAACTGCACTGTCTCCAGACTGGGGTTTACAAGATACCCTTTATTCTGTGTACATAGGTCCACTGTCATAGAAAACAGCTGAAGTTTCCTACTGGAGATTTCCAGAGAGAAAGAGCGAGAAAACCAATGCTGCCTGGGCCAAAAAGATGTTGTTGGTAATATTTTTGGTCTGTACTGCCTCACTTTTTGGATCATGCTGGGAAGTAAGGGGGTGTGAAGGATTATGTACAGAAAGACTTCCACTTGCAAGGTGCTCTTGAGCAAAGGGTTTTAGTTGCTTATTATTTGGAGAAGCAAACAAGTCTGTCTAAAGTACACCCCATCATTTAACTGAAGGAAGACCTCACTTTGTAGCATTCCTTTGGAGGGTCTGCCTTTGATATGTGTAGCTGCTCTGCCACTGTATTCTCCTGGGTTGGCATGCACACTGCCTTGTGTGACATCTTTCACCTTAGGGTCAGGTCTCAAGAAGTCATTACCAACCTGCAAAGTGAGTAGGATGTGGTCACACCCTATATGTTGTTGTACAACATTACAGTTGCATTTGTAACTACTGGTAGGACCCCCACCCCATTCCATATCAGACTGAATTGCTTTCAGAGTCTGAATCATTGCCAACATTTCTTTCATAGTGATGTGTTTCATTCCTGCATGAATACACCCCAAGCCAGAACTGAAGCATCTGTTGCAGGGTACTGACAAGGAGGGCCCTCCAAAAAGGGTACTGCCAGGTTTAGCTGTCACTTCTCTGCTTACAATCCTAGTTCCCTAGAAACAAAAAGGAAGAATGGAATCTACTGTTGCATCGAATGGGAGTACTGCCTCCATGTGGACCCGAGGCTGCAATGGAGATACATCATATGCAAACTGGCACGGGGTACCACCAACATGTTAGAGGTTAAATAAGCCAGAGAACTGAGACACAGAAGCAGTTGCCCCACTTCAGTCTTGCCAAATATTTGTTTTTAAGTGTCTCTCTCCTTGTGGAAGAAGCCTTTTTTTAGGTTAGTATCCAAAAAAGAGCAGAGGAAGGCTACTCTTTGGAGGACAAGATATTAAACTTTTGAATAATTAAAGTAAATCCCATATTTTGAGAAATGTCAGACTAGGAAAGGGCCTTGTTCTCTACCTAATGAGTTTCTTACTGGATCAAACAGTCCTCTAGAACACAGAAGAACTGAATGCCCTTGGTAATGCAGAAAGCAATCACTGGAGCCAGACCCTGTGGACTGCAATATAAAAGTAGGTACATCATTCTCAACTGTGATGACTTAGGCACATCACTAAGATTTTTGGTTTTACAGTTAGACTTGCCCCTCCTTTACTGGTGATGTTCCTCAAAGTCAGACCTGTGTATAGGTACATATTTTATTAAATGCATATACTAAGCCTATACAATGAGTCACCATCACCAGCTATATAAAGGCCTTGTATTTTGAAAAATAAGAAAGTGCTCCTCTTTCTGATCCTTTACTAATATCTTTAAAGACCATTATTATAATTTTTAATGCCTGGAAGTTAACAGGTATGGGTAGGCATATTTTGGTTCCATGGTCACATTAAGGCCTTGTGAGAGAAGAGCAATGGGGCCTAAATAGTCAAAATTCTGGAACTTTTGGAAAGGTGTTTAGTTTTAAGAGGTCTAGAATGAGTCTCGAAGATCCTTCCTTTCTGAGGATGAGTCTGGAGTAGAAGCCTTCATTTCTTTACGAGTTAGCAACTGTTTCTTTATACTTTGTCATATTTAGGTTAATGGGGTATATATCAAATGCTGTTGGACTCTGCCTAGGGGGAGTGCTCAGCTTACATTGGATGCTACCTCAATGAAAATTGCATCCTTCTGTAATGATCTGGAAAATCATTTGACACTTGTAATGCTGCTCTAGGCTTGGAGGCACTGAGATATTCTCCCAACAACCCTACGAATGTTAGATACCATGAAGTGGTGTGAGAATTGCAAAGGAGCTACAGGTACAGTTGAAGACAGTGTGAGAAAGGAGAAATCAGGTAATGTAGTCAGAAAAGAAATGCTGGCATTTAGCAAGTTTATGAAGAAGGGCCTTTAACTGAGCACAGAATACTAGGTAGGATGAAGTCTGATTTGGGAGGGGACAGATTCCTATAGTCTATGGCCAAGTATAGAGAAGAAACAATTTGTGCAGTGTAGTTTTGCTTTGGCAAGATTGTAATGTAGGGGCAGTGTGGTTCTCACTTCTACTTAATCTAGCTGGTAACTTAGAGCATTTTTTTTTATTTTTATTTTTTTTTAGCATTTTGAATATTGGTGATCCTAAAAGAAGATCAACTCTTTCCAATGTTTTGGAGTGATGTTCATGTTCATGGGAAAGTGTAATAAATCTACATCTTTTACTGGAGATTGGGTTTGTGTGGAGTTCATTTTTTAAAGAAAGCAAACCAATTTAATATGTTCACAGTTAAATAGTATACATCACATACATTTTTATATTTTAATCATTAATACAGCATTGCATAAATTGATCAATGCCTGCCTTTCCTTAAACCTCACTCCTCTAAAACATTATTCTGCAAGTATTGTTCAAACAATTTCCATTTTTTTCCTGAGTATTTTGCTCCAACCCTTTTTTAAAGGTTCCACTGCCAGTTCTTCTATTTCTGTTACGATATTAACTGTCAAATACAGTTGGTTTAGACTTTCATTTCCATTTTCTAGTAATTGCTTTTTTGGCAGCCACCAGATTTAGACTTCACAAGGACATACTATGTCTAGGCAATACAGATCCTGTAATCCAGCTCAAAATAAAATCCTTAATTACACCCACTTGCTCACCCATTATCCCTGTTTTAAGTCTGCCAACTCATTACAATCCCCAAAATGTAACCAATTACTTCTTTTTTTCTCCATCACACCTCCAACATTTGCCGTCTAGCCAAGGAAAAAATTCTTTGGAGTCTGCTTGGGGTATAAAAATACCTATGCAAAGACATCCAAGCAAAAATCCAAAGTCTTCTAGACTGTGTTGCCTATATGGGAACCACAAATATGCCTTCCTATTGTTTCCTAGTGAATTGCTTATCCAGTATCTCTTCCCAATCTTTTCTTACTTCCTCTGATTGATTACTATAGTTATCATGCAATATGATAGATTCCTATAGTTATCATGCAATATTTTATATGCCCTACTAATTATCCCTTTTGTAACAGGAGCAGTTGCTCTAGATGCAACTAAAAAACTCTACCAGAACAGGTCTTTCACTTAGAATTCCCATAATCTGATGTCAATCTTCATTCTATCCTTGACAGATGGGTTCGGTTCCGACAGAGGAACGGACTCGGCCATTACTACAGCTCGTGCCAACCAAAACTCTCAAGCTTCACATCTACCCAGAATCCCTCTCTCTCAATTACCTCAGACCTCATTTGCCACTTTCTGAAATGGTCTTGTTTAGATACTCTGTTTGTGAGATTAAGTACAATTGTTTGCATCTTTCCTTCTAAATTTCCTTTTTCTTTCTTTTTTGTACACTTGTGTATGTGTGTGTATCATTGATGCTTCTTTCCCTTTACACTCCCATGCAACTTCCCAACTGTCATTGTTGATACAGTAAACTCTGTTAACTGGAACTCAAGCAACCAGAAAAAAAAAATTAAGGAATACAGTACAGTTTTCATGTGTTGCACTTTGTTCCCCCGATGTTTTTAGAGTTTTAAAAAGGAAGATATTAATAAATTCCCTCTCACCCCAACCTAAGAACAAGTCAAACCAAACAAATAGTATATGGTGCAGCATTAATCGGGCCTATTTATAACAGTAACCCTCAAGCAACCAGAAACTACAGTTATCCGGCATCTACCAATTCCTATGGGTGCCAGTTAACTGAGAATTTACTGTAGTTCCCTCTCTCTCGCTCTCTTATTCAGTAATCTTTCTCCCCCTCCCTGTACACGGTTGTGTACATCTTTACTATCATCGATGGTCGTTTTCTTATTATAATTGCAAAAATATATATTTCTTCTTGCTTCTCTGTGATGACTTTCCCTTGTATTTCTCTGTCTGTCATGGCTGATAAGGGGCAAGGCCCCTTCTAGTTTCAAAAACTGCCAGAAGTGTAGCCATAAAATTCCCTCTTTAGATTTCCACTCCATATGTGTCTACTGCCTCAGCCCGCTTTACTTACAGGAGAATTGTAGTATGTCATGCCTTCAGCCACAGGGCTTTGGTGGAAAGGTGCAAGTTAATTCTAAAAGGGCTTTTGCCTTCAGCCTTTGAAGAAGCCTTACCACTACTGATAAAGGTAAAGACATTTCATATCCCTCTTTTTTTGAAACAGTTTTTATTGATTTTCACAAAAACAAGAAATTTTTACATCATTTAAACAATTTAACATAAAACAGAACTATATACAATGCCCATAACATTTGTATACTTTCATTGGTATAACATCTTGTCTAATAATTTTTTAAGCTTCATCCAAGATGATTTCTTGTGTTACTTTTGTTCTTAAATCAAGGGTTAGCAGTTCTCTGTTCATACAGTTCTGGCCAGTAAAATAAACTCAGTAAATGAAAGGATATTTTTACTTTTAGAATTTGATGTAATGATTTTTCTTGCAATTGCAAGAAGAGACCAGAGAAGATGCACTTGTGTCTTTGGGATATGCACTGGTATCTGTGCATTAAATAATGATAGTGTCTGAAATTTCACATTTGTCTGACCACAATGCCTTTGTGAAGATCTTAAATTCTTGCCAAAAGGGAATGACAGTTTTGGAGTCGAGGAACATATGTGCCCAGTCTGCGCATAAAGTTTCATCACATCTCCAGCATTTATAACTACTACAACTTGATACTGAAGCTATTTTATGTGGGGTAAAGTAGCTCCTATGAATAAATTTCCATGTGAAATTTTTCCAAAAAGGACATGATGTTGCATTGTTAACTGATTTGAGCATTAAGGTTTTATCATATTCTGAAAAGGTAGATTTGCTTTTTCTACAACTCCATAAAGAATCTTAGGGTATTTGTACGTCTACTCTTAGTGTTTTGTATATCCTAGACGATGAAAATCCCACATTGTACTTTATGTTTAGTTCACAGAAAAGAGAGATTACCTTTGTTTGTGATGAAATATTGGTCACTTGATTTATTTTAAGTTCATTTATTAAATGCTCCCTAAAAATTTGTATGTTTAACTAGTTATTTTGATTTTTGTTATATCTGGTTATAAGGCTGTTTGCATCATACATATTAGAACAAAGGAATTGGTGCCAAAATATTAGTTTCCTTCATCTCAATTATTTTCTTCACATTGAATGAATCTAGACATTTCTTTGTGCCAATGGAACCATTAAGAATAAAAGGTGTCTTGTCTTGTAATTTTTGTTCATTATCTTTTTAAAATTGTTCAGTATGTAGATAACACAATAGGGATATATTTCATTTTTATTTTCTTTACAGACTATGTTCTTTACAACTAGAAACATCTTATCTGTAAAAAAGGTCATTACTTATTGTTTCATCAATATTAGAAAGTACAATAGCTTTACGCAAGTTCTTCCAATTTGATGTGTATTTATAACTTGACCACTGACTCATATTAAGCAAAGCTAATTCAGCATAAAGTTCTAGGTTTGGGAATGAAATTTCTCCCTTTTCCCAATCACTACGCCAGTCGCATCTTATTCTTGGAGTCTGTGGAAACCATACGAATTTAATTAGAAGTGAGTTAAGCTGTTTTATTATTTTAGAATGGCAGACAGACTATTATGGTTTGAAATAGGATTTCTGGTAAAATGCACATTTTTATTAATTTCTTCCACAGGGAAGAACATTTTATTCCATTTGCTTAAATACTCTGACTACAATTATTAGGTTTTTGTAATTTGTTTGTAGTCTTTCCAATTTGCTTTTATACGTACTCCTAGATATTTAAAAGTATCATTTTCCAGTTAAAATTATGTTTTTCCAGTACAGTACTCATTTTTAACAGTATAGTTTTAGTTTTATTGCTGTTAAATTTTAGACCAGAGATTTCAATTTTTTTTAGAAATTTTATAATATGATCTACTGAAGAATCTGTATTTCCAACAGTTAAAATGTCAGCAAAGAGTTGCATTTTAGAAGTATAGTACGAATTAATAGAAAAACTGATTGTTATTTCTTATGCAACTGGCTAAAGGTCATAAGGTAAATAACAGAGGCGACAGTGGGAAACCTTGTTTAGTTCCTTTTAGTATTTTGATTTGGCTAGATAAGGCACCGATTTTGATAAGACAATGAGTTCTCTATAGGATTATTTAATAAATCAGGGAAAAAGTTAAATGCTTCTAAAACTTTGTATAGATATGGCCAAGTTAGAGTCAAAGGCTTTATCCAGATCCAAGCTAATAATGGACAATTTTTTTTCTTATTCGCAAAATCTATTAAAGATCTAATAAAGATAGAAGCTTGATAAAATTGTCTTGAACTTTCCTGTTTAAAATGAAGCCTGTTTGGTCATCTTCTATTAATTTTGGCATAAATTGATTTAGCCTTTTTGCAAGCATTACAGTGAAGATTTTATAATCTACATTCAATAGTGAGATAGGACGATAGGATGTTACTAGTTTAGGATTTTTATCATTCTTTAAAATGGGAGGGATAATGCATATTTCCATAAGGGAAAAACATATTTCTGAATTTCTCAAAAGCTTCTACTAGAATTTTTAAAGTAACACCTGGGAGAAGTTTGTAGATTTTTTTCCTATAATTCCATCTATTCCTGGAGCTTTGTTGCTTTTAAGATTTTGAATATTTTCCTTAAGTTCTTTTAATGATATTGGTTTAAGTAATTTGGTGTTTGTACATTTGTTACCTTTTTGTTGATATTTTCTTTCAAAAAGTTATTTGGTGGTCTAAATATTTCTAGAATTTCTTAGAAATTTTTCACTTGCCTAGGTTTAAATCTGGTGTTATCTGTAATTTATTTTATGTAATTACCATTTGTTAAATTTTTTGATTTGACCACCAATCAATGCATATTTTTAGGATTTGTTGAGTAAGACTGAAGTTTAACTCTCTCCAGATTTACTGCCTCTGATTCAATATTTCTATATACTTTATATTTAGTAGTTTTAGTTCAGAGTTTCTATTTATATATCTAGTTTTTAAATTCTTAGTGTCAAATTTTTATTGTATTTTTATTAACTCATCATCCCATTGTTTCCTTTGGTTTAAATACCAATTTTTGATTTTACCATATAGATAGGATTTTAAAGAATCCCAGACAATGGTCTTAGAAATCTCATTATCGTTAATAGTAAGGAATGATTTTATCTCATTTAAAAGCCATTCTTTAAACCCTTGAAGTTTAATGATGTATGCAGGTAATCTTTTGCCAGGCTATTGGGTCTTCTGGCATGATGTTAACCTTGAATAAAACAGCACTGTTATCAGACAATGGACAAGAACTAATTAAAACCTCATGAATTTTAGAAAATAAATTATTGGTAATTAGCACTTCAGCAATAGCCGTTTGTGTTCCATATCTATATGAATAATGTGTGTAGTTTACTGATTCTGGTTCTTTTATATCATATATGTCTCTAAGATTTAATAAATTAATGAAATTATTTAGTTATTTAGTTGGGGCGGACAATCTAAAATTATTTTTAGTGGTGTCTTTTATAGTGAGAATACAACTGAAGTCTCCTGCATGTATGATTTCTCCTTTGGATTTGATATATATTAATTCTAAGTATTTATTCGCTGTTTCTGCACCAATACCAGGTATCCAATATGTATTGGCTAAAGTTATATATCTTTACTTTAATCGCTAAAACTACTAAGCATAACATACCATTCTTGTCTGAATATGTATCTAAGATTTTGGGTATTGGCAATGTTTTTTCCACAGTATCATTAATGATATGGTTTCTTGTAGAAATGATATTTCTACCTTAATTTTTTTCAGATATTTAGAAAGACTTCCTCTTTTTATTGGATTGTTAAGGCCATTAATATTTAAAGATAAACATTTATAACACAACATTCTTGAGTGTACATTTGTGCTTCTTAGAATTTATGGGCAGATTTTAGAACTAAACATAACTAATAAAACATTTAAAACTATAAACAACTCTAAAACACAGAATATTAAGTTATTGGTTTCATGGTCATGTCATCCAAACCACCATCCTCAAATCTCCGATCTCTAGTAGACAGCCATCAAAATCCTTCTGCCTTTAATTGATTAAGTATACAGTTTGAATATGATTCAATGCCTCTGATATACATTATAATTTACATAATTAAAATGTCTAACAATTAAATATAAAATATACATACTTAAGTATATAAGAGATGTTATAGACTGACATTACAGATAGCTCTGTGTTGATTAATTTGAGTTCTCTAGTTTATGATGCATCTACTCCTAATATATAAATAAGATCATGAAGAAACAAATCTTTATTTACATTGAGATTACCTTTCTGATTATGTCAAATTGTGAATAAAGAGTGACTATTTCTATAATTAAGAATTAGTGTGGCATACTGTAAAGACAAATATGTAATATTTAGGTACATTTGTTTTTAAACTCTCTTCTGTCTCCTCTCCCCCTCATCCACCCCTCTCCCAATATTGGTTTATGTACAACAGCTAATATGATTTATTTAAAGATTAGATGCACAATATTAAAGTATCCAACCTGTTATTGTACTACCCTGTATTTTATTGATCTTCAGGATCTCTTGTAATGTCTCTTATTCCTCTCTCTCACATCTCTCTCATCCATCCTCCCTCCCCCTTCTTAAATTGTCTTAATCTATTGATTTGATTATTTTGTTACACTTTATATTGCTATGTTTGCCAATTATATCAGTAGACATTCTGTTTAGATATACACGGACAACTTCAGCTATGGAATTATCCTCTCAGATGTCTAAAACGTCTACTTGCTTGGAGACATTAATAACATATATGAACATAGAGTATAATTTATATGCCAAATTTATGATGAATCTAGTATACTTAGCCTTATAGTAAACGATGCAATCATTTACAAAGTACTGGTAAACAGATTAAGGTGAAGCATGATTGTCCTTGCATCATATGTTGAAACTTCTATATAATTATGTACATCCTTAATGTATGTATGGTTTTATATATATATATATATATATATATATATATATATATATATATATACAGAGAGAGAGAGAGAGAAAGTGGTTTATATATATATATATATATATATATATATATATATATATATATATATAATGTTTTGCTCTTGACTATATGACTGTACAAGAAACCACTCAAAAAAATGCCAAGTCTCACCAAAAAACAAAACAAAATAAAAAAAAGACTGCCAGGCTGAAATAAACGAAAATACACCAAAGATTTAATAAAATCTTTACGGGTGCTTCCCAGTACCTCTGACAGACTTTCAAAGGAATACTTTTTTTTTTTTTTTTTTTTTTACACCAAAAGTGCAGCAAATTTAAATACACATCAATTGGGCTCATTATGAGAATCATTCAATTGCAAAAGTGTTAAACAATGAGTGTTGCTCATTAACCCTTATCCATCTTCTACATTCAAAGTTCAATGTATCAAAACAAATTGCATTTTGAATGAATAGTACATAAAAAATGCACAAAACCCACAGGATATGTGATGCATAAGAATATGCATATATAAATATATGCCAAAAAAGATGGAATAATGTTCTTAAACATATTATAATAAAGAATTTTGTGACCTTGTGTATAAATAAAACATTTTATAAAGACACATATATAAAGAAGAAACGACCAAAATCACATGTTGAATGAAATAACATAAGCACTCAAACTCTTGAAATATAAAAATAAACAAGTTATTACTTAATGAAAACTATTGATAGTGAGTTCCTGATTAAGCCTCTGGGAAATAATGTGCCATAATTAATAATAAATTTTGTCTCTAACCTTTGGTGTAAAAAATGATTCCTTTGAAATGCTGTTGAGCAGAGGTAACGGGGAAGCACCAGTAAAGATTTAATTCGATCTT
Source organism: Protopterus annectens (assembly GCF_019279795.1). Taxonomy (NCBI): domain Eukaryota; kingdom Metazoa; phylum Chordata; order Ceratodontiformes; family Protopteridae; genus Protopterus; species Protopterus annectens. The sequence continues at coordinate 572,424,103 of NC_056739.1, read as the reverse complement.
TGGCGTATGTTCATTTATTTCAGCCTGGCATTGTCTGTTTTTGTTTATATAATGACTGCACTTTTTAAATTTCTTTTACTAATTATTTTGGGTCTGTAAGTACTTAATGTTAATAACTATACAAGTAAAATATCCCTGAAAATACATCTCCAATTATAGCAGGTTACTGGTAACTTAACTATGTTTCATATGCTGTCAGTTCTAAAGTCATTGAGAAAGAAAAAAAAAACTTCCATATATTATTCAATTTGTCTCAAATTACAGAAAAAGCGTTCTTAATCACAATCCAGTATTCCAAATCTGTCTAATATAATATGACAAAAATGCTCTTAATACTGCCTTACTATAACATCAACAGTATTTTAAGATGAATAATACACAACAGGTACTTGTTCTTTCGTTTTACATGGCTAATAATGTTATAAGGTGTACCAAAATATACAGACAATATTTAGAACTAAACATTGTAGTGAAGCAAGTAGATATATATATATATATATATATATATATATGCATCTGTAACATGCATCTGTAACAAATAGTATATATGTTAATATTTAGCTTCACTAGCTATACAGGGAATGATTTCATGCTAAAGTCTCTGCTAATGAGGAATTTTTATATATATGCAGGCATTAAAGATTCACAGAAAAAAATCCTTATTTAGATCTATACATTAGATTTATCCTTTTCTATCTATAAAGCATGCATAGTTTCTTCTACTTTACAGCATATGCTAATATACTTCAAAGTATCAGTTATTGTTTTGTTAATGCAAGGTACTATTTCTGTATCTTAAATAATTAAGTCCAAATCTGCAGAAACAGTTTTAAAAATGTTGTACTACAGCTTCCTTTTGCATTTCTGTAAAAAAAGACAGTTTAAAAAGCATATAGGACCTGAAGCTGTAATGGCTATGATTCACCATTTTTCTTTGTCGCAGATTATCAGTATGCGACATGAGTTCAAAGGTCATCTAGATCACACTTTCAAGGTCCCACGATTATCTAGTGACTTTGGAGTATGGGAAAGCTATTAAAAAGCTTAAGCCTTGGACCTAATGAAGCTTTTGTTGATTCTGGTACCAATACACATCTCGAGGTTAGTGAATTAAGCTAGTTTGAGTTAATGGCTTCTTTTCATGTGCTCGCAGGTTGAAAAGCCGGGATTTAGTGCAATTAAAGAAAAAAAAAAAACAATTGGGTTAATAGTAATCTCAGAAAAATGTATCAGCAATCATGTAAAACACCCAGAATGTATATTGCCACAAGAAACATCCTCTTTAGATGCGCAACACTATATTTTTTAATGATAAAGGATACTGATGCTCATTAATCAGCTGCAATTTAATTCTAACAAGGGTTTTCTGTCAGCATATCTGAAACTGGACCCCCACCCCTAATCCTCCATACAGTTAGTATTGTCTGCTTCTCTTTCTTACTCTGTCTACAACAAAAGCATGTCGTTAAACATTTAGAGAGGATATTATATTAAATATGATATATATATATATATATATATATATATATATATATATATATATATATATATATATATATAAAATTTAATTTAAACCAGGTTATGTTTCACTGTCATGGCCATAATCACCAACAAAAAAAATTTGACATGTGCTATGTATTTAAGTATTTATATACGTTTATTCTACTAAATTATTAAAAATAAAAGGGAAAGAAGAAAGACGGGAATGGAAAAGGAAAGGAGACAGAAAGGTATGAAAGTAGGAAATGAGTGAGAAGAGGAAAAAAATAACTAAAGGGAATACGTATAGGCATTTATATAGAAAAAAAAAAAGTATATTATTAGATTTTACCTTATGGTTTATTTCTCGTGTTTTAAAGGGATTATATCCATTACAAGTTAATAGAGTTGAAGATGATTTGACTTATTTCCCTTTAAGTTTCTTGCTAGTTTTATCATTTATTGTTGTTTTGCCATTGGTAGCTTGTCTTTTTAAACTTGTTAAAGAAAGGTCCATGTCTTCTACTTTATCTAACAAGTTATTCCTTTTAACAAAGTATGTTGCTTCTTTGAGATTATTAAAGATTTTCTGACCACCTGGTAAAGTAATCTTTATTCTAGCTGGGAAAAGGATCTGGGCTTTCACATCAGCTTTTTTAGGTCCTTAATGAGAGGAATGCATGATTTTCTTTTTGTTATGGTTGCAGATATATAATCATTATCAGATCTGATATTCCTACCATTGTCTTTCTATTGGGTTCCCTGACCATGCAGCTCTCAGCACTAGATCTTTATCTTGAGTATATGGGAATTTAACAATGATAGATCTCACTGAGGTTGAATTTTTTGAAAAAGATGAATTTGATAGCGATCTGTGAGCCCTCTCGATTCCGAAGGAGAGAGATTCAGGAAGGTTTAGTATCTTGGGCAACCAATTATTTAAGAAAAGAATCATGTTAATTCCTTCCATCTTTTCAGGGACACCACAGATTCTGATGTTATTTCTTCTTGCTCTTGATTCCAAATCTTCTATTTTTGATATTAATGAATTATTTTGCTTCAGAAGGAAACTGATTTGATTGTCATTTTCCATTTGTCTTTTGTCTTCCATCTATTTCATGTACTTGATTCCTCTATACTTGCTATTTATCTGAATGTTTGGTGATTTCTTTCAAGTCTTCAGTTTGTTTCTTTCTTCATATTTTCCATAATGATTTGTAAATTGTCCATTTTAATATAGAGGTCTTGTATACTGCTAATTATAGTTTGAAGTTCTTTTTTCATAGAGCTGTGTTGAACTTAAGATTTTGAATGACTCCTGACTGTAGCAAACTGTACACAGCTGTAGAAGTTCTGTCAGGTATTTTGTGAGAAAAAGTCACTGGAAGTTTGAATTTTTTCCCAAAAATAATCCACAATAGTAGAAAGAATACTTGTGAGATAAAACCTTCGATGTTTTTAAGTAAATCTAAGAAAGTCTTGTCAGAAATAAAACTTCACAAGCAGAACATCAGAAACGTGCTGCTCTCACTCTGACATCTTGGCCATGCCCCCTCCCTCCTCTTCATTTACCGATAAATCAAAAAAGCGTAGTCTATAGGTGCCGATCTCCCCATTGGTTCTGAAAGCCAAAAAATTGAAAACCTCAGTTCCAAAAGTTCCATTGGAACAGAAGGTCTCTGTTTCTGACACTACAGTACCAACAACTTCAGTTTCGGCACAGATTACAATTTTGAGTCCTTTGATATTGAAGGCCGACACAGGAACTGGCATCTAATCTCACCAACTAAGACCATTATACCTAGATCATCATACTCTCCATTTATAGATCTCTCTGCTGGGGAACTATCAGAGTTATTTTTTATAGAGGCCTAAGTCCTCCAACACCTCATTGGTCTGCTCCACCAAAAGTCTTTTAGAACTCAATGTGGAGAGGATGGTGAATAAAATTTTGTGGGCTACAGAGCTTTCAGGCCCAACTTTGGTACCGATTCCCTCCAGTCTTGGTACCAACACTTGCTTCACCCCATTGACTACTTTTTCATCTATCCTCCTTGGAGGTCTTAGTCCTCAGTTCTGGTTCTCCCAGCATCGTTTATATCAGCTTCAGAACTATTCGCTTTTGAGGAGCTGGCAGTTATCCTGAGTTCTTTGGTTATTTCTGAACCGGAGAACACCCGGAGCTGTGGCTACCCTGTCAGTTCTGGGGAGCAGGTTTTCAACTCCAGGGTTTTCAAAGCCATCCTTGCTTCTCTGGGCTTTGACTGGAGTTAGTCCCACTCTGGCTTCAGTCTTGAGGTTCGGTTCTTTGAAGCGGGGAGTGATCCTGGTTCCGAGGCACTCCGTTCCAAGCTCCCTTCCCTCTTTAGGGGGAAACCAACCTTTGAGGCTACACAGAGGGCCCATTCTCTTGCAGAGACTCAGTCAGCATCTACTCCTTTGGAACAGGTACCCTCCTCTAGCCCTACTATTCCTCCTGCCTCTCCACTGGGGCAGTGGGTGCTGAGGCCTCAGGTGTTACAAGTACGGTCATCTTCTGATACCTCCCCAGATTATCCCCCTCAGGAAGCCCTTCAGAAAAAGTGCACAAGGAAGCACTTGTTTTCCCCCCAGGAATCGGTCAATGAAGATGCAGATTTCGATGAGGGGGGAAGGGTCCCCATGGTCACCCCCTGAAGATGTCTCCTTTGGAGACATCTCAGAAATTCTGAAAAAGTGGGGTGGCTGGAAGTCCCAAAACCCTTCCTCTGCGGAATCTGTTTACCTGCAGGTATTCAGCACCCACCTTTATACTTCTTGGGTGACTCTGCCTACTAATGAACTCATTCCATTGATTTCACAGCAGGCATGGAAGGCTCGACACCATCAAGCCCATCCCCCAAAAAATGGACAAAATACTTTCTACACCCGCAGACAAACAGTTTTGGGTGAAAGGTCTTGCAGTTGATGCTATGGTTGTAGCGGCCGCCACTAAAAAGGAACTAGCCAAGAAGAGTTGGTGTCCATCCGCCCCAACAGAGAGTCTGGGGCTATGGACAGACTTGGGAAGTGGATCTACACTTCAACCTTCATCATAAGGTCCTTGCATTATTTTGGCATATTTCACCAGACTCCAGTGGGATCTGATCAAGGAGTTATTAGATACTGTGGAGGGAGCTGCAGCTGAGGGGGTCCAAAAGAAAGTGGCTTCTCAGTTAGCTACCCTGGAGTCTGTGTTCAACTCGTCCATGAGGCTGATCAAACATACAGCCGAAGAGACATCCAGAGCAGTGGGTACAGGCGTAGCCATTAGGAGACATACCTGGATGTGCCTTTGTGATTTTGCAGAACCATTCAAGTCTTCTGTTGTCAATGCGGGTTTTGACGGAACGTCCTTGTTTGGCCTAAAAGTGAAAGAAATGTTGTCCAGGTGTGGAAAAGATGTTAAGACCCTTTCTGCTGTGGGCGTATGTTTTTCTACCCCCACAGGTCTTTTTCTAGGAACCAGAAGAGCTGTGGAAAAATGTGGTTCAAAAAATTCCAAGGGCCTTTCCAAGACACATATGGAGGGAGTTCCCCCAGGGGTACAGGGGGAAACCAAAACAGAAGATGCTGCCTTTGTGGCAGAGGTGGTCTAAAAAACCAGGGCTTCAGGGATTCCTTCCCAAGCTAGCCTTTCAGCATTCCTGAAGAGAGGCCTGATGGTCTTCCTCTAGAGGCAGTTGGGTGGATGCTAAACCTTGCACCTAAATGCCTGACTAAACCTAACAGATTCTTGAGTGCAATGGATAGCATCCAGAGGCTATACCATTCCCTTTTCTCAACCTCCCCCTGTTTACAAGAAAATACCTGAAGTTCCACCCAATCGGAGGGATTTAGCAGTACAAGAAATCAAAAACTGCTGGACAAGAGAGTCATCCAACAAGTCCCACCAGACCAAGAAGGATCGGAAACCTACTCAAGATTCTTTGTTGTGCCAAAAAAGACAGGGGGACCAAAGACCAATTTTGGATCTTAGTGTACTGAAAAATCAGTTTGGCAAAGTTTCAGATGACCATGGTACAGTCTATCCTTCCTTTTCTGAAGAAAGATGACTGGATGTGCTCAACAGACCTTCAAGATGCATATTACCATATAAAAATTGACAAACGCTCCAGAAAGTTCCTCCGCTTCCAGGGGGGGAGCCAGTCATTACCAATTCAAAGTACTGCCCTTTAGACTCACCACAGCCTGCAGGGTGTTCACCAAATGCATGGCAGTAGTAGCAGCTCACTTGAGACTACAGGGATTCTGTGGGTTTCTGTACTTGGAGAACTGGCTCAAATGCTTCGACCAAGCATTAGTTGATAACAACGAAGGACTACACCCACATCTGTGCCCATCTGGGGAGGACAGTAAATCTAGAAAAGTTATGTTTAAACAAAACTTATAATTCGTAGGGGCAGTACTGAATACTCAATGATAGCATCTCTTCCTCTAGATCATCATCACAGAATTGTGGCTCAGGTACAAAAGTTAATCCAAAAAAAGAAGGTTCTAGCACATTTAATCTTACAAGCTCTAGGATCTCTGGCAGCTTCTATAACTCTAGTGCCACTAGCCAGGTTACATATGAGAATTCTGGGATGGCTACTAGCCTCCCACTGGTCTATACTCCATAACTGGTTGTCAGAACAAGTCCTAATCACCAACTGTTGCACAATGGGTCATCATTGGTGGATGCATTCTGATAAAGTTCTCCACTGCTGTTTTTTTTTTTGGAGCCCACACCCATAGTGACCACAGACGCCTCCCAGGTGGGGTGGGGGTGGGAGGCATTTTCTGGACAAGACAGTCCAAGGTACATGGTCCGAATTAGAGGCCAACTTGCACATCAATGCCCTGGAGATAAAAGCAGTGCTGCTTGTGTTGTAGGCCTTTCAGACAGCTCTTCCTCAGGGGACTATTGCAATTTACATGGACAATAGGTCAGTGGTTTGGTACAACAAACAGGGAGAAACCAAGTCTTATCCCCTTTGTCGAGAAGCCCCCAGAGTGTGGCAGGTGGGGGATCTCTTCCAACTGCTTTCTTATAGCAACACACATTCCAGAGAGTTTGTGTGATTGCAGACAAGCTGAGCAGATGCATTCTTCAGCTTCAAGAGTGGCCTCTCAAAAAGTGGTGAAGATAATTTTCCGCCTTTGGTGTCAACCTTGCTTCGATCTTTTCGTGTCTCCCCTAAACAAGTGCAGGAATTACTTTGCCCTGATTCCCCCTCTGGGAAAGTCACCCAGAGATGCTCTAGTCTGTGACTGGCCCCCCTGGAATCCTATATGCCTTTCCCCGAATACCTCTAATTCCTAAGTTTTTGCAGAAAACAATCAGGTTGAAGAGCAGTGATCCTCATTGCTCCCTTCTGGCCATGACAGGTCTGGTTCCCCTTTCGTTGGCCTTATATAATTCAACAGTCCTTGATTCTGGACCCAGTGCCAGCTCTTCAATCCCATATGGACAGTCTTTGTTCACCCAAACATTTTGAACCTCAAGATAACTGCGTGGTTCCTCCAGTTCCATTAATTGCCAAGCATTTCAACATTTCTTCTCCAGTATGCCACCTTGTTTTATTGGCTCACAAGCCTTCCGCTCGAAAATTGTACACAGTAAGTGGAAGAAATTTATTATTTGGGCTTGTGAAAAGCGAATGGATCCCTTTTCAGCTTCCATAGAACATGTCCTAGATTTTTTAGCTACTTTAACGCTGGAGCCACTCCTTCCACCAAACTACAATTAGCTGCCATCTCTAATTTTCACAATGGCTTGGATGAATGTTCTTTAGCCTCTCAGACTATCATTCCTCAGAGGCACTTTTCTGCTAAAGCCCCCATTCAAAGATTCAACTCCTCCTTGGGATTTGAACAGAGTACTTCAAGCAGTGATACACTCCCCTTCTGAACCTTCTGCGGAATGTGATCTGAAATTCATCTTGGAGAAAACACTTTTTCCTAGCCATCACCTACGCCAGAAGAACTTCAAAGATCCTGGCCTTATCATCTGAGCCTCCTTACATTGTTTTCCATAAAGATAGAGTATCTTTACAAACAAACCCATCCTTTTTACCCAAGGTTGTGTCAAAGACTATTAACCAGGCGATTCATTTACCAGTTTTCTTCCCTAATCATTCTAAAAAGGGACAGTATGCCCTGCATTTACTAGACGTCCATAGACAACTACTATCTTCAAAGAAACGTCCTTTTTCTTTTTGC